>NW_026599489.1:321973-643946 GCF_023634085.1 Falco cherrug
AAGGTGCCAGAAACGAGTTCTGTTGGTAGTTTTTACAGTACCCCGGTAGGCAGCTGAAAGGCACCACAAAACTTGTTCTACCTGCTTTCTGGGCTGAGATGGGGATCAGCTGAATTTTGGACTCGGCTGCAGACAAAATGTTCCAAACACACCCCATGCACAACTCCACCGGAGAAGGTGCCAGAAACAAGTTCTGTTGGTAGTTTTTACACTACCCCGGTAGGCAGCTGAAAGGCACCACAAAACTTGTTGTACCTGCTTTCTGGGCTGAGATGGGGAACGGCTGAATTTTGGACTCGGCTGGTGACAAAATGTTCCAAACACACCCCATGCACAACTCCACCGGGGAAGGTGCCAGAAACGAGTTCTGTTGGTAGTTTTTACACTACCCCGGTAGGCAGCTGAAAGGCACCACAAAACTTGTTCTACCTGCTTTCTGGGCTGAGATGGGGAACGGCTGAATTTTGGACTCGGCTGCTGACAAAATGTTCCAAACACACCCCATGCACAGCTCCACCGGCAAAGGTGCCAGAAACGAGTTCTGTTGGTAGTTTTTACACTGCCCCGGTAGGCAGCTGAAAGGCACCACAAAACTTGTTCTACCTGCTTTCTGGGCTGAGATGGGGAATCGCTGAATTTTGGACTCGGCTGCTGAAAAAATGTTCCAAACACACCCCATGCACAACTCCACCGGGGAAGGTGCCAGAAACGAGTTCTGTTGGTAGTTTTTACACTACCCCGGTAGGCAGCTGAAAGGCACCACAAAACTTGTTCTACCTGCTTTCTGGGCTGAGATGGGGATCAGCTGAATTTTGGACTCGGCTGCAGACAAAATGTTCCAAACACACCCCATGCACAACTCCACCGGAGAAGGTGCCAGAAACAAGTTCTGTTGGTAGTTTTTACACTACCCCGGTAGGCAGCTGAAAGGCACCACAAAACTTGTTGTACCTGCTTTCTGGGCTGAGATGGGGAACGGCTGAATTTTGGACTCGGCTGGTGACAAAATGTTCCAAACACACCCCATGCACAACTCCACCGGGGAAGGTGCCAGAAACGAGTTCTGTTGGTAGTTTTTACACTACCCCGGTAGGCAGCTGAAAGGCACCACAAAACTTGTTCTACCTGCTTTCTGGGCTGAGATGGGGAACGGCTGAATTTTGGACTCGGCTGCTGACAAAATGTTCCAAACACACCCCATGCACAGCTCCACCGGGGAAGGTGCCAGAAACGAGTTCTGTTGGTAGTTTTTACACTACCCCGGTAGGCAGCTGAAAGGCACCACAAAACTTGTTCTACCTGCTTTCTGGGCTGAGATGGAGAATCGCTGAATTTTGGACTCGGCTGCTGACAAAATGTTCCAAACACACCCCATGCACAACTCCACCGGGGAAGGTGCCAGAAACGAGTTCTGTTGGTAGTTTTTACACTACCCCGGTAGGCAGCTGAAAGGCACCACAAAACTTGTTCTACCTGCTTTCTGGGCTGAGATGGGGAACGGCTGAATTTTGGACTCGGCTGCTGACAAAATGTTCCAAACACACCCCATGCACAGCTCCACAGGCAAAGGTGCCAGAAACAAGTTCTTTTGGTAGTTTTTACACTACCCCGGTAGGCAAGAGAAAGGCACCACAAAACTTGTTCTACCTGCTTTCTGGGCTGAGATGGAGAATCGCTGAATTTTGGACTCGGCTGCTGACAAAATGTTCCAAACACACCCCATGCACACCTCCACCGGGGAAGGTGCCAGAAACGAGTTCTGTTGGTAGTTTTTACACTACCCCGGTAGGCAAGAGAAAGGCACCACAAAACTTGTTCTACCTGCTTTCTGGGCTGAGATGGGGAATCGCTGAATTTTGGACTCGGCTGCTGACAAAATGTTCCAAACACACCCCATGCACAACTCCACCGGGGAAGGTGCCAGAAACGAGTTCTGTTGGTAGTTTTTTCACTACCCCGGTAGGCAGCTGAAAGGCACCACAAAACTTGTTCTACCTGCTTTCTGGGCTGAGATGGGGATCAGCTGAATTTTGGACTCGGCTGCTGACAAAATGTTCCAAACACACCCCATGCACAACTCCACCGGAGAAGGTGCCAGAAACGATTTCTGTTGGTAGTTTTTACAGTACCCCGGTAGGCAGCTGAAAGGCACCACAAAACTTGTTCTACCTGCTTTCTGGGCTGAGATGGGGAATCGCTGAATTTTGGACTCGGCTGGTGACAAAATGTTCCAAACACACCCCATGCACACCTCCACTGGCAAAGGTGTCAGAAACGAGTTCTGTTGGTAGTTTTTACACTACCCCGGTAGGCAAGAGAAAGGCACCACAAAACTTGTTCTACCTGCTTTCTGGGCTGAGATGGAGAATCGCTGAATTTTGGACTCGGCTGCTGACAAAATGTTCCAAACACACCCCATGCACACCTCCACCGGGGAAGGTGCCAGAAATGAGTTCCGTTGGTAGTTTTTACACTACCCCGGTAGACAGCTGAAAGGCACCACAAAACTTGTTCTACCTGCTTTCTGGGCTGAGATGGGGAACCGCTGAATTTTGGACTCGGCTGCTGACAAAATGTTCCAAACATACCCCATGCACAACTCCTCCGGGGAAGGTGCCAGAAACGAGTTCTGTTGGTAGTTTTTACACTACCCCGGTAGGCAGCTGAAAGGCACCACAAAACTTGTTCTACCTGCTTTCTGGGCTGAGATGAGGAACGGCTGAATTTTGGACTCGGCTGGTAACAAAATGTTCCAAACACACCCCATGCACAACTCCACCGGGGAAGGTGCCAGAAACGAGTTCTGTTGGTAGTTTTTACACTACCCCGGTAGGCAAGAGAAAGGCACCACAAAACTTGTTCTACCTGCTTTCTGGGCTGAGATGGGGAATCGCTGAATTTTGGACTCGGCTGCTGACAAAATGTTCCAAACACACCCCATGCACAACTCCTCCGGGGAAGGTGCCAGAAACGAGTTCTGTTGGTAGTTTTTTCACTACCCCAGTAGGCAGCTGAAAGGCACCACAAAACTTGTTCTACCTGCTTTCTGGGCTGAGATGGGGATCAGCTGAATTTTGGACTCGGCTGCTGACAAAATGTTCCAAACACACCCCATGCACAACTCCACCGGCAAAGGTGCCAGAAACGAGTTCTGTTGGTAGTTTTTACAGTACCCCGGTAGGCAGCTGAAAGGCACCACAAAACTTGTTCTACCTGCTTTCTGGGCTGAGATGGGGAATCGCTGAATTTTGGACTCGGCTGGTGACAAAATGTTCCAAACACACCCCATGCACACCTCCACTGGCAAAGGTGTCAGAAACGAGTTCTGTTGGTAGTTTTTACACTACCCCGGTAGGCAAGAGAAAGGCACCACAAAACTTGTTCTACCTGCTTTCTGGGCTGAGATGGAGAATCGCTGAATTTTGGACTCGGCTGGTGACAAAATGTTCCAAACACACCCCATGCACAGCTCCACCGGGGAAGGTGCCAGAAACGAGTTCTGTTGGTAGTTTTTACAGTACCCCAGTAGGCAGCTGAAAGGCACCACAAAAGTTTTTCTACCTGCTTTCTGGGCTTAGATGGGGATCAGCTGAAATTTGGACTCGGCTGCAGACAAAATGTTCCAAACACACCCCATGCACAACTCCACCGGAGAAGGTGCCAGAAACGAGTTCTGTTGGTAGTTTTTACACTACCCCGGTAGGCAGCTGAAAGGCACCACAAAACTTGTTGTACCTGCTTTCTGGGCTGAGATGGGGAACGGCTGAATTTTGGACTCGGCTGGTGACAAAATGTTCCAAACACACCCCATGCACAACTCCTCCGGGGAAGGTGCCAGAAACGAGTTCTGTTGGTAGTTTTTACACTACCCCGGTAGGCAGCTGAAAGGCACCACAAAACTTGTTCTACCTGCTTTCTGGGCTGAGATGGGGAACGGCTGAATTTTGGACTCGGCTGGTAACAAAATGTTCCAAACACACCCCATGCACAGCTCCACCGGCAAAGGTGCCAGAAACGAGTTCTGTTGGTAGTTTTTACACTACCCCGGTAGGCAGCTGAAAGGCACCACAAAACTTGTTCTACCTGCTTTCTGGGCTGAGATGGAGAATCGCTGAATTTTGGACTCGGCTGCTGACAAAATGTTCCAAACACACCCCATGCACACCTCCACCGGGGAAGGTGCCAGAAATGAGTTCCGTTGGTAGTTTTTACACTACCCCGGTAGACAGCTGAAAGGCACCACAAAACTTGTTCTACCTGCTTTCTGGGCTGAGATGGGGAACCGCTGAATTTTGGACTCGGCTGCTGACAAAATGTTCCAAACACACCCCATGCACAACTCCTCCGGGGAAGGTGCCAGAAACGAGTTCTGTTGGTAGTTTTTACACTACCCCGGTAGGCAGCTGAAAGGCACCACAAAACTTGTTCTACCTGCTTTCTGGGCTGAGATGAGGAACGGCTGAATTTTGGACTCGGCTGGTAACAAAATGTTCCAAACACACCCCATGCACAACTCCACCGGGGAAGGTGCCAGAAACGAGTTCTGTTGGTAGTTTTTACACTACCCCGGTAGGCAAGAGAAAGGCACCACAAAACTTGTTCTACCTGCTTTCTGGGCTGAGATGGGGAATCGCTGAATTTTGGACTCGGCTGCTGACAAAATGTTCCAAACACACCCCATGCACAACTCCACCGGGGAAGGTGCCAGAAACGAGATCTGTTGGTAGTTTTTACACTACCCCGGTAGGCAAGAGAAAGGCACCACAAAACTTGTTCTACCTGCTTATTGGGCTGAGATGGAGAATCGCTGAATTTTGGACTCGGCTGCTGACAAAATGTTCCAAACACACCCCATGCACAACTCCACCGGGGAAGGTGCCAGAAACGAGTTCTGTTGGTAGTTTTTACAGTACCCCAGTAGGCAGCTGAAAGGCACCACAAAAGTTTTTCTACCTGCTTTCTGGGCTTAGATGGGGATCAGCTGAATTTTGGACTCGGCTGCAGACAAAATGTTCCAAACACACCCCATGCACAACTCCACCGGAGAAGGTGCCAGAAACGAGTTCTGTTGGTAGTTTTTACACTACCCCGGTAGGCAGCTGAAAGGCACCACAAAACTTGTTGTACCTGCTTTCTGGGCTGAGATGGGGAACGGCTGAATTTTGGACTCGGCTGGTGACAAAATGTTCCAAACACACCCCATGCACAACTCCACCGGGGAAGGTGCCAGACAGGAGTTCTCTTAGTAGTTTTTACACTACCCCGGTAGGCAAGAGAAAGGCACCACAAAACTTGTTCTACCTGCTTTCTGGGCTGAGATGGGGAATCGCTGAATTTTGGACTCGGCTGCTGACAAAAAGTTCCAAACACACCCCATGCACAACTCCACCGGGGAAGGTGCCAGAAACGAGTTCTGTTGGTAGTTTTTACAGTACCCCGGTAGGCAGCTGAAAGGCACCACAAAACTTGTTCTACCTGCTTTCTGGGCTGAGATGGGGATCAGCTGAATTTTGGACTCGGCTGCTGACAAAATGTTCCAAACACACCCCATGCACAACTCCACCGGGGAAGGTGCCAGAAACGATTTCTGTTGGTAGTTTTTACAGTACCCCGGTAGGCAACTGAAAGGCACCACAAAACTTGTTCTACCTGCTTTCTGGGCTGAGATGGGGAATCGCTGAATTTTGGACTCGGCTGGTGAAAAAATGTTCCAAACACACCCCATGCACACCTCCACTGGCGAAGGTGTCAGAAACGAGTTCTGTTGGTAGTTTTTACACTACCCCGGTAGGCAGCTGAAAGGCACCACAAAACTTGTTCTACCTGCTTTCTGGGCTGAGATGGAGAATCGCTGAATTTTGGACTCGGCTGGTGACAAAATGTTCCAAACACACCCCATGCACAACTCCACCGGGGAAGGTGCCAGAAACGAGTTCTGTTGGTAGTTTTTACAGTACCCCAGTAGGCAGCTGAAAGGCACCACAAAAGTTTTTCTACCTGCTTTCTGGGCTGCGCTGGGGATCAGCTGAATTTTGGACTCGGCTGCTGACAAAATGTTCCAAACACACCCCATGCACAACTCCACCGGAGAAGGTGCCAGAAACGAGTTCTGTTGGTAGTTTTTACACTACCCCGGTAGGCAGCTGAAAGGCACCACAAAAGTTTTTCTACCTGCTTTCTGGGCTGAGATGGGGAACGGCTGAATTTTGGACTCGGCTGGTGACAAAATGTTCCAAACACACCCCATGCACAACTCCACCGGGGAAGGTGCCAGAAACGAGTTCTGTTGGTAGTTTTTACAGTACCCCGGTAGGCAGCTGAAAGGCACCACAAAACTTGTTCTACCTGCTTTCTGGGCTGAGATGGAGAATCGCTGAATTTTGGACTCGGCTGCTGACAAAATGTTCCAAACACACCCCATGCACAACTCCACCGGGGAAGGTGCCAGAAACGAGTTCTGTTGGTAGTTTTTACACTACCCCGGTAGGCAGCTGAAAGGCACCACAAAACTTGTTCTACCTGCTTTCTGGGCTGAGATGGGGAACGGCTGAATTTTGGACTCGGCTGCTGACAAAATGTTCCAAACACACCCCATGCACAGCTCCACAGGCAAAGGTGCCAGAAACGAGTTCTTTTGGTAGTTTTTACACTACCCCGGTAGGCAAGAGAAAGGCACCACAAAACTTGTTCTACCTGCTTTCTGGGCTGAGATGGAGAATCGCTGAATTTTGGACTCGGCTGCTGACAAAATGTTCCAAACACACCCCATGCACACCTCCACCGGGGAAGGTGCCAGAAATGAGTTCCGTTGGTAGTTTTTACACTACCCCGGTAGACAGCTGAAAGGCACCACAAAACTTGTTCTACCTGCTTTCTGGGCTGAGATGGGGAACCGCTGAATTTTGGACTCGGCTGCTGACAAAATGTTCCAAACATACCCCATGCACAACTCCTCCGGGGAAGGTGCCAGAAACGAGTTCTGTTGGTAGTTTTTACACTACCCCGGTAGGCAGCTGAAAGGCACCACAAAACTTGTTCTACCTGCTTTCTGGGCTGAGATGAGGAACGGCTGAATTTTGGACTCGGCTGGTAACAAAATGTTCCAAACACACCCCATGCACAACTCCACCGGGGAAGGTGCCAGAAACGAGTTCTGTTGGTAGTTTTTACACTACCCCGGTAGGCAGCTGAAAGGCACCAAAAAACTTGTTCTACCTGCTTTCTGGGCTGAGATGGGGAACCGCTGAATTTTGGACTCGGCTGCTGACAAAATGTTCCAAACACACCCCATGCACAACTCCACCGGGGAAGGTGCCAGAAACGAGTTCTGTTGGTAGTTTTTACACTACCCCGGTAGGCAGCTGAAAGGCACCACAAAACTTGTTCTACCTGCTTTCTGGGCTGAGATGGGGAACCGCTGAATTTTGGACTCGGCTGCTGACAAAATGTTCCAAACATACCCCATGCACAACTCCTCCGGGGAAGGTGCCAGAAACGAGTTCTGTTGGTAGTTTTTACAGTACCCCGGTAGGCAGCTGAAAGGCACCACAAAACTTGTTCTACCTGCTTTCTGGGCTGAGATGGGGAACGGCTGAATTTTGGACTCGGCTGGTAACAAAATGTTCCAAACACACCCCATGCACAACTCCACCGGGGAAGGTGCCAGAAACGAGTTCTGTTGGTAGTTTTTACACTACCCCGGTAGGCAAGAGAAAGGCACCACAAAACTTGTTCTACCTGCTTTCTGGGCTGAGATGGGGAATCGCTGAATTTTGGACTCGGCTGCTGACAAAATGTTCCAAACACACCCCATGCACAACTCCACCGGGGAAGGTGCCAGAAACGAGTTCTGTTGGTAGTTTTTTCACTACCCCAGTAGGCAGCTGAAAGGCACCACAAAACTTGTTCTACCTGCTTTCTGGGCTGAGATGGGGATCAGCTGAATTTTGGACTCGGCTGCTGACAAAATGTTCCAAACACACCCCATGCACAACTCCACCGGCAAAGGTGCCAGAAACGAGTTCTGTTGGTAGTTTTTACAGTACCCCGGTAGGCAGCTGAAAGGCACCACAAAACTTGTTCTACCTGCTTTCTGGGCTGAGATGGGGAATCGCTGAATTTTGGACTCGGCTGGTGACAAAATGTTCCAAACACACCCCATGCACACCTCCACTGGCAAAGGTGTCAGAAACGAGTTCTGTTGGTAGTTTTTACACTACCCCGGTAGGCAGCTGAAAGGCACCACAAAACTTGTTCTACCTGCTTTCTGGGCTGAGATGGAGAATCGCTGAATTTTGGACTCGGCTGGTGACAAAATGTTCCAAACACACCCCATGCACAACTCCACCGGGGAAGGTGCCAGAAACGAGTTCTGTTGGTAGTTTTTTCACTACCCCAGTAGGCAGCTGAAAGGCACCACAAAACTTGTTCTACCTGCTTTCTGGGCTGAGATGGGGATCAGCTGAATTTTGGACTCGGCTGCTGACAAAATGTTCCAAACACACCCCATGCACAACTCCACCGGAGAAGGTGCCAGAAACGATTTCTGTTGGTAGTTTTTACAGTACCCCGGTAGGCAGCTGAAAGGCACCACAAAACTTGTTCTACCTGCTTTCTGGGCTGAGATGGGGAATCGCTGAATTTTGGACTCGGCTGGTGACAAAATGTTCCAAACACACCCCATGCACACCTCCACTGGCAAAGGTGTCAGAAACGAGTTCTGTTGGTAGTTTTTACACTACCCCGGTAGGCAAGAGAAAGGCACCACAAAACTTGTTCTACCTGCTTTCTGGGCTGAGATGGAGAATCGCTGAATTTTGGACTCGGCTGGTGACAAAATGTTCCAAACACACCCCATGCACAACTCCACCGGGGAAGGTGCCAGAAACGAGTTCTGTTGGTAGTTTTTACAGTACCCCAGTAGGCAGCTGAAAGGCACCACAAAAGTTTTTCTACCTGCTTTCTGGGCTTAGATGGGGATCAGCTGAATTTTGGACTCGGCTGCAGACAAAATGTTCCAAACACACCCCATGCACAACTCCACCGGAGAAGGTGCCAGAAACGAGTTCTGTTGGTAGTTTTTACACTACCCCGGTAGGCAGCTGAAAGGCACCACAAAACTTGTTGTACCTGCTTTCTGGGCTGAGATGGGGAACGGCTGAATTTTGGACTCGGCTGGTGACAAAATGTTCCAAACACACCCCATGCACAACTCCACCGGGGAAGGTGCCAGAAACGAGTTCTGTTGGTAGTTTTTACACTACCCCGGTAGGCAGCTGAAAGGCACCACAAAACTTGTTCTACCTGCTTTCTGGGCTGAGATGGAGAATCGCTGAATTTTGGACTCGGCTGCTGACAAAATGTTCCAAACACACCCCATGCACACCTCCACCGGGGAAGGTGCCAGAAATGAGTTCCGTTGGTAGTTTTTACACTACCCCGGTAGACAGCTGAAAGGCACCACAAAACTTGTTCTACCTGCTTTCTGGGCTGAGATGGGGAACCGCTGAATTTTGGACTCGGCTGCTGACAAAATGTTCCAAACACACCCCATGCACAACTCCTCCGGGGAAGGTGCCAGAAACGAGTTCTGTTGGTAGTTTTTACACTACCCCGGTAGGCAGCTGAAAGGCACCACAAAACTTGTTCTACCTGCTTTCTGGGCTGAGATGAGGAACGGCTGAATTTTGGACTCGGCTGGTAACAAAATGTTCCAAACACACCCCATGCACAACTCCACCGGGGAAGGTGCCAGAAACGAGTTCTGTTGGTAGTTTTTACACTACCCCGGTACGCAAGAGAAAGGCACCACAAAACTTGTTCTACCTGCTTTCTGGGCTGAGATGGGGAATCGCTGAATTTTGGACTCGGCTGCTGACAAAATGTTCCAAACACACCCCATGCACAACTCCACCGGGGAAGGTGCCAGAAACGAGTTCTGTTGGTAGTTTTTACAGTACCCCGGTAGGCAGCTGAAAGATAACACAAAACTTGTTCTACCTGCTTTCTGGGCTGAGATGGGGATCAGCTGAATTTTGGACTCGGCTGGTGACAAAATGTTCCAAACACACCCCATGCACAACTCCACCGGGGAAGGTGCCAGAAACGAGTTCTGTTGGTAGTTTTTACAGTACCCCAGTAGGCAGCTGAAAGGCACCACAAAAGTTTTTCTACCTGCTTTCTGGGCTTAGATGGGGATCAGCTGAATTTTGGACTCGGCTGCAGACAAAATGTTCCAAACACACCCCATGCACAACTCCACCGGAGAAGGTGCCAGAAACGAGTTCTGTTGGTAGTTTTTACACTACCCCGGTAGGCAGCTGAAAGGCACCACAAAACTTGTTGTACCTGCTTTCTGGGCTGAGATGGGGAACGGCTGAATTTTGGACTCGGCTGCTGACAAAACGTTCCAAACACACCCCATGCACAACTCCACCGGGGAAGGTGCCAGACAGGAGTTCTCTTAGTAGTTTTTACACTACCCCGGTAGGCAGCTGAAAGGCACCACAAAACTTGTTCTACCTGCTTTCTGGGCTGAGATGGGGAACGGCTGAATTTTGGACTCAGCTGGTAACAAAATGTTCCAAACACACCCCATGCACAGCTCCACCGGCAAAGGTGCCAGAAACGAGTTCTGTTGGTAGTTTTTACACTACCCCGGTAGGCAAGAGAAAGGCACCACAAAACTTGTTCTACCTGCTTTCTGGGCTGAGATGGAGAATCGCTGAATTTTGGACTCGGCTGCTGACAAAATGTTCCAAACACACCCCATGCACACCTCCACCGGGGAAGGTGCCAGAAATGAGTTCCGTTGGTAGTTTTTACACTACCCCGGTAGACAGCTGAAAGGCACCACAAAACTTGTTCTACCTGCTTTCTGGGCTGAGATGGGGAAACGCTGAATTTTGGACTCGGCTGCTGACAAAATGTTCCAAACACACCCCATGCACAACTCCACCGGGGAAGGTGCCAGAAACGAGTTCTGTTGGTAGTTTTTACACTACCCCGGTAGGCAGCTGAAAGGCACCACAAAACTTGTTCTACCTGCTTTCTGGGCTGAGATGGGGAATCGCTGAATTTTGGACTCGGCTGCTGACAAAATGTTCCAAACACACCCCATGCACACCTCCACTGGCGAAGGTGTCAGAAACGAGTTCTGTTGGTAGTTTTTACACTACCCCGGTAGGCAGCTGAAAGGCACCACAAAACTTGTTCTACCTGCTTTCTGGGCTGAGATGGAGAATCGCTGAATTTTGGACTCGGCTGGTGACAAAATGTTCCAAACACACCCCATGCACAACTCCACCGGGGAAGGTGCCAGAAACGAGTTCTGTTGGTAGTTTTTACAGTACCCCAGTAGGCAGCTGAAAGGCACCACAAAAGTTTTTCTACCTGCTTTCTGGGCTGAGCTGGGGATCAGCTGAATTTTGGACTCGGCTGCTGACAAAATGTTCCAAACACACCCCATGCACAACTCCACCGGAGAAGGTGCCAGAAACGAGTTCTGTTGGTAGTTTTTACACTACCCCGGTAGGCAGCTGAAAGGCACCACAAAAGTTTTTCTACCTGCTTTCTGGGCTGAGATGGGGAACGGCTGAATTTTGGACTCGGCTGCTGACAAAATGTTCCAAACACACCCCATGCACAACTCCACCGGGGAAGGTGCCAGAAACGAGTTCTGTTGGTAGTTTTTACACTACCCCGGTAGGCAGCTGAAAGGCACCAAAAAACTTGTTCTACCTGCTTTCTGGGCTGAGATGGGGAACGGCTGAATTTTGGACTCGGCTGGTAACAAAATGTTCCAAACACACCCCATGCACAGCTCCACCGGCAAAGGTGCCAGAAACGAGTTCTGTTGGTAGTTTTTACACTACCCCGGTAGGCAGCTGAAAGGCACCACAAAACTTGTTCTACCTGCTTTCTGGGCTGAGATGGAGAATCGCTGAATTTTGGACTCGGCTGCTGACAAAATGTTCCAAACACACCCCATGCACAACTCCACCGGAGAAGGTGCCAGAAACGAGTTCTGTTGGTAGTTTTTACAGTACCCCAGTAGGCAGCTGAAAGGCACCACAAAAGTTTTTCTACCTGCTTTCTGGGCTGAGATGGGGAACGGCTGAATTTTGGACTCGGCTGCTGACAAAATGTTCCAAACACACCCCATGCACAGCTCCACCGGCAAAGGTGCCAGAAACGAGTTCTGTTGGTAGTTTTTACACTACCCCGGTAGGCAGCTGAAAGGCACCACAAAACTTGTTCTACCTGCTTTCTGGGCTGAGATGGAGAATCGCTGAATTTTGGACTCGGCTGCTGACAAAATGTTCCAAACACACCCCATGCACACCTCCACCGGGGAAGGTGCCAGAAATGAGTTCCGTTGGTAGTTTTTACACTACCCCGGTAGACAGCTGAAAGGCACCACAAAACTTGTTCTACCTGCTTTCTGGGCTGAGATGGGGAACCGCTGAATTTTGGACTCGGCTGCTGACAAAATGTTCCAAACACACCCCATGCACAACTCCTCCGGGGAAGGTGCCAGAAACGAGTTCTGTTGGTAGTTTTTACACTACACCGGTAGGCAGCTGAAAGGCACCACAAAACTTGTTCTATCTGCTTTCTGGGCTGAGATGAGGAACGGCTGAATTTTGGACTCGGCTGCTAACAAAATGTTCCAAACACACCCCATGCACAACTCCACCGGGGAAGGTGCCAGAAACGAGTTCTGTTGGTAGTTTTTACACTACCCCGGTAGGCAAGAGAAAGGCACCACAAAACTTGTTCTACCTGCTTTCTGGGCTGAGATGGGGAATCGCTGAATTTTGGACTCGGCTGCTGACAAAATGTTCCAAACACACCCCATGCACAACTCCACCGGGGAAGGTGCCAGAAACGAGTTCTGTTGGTAGTTTTTACACTACCCCGGTAGGCAGCTGAAAGGCACCACAAAACTTGTTCTACCTGCTTTCTGGGCTGAGATGGGGATCAGCTGAATTTTGGACTCGGCTGCTGACAAAATGTTCCAAACACACCCCATGCACAACTCCACCGGAGAAGGTGCCAGAAACGAGTTCTGTTGGTAGTTTTTACAGTACCCCGGTAGGCAACTGAAAGGCACCACAAAACTTGTTCTACCTGCTTTCTGGGCTGAGATGGGGAACGGCTGAATTTTGGACTCGGCTGGTGACAGAATGTTCCAAACACACCCCATGCACAACTCCACCGGGGAAGGTGCCAGAAACGATTTCTGTTGGTAGTTTTTACAGTACCCCGGTAGGCAGCTGAAAGGCACCACAAAACTTGTTCTACCTGCTTTCTGGGCTGAGATGGAGAATCGCTGAATTTTGGACTCGGCTGCTGACAAAATGTTCCAAACACACCCCATGCACACCTCCACCGGGGAAGGTGCCAGAAATGAGTTCCGTTGGTAGTTTTTACACTACCCCGGTAGACAGCTGAAAGGCACCACAAAACTTGTTCTACCTGCTTTCTGGGCTGAGATGGGGAACCGCTGAATTTTGGACTCGGCTGCTGACAAAATGTTCCAAACACACCCCATGCACAACTCCTCCGGGGAAGGTGCCAGAAACGAGTTCTGTTGGTAGTTTTTACACTACCCCGGTAGGCAGCTGAAAGGCACCACAAAACTTGTTCTACCTGCTTTCTGGGCTGAGATGAGGAACGGCTGAATTTTGGACTCGGCTGGTAACAAAATGTTCCAAACACACCCCATGCACAACTCCACCGGGGAAGGTGCCAGAAACGAGTTCTGTTGGTAGTTTTTACACTACCCCGGTAGGCAAGAGAAAGGCACCACAAAACTTGTTCTACCTGCTTTCTGGGCTGAGATGGGGAATCGCTGAATTTTGGACTCGGCTGCTGACAAAATGTTCCAAACACACCCCATGCACAACTCCACCGGGGAAGGTGCCAGAAACGAGTTCTGTTGGTAGTTTTTACAGTACCCCGGTAGGCAGCTGAAAGGCACCACAAAACTTGTTCTACCTGCTTTCTGGGCTGAGATGGGGATCAGCTGAATTTTGGACTCGGCTGGTGACAAAATGTTCCAAACACACCCCATGCACAACTCCACCGGGGAAGGTGCCAGAAACGAGTTCTGTTGGTAGTTTTTACAGTACCCCAGTAGGCAGCTGAAAGGCACCACAAAAGTTTTTCTACCTGCTTTCTGGGCTTAGATGGGGATCAGCTGAATTTTGGACTCGGCTGCAGACAAAATGTTCCAAACACACCCCATGCACAACTCCACCGGAGAAGGTGCCAGAAACGAGTTCTGTTGGTAGTTTTTACACTACCCCGGTAGGCAGCTGAAAGGCACCACAAAACTTGTTGTACCTGCTTTCTGGGCTGAGATGGGGAACGGCTGAATTTTGGACTCGGCTGGTAACAAAATGTTCCAAACACACCCCATGCACAGCTCCACCGGCAAAGGTGCAAGAAACGAGTTCTGTTGGTAGTTTTTACACTACCCCGGTAGGCAAGAGAAAGGCACCACAAAACTTGTTCTACCTGCTTTCTGGGCTGAGATGGAGAATCGCTGAATTTTGGACTCGGCTGCTGACAAAATGTTCCAAACACACCCCATGCACACCTCCACCGGGGAAGGTGCCAGAAATGAGTTCCGTTGGTAGTTTTTACACTACCCCGGTAGACAGCTGAAAGGCACCACAAAACTTGTTCTACCTGCTTTCTGGGCTGAGATGGGGAACCGCTGAATTTTGGACTCGGCTGCTGACAAAATGTTCCAAACACACCCCATGCACAACTCCACCGGGGAAGGTGCCAGAAACGAGTTCTGTTGGTAGTTTTTACACTACCCCGGTAGGCAGCTGAAAGGCACCACAAAACTTGTTCTACCTGCTTTCTGGGCTGAGATGAGGAACGGCTGAATTTTGGACTCGGCTGGTAACAAAATGTTCCAAACACACCCCATGCACAGCTCCACCGGCAAAGGTGCCAGAAACGAGTTCTGTTGGTAGTTTTTACACTACCCCGGTAGGCAAGAGAAAGGCACCACAAAACTTGTTCTACCTGCTTTCTGGGCTGAGATGGGGAATCGCTGAATTTTGGACTCGGCTGCTGACAAAATGTTCCAAACACACCCCATGCACAACTCCACCGGGGAAGGTGCCAGAAACGAGTTCTGTTGGTAGTTTTTACAGTACCCCGGTAGGCAGCTGAAAGGCACCACAAAACTTGTTCTACCTGCTTTCTGGGCTGAGATGGGGAATCGCTGAATTTTGGACTCGGCTGCTGACAAAATGTTCCAAACACACCCCATGCACACCTCCACTGGCGAAGGTGTCAGAAACGAGTTCTGTTGGTAGTTTTTACACTACCCCGGTAGGCAGCTGAAAGGCACCACAAAACTTGTTCTACCTGCTTTCTGGGCTGAGATGGAGAATCGCTGAATTTTGGACTCGGCTGGTGACAAAATGTTCCAAACACACCCCATGCACAACTCCACCGGGGAAGGTGCCAGAAACGAGTTCTGTTGGTAGTTTTTACAGTACCCCAGTAGGCAGCTGAAAGGCACCACAAAAGTTTTTCTACCTGCTTTCTGGGCTGAGCTGGGGATCAGCTGAATTTTGGACTCGGCTGCTGACAAAATGTTCCAAACACACCCCATGCACAACTCCACCGGAGAAGGTGCCAGAAACGAGTTCTGTTGGTAGTTTTTACACTACCCCGGTAGGCAGCTGAAAGGCACCACAAAAGTTTTTCTACCTGCTTTCTGGGCTGAGATGGGGAACGGCTGAATTTTGGACTCGGCTGGTGACAAAATGTTCCAAACACACCCCATGCACAGCTCCACCGGCAAAGGTGCCAGAAACGAGTTCTGTTGGTAGTTTTTACACTACCCCGGTAGGCAGCTGAAAGGCACCACAAAACTTGTTCTACGTGCTTTCTGGGCTGAGATGGGGAACGGCTGAATTTTGGACTCGGCTGGTAACAAAATGTTCCAAACACACCCCATGCACAGCTCCACCGGCAAAGGTGCCAGAAACGAGTTCTGTTGGTAGTTTTTACACTACCCCAGTAGGCAGCTGAAAGGCACCACAAAACTTGTTCTACCTGCTTTCTGGGCTGAGATGGAGAATCGCTGAATTTTGGACTCGGCTGCTGACAAAATGTTCCAAACACACCCCATGCACAACTCCACCGGGGAAGGTGCCAGAAACGAGTTCTGTTGGTAGTTTTTACAGTACCCCAGTAGGCAGCTGAAAGGCACCACAAAAGTTTTTCTACCTGCTTTCTGGGCTGAGATGGGGAACGGCTGAATTTTGGACTCGGCTGCTGACAAAATGTTCCAAACACACCCCATGCACAGCTCCACCGGCAAAGGTGCCAGAAACGAGTTCTGTTGGTAGTTTTTACACTACCCCGGTAGGCAGCTGAAAGGCACCACAAAACTTGTTCTACCTGCTTTCTGGGCTGAGATGGAGAATCGCTGAATTTTGGACTCGGCTGCTGACAAAATGTTCCAAACACACCCCATGCACACCTCCACCGGGGAAGGTGCCAGAAATGAGTTCCGTTGGTAGTTTTTACACTACCCCGGTAGACAGCTGAAAGGCACCACAAAACTTGTTCTACCTGCTTTCTGGGCTGAGATGGGGAACCGCTGAATTTTGGACTCGGCTGCTGACAAAATGTTCCAAACACACCCCATGCACACCTCCTCCGGGGAAGGTGCCAGAAACGAGTTCTGTTGGTAGTTTTTACACTACACCGGTAGGCAGCTGAAAGGCACCACAAAACTTGTTCTATCTGCTTTCTGGGCTGAGATGAGGAACGGCTGAATTTTGGACTCGGCTGGTAACAAAATGTTCCAAACACACCCCATGCACAACTCCACCGGCAAAGGTGCCAGAAATGAGTTCTGTTGGTAGTTTTTACACTACCCCGGTAGGCAAGAGAAAGGCACCACAAAACTTGTTCTACCTGCTTTCTGGGCTGAGATGGGGAATCGCTGAATTTTGGACTCGGCTGCTGACAAAATGTTCCAAACACACCCCATGCACAACTCCACCGGGGAAGGTGCCAGAAACGAGTTCTGTTGGTAGTTTTTACAGTACCCCGGTAGGCAGCTGAAAGGCACCACAAAACTTGTTCTACCTGCTTTCTGGGCTGAGATGGGGATCAGCTGAATTTTGGACTCGGCTGCTGACAAAATGTTCCAAACACACCCCATGCACAACTCCACCGGAGAAGGTGCCAGAAACGAGTTCTGTTGGTAGTTTTTACAGTACCCCGGTAGGCAACTGAAAGGCACCACAAAACTTGTTCTACCTGCTTTCTGGGCTGAGATGGGGAATCGCTGAATTTTGGACTCGGCTGGTGAAAAAATGTTCCAAACACACCCCATGCACACCTCCACTGGCGAAGGTGTCAGAAACGAGTTCTGTTGGTAGTTTTTACACTACCCCGGTAGGCAGCTGAAAGGCACCACAAAACTTGTTCTACCTGCTTTCTGGGCTGAGATGGAGAATCGCTGAATTTTGGACTCGGCTGGTGACAAAATGTTCCAAACACACCCCATGCACAACTCCACCGGGGAAGGTGCCAGAAACGAGTTCTGTTGGTAGTTTTTACAGTACCCCAGTAGGCAGCTGAAAGGCACCACAAAAGTTTTTCTACCTGCTTTCTGGGCTGAGATGGGGAATCGCTGAATTTTGGACTCGGCTGGTGAAAAAATGTTCCAAACACACCCCATGCACACCTCCACTGGCGAAGGTGTCAGAAACGAGTTCTGTTGGTAGTTTTTACACTACCCCGGTAGGCAGCTGAAAGGCACCACAAAAGTTTTTCTACCTGCTTTCTGGGCTTAGATGGGGAATCGCTGAATTTTGGACTCGGCTGCTGACAAAATGTTCCAAACACACCCCATGCACAACTCCACCGGGGAAGGTGCCAGAAACGAGTTCTGTTGGTAGTTTTTACACTACCCCGGTAGGCAGCTGAAAGGCACCACAAAAGTTTTTCTACCTGCTTTCTGGGCTGAGATGGGGAATCGCTGAATTTTGGACTCGGCTGGTGACAAAATGTTCCAAACACACCCCATGTACAACTCCACCGGCAAAGGTGCCAGAAATGAGTTCTGTTGGTAATTTTTACACTACCCCGGTAGGCAGCTGAAAGGCACCACAAAACTTGTTCTACCTGCTTTCTGGGCTGAGGTGAGGAACGGCTGAATTTTGGACTCAGCTGGTGACAAAATGTTCCAAAAACACCCCATGCACACCTCCACTGGCAAAGGTGCCAGACAGGAGTTCTCCTGGTAGTTTTTACACTACCTTGGTAGGCAGCTGAAAGGCACCACAAAAGTTTTTCTCCCTGTTTTCTGGGCTGAGATGGGGAATCGCTGAAGTTTGGACTCGGCTGGTAACAAAATGTTCCAAACACACCCCATGCACACCTCCACCGGGGAAGGTGCCAGAAACGAGTTCTGTTGGTAGTTTTTACACTACCCCGGTAGGCAGCTGAAAGGCACCACAAAACTTGTTCTACCTGCTTTCTGGGTGAGATGGGGATCAGCTGAATTTTGGACTCGGCTGGTGACAAAATGTTCCAAACACACCCCATGCACAACTCCACCGGGGAAGGTGCCAGAAACGAGTTCTGTTGGTAGTTTTTACACTACCCCGGTAGGCAGCTGAAAGGCACCACAAAACTTGTTCTACCTGCTTTCTGGGCTGAGATGGGGAATCGCTGAATTTTGGACTCGGCTGGTGACAAAATGTTCCAAACACACCCCATGCACAACTCCTCCGGGGAAGGTGCCAGAAACGAGTTCTGTTGGTAGTTTTTACACTACCCCGGTAGGCAAGAGAAAGGCACCACAAAACTTGTTCTACCTGCTTTCTGGGCTGAGATGGAGAATCGCTGAATTTTGGACTCGGCTGGTGACAAAATGTTCCAAACACACCCCATGCACAACTCCACCGGGGAAGGTGCCAGAAACGAGTTCCGTTGGTAGTTTTTACAGTACCCCGGTAGGCAGCTGAAAGGCACCACAAAACTTGTTCTACCTGCTTTCTGGGCTGAGATGGGGAACGGCTGAATTTTGGACTCGGCTGCTGACAAAATGTTCCAAACACACCCCATGCACAACTCCACCGGAGAAGGTGCCAGAAACGAGTTCTGTTGGTAGTTTTTACAGTACCCCGGTAGGCAGCTGAAAGGCACCACAAAAGTTTTTCTACCTGCTTTCTGGGCTGAGATGGGGAACGGCTGAATTTTGGACTCGGCTGGTAACAAAATGTTCCAAACACACCCCATGCACAGCTCCACCGGCAAAGGTGCCAGAAACGAGTTCTGTTGGTAGTTTTTACACTACCCCAGTAGGCAGCTGAAAGGCACCACAAAACTTGTTCTACCTGCTTTCTGGGCTGAGATGGAGAACCGCTGAATTTTGGACTCGGCTGCTGACAAAATGTTCCAAACACACCCCATGCACAACTCCACCGGGGAAGGTGCCAGAAATGAGTTCTGTTGGTAGTTTTTACAGTACCCCAGTAGGCAGCTGAAAGGCACCACAAAAGTTTTTCTACCTGCTTTCTGGGCTGAGATGGGGAACGGCTGAATTTTGGACTCGGCTGCTGACAAAATGTTCCAAACACACCCCATGCACAGCTCCACCGGCAAAGGTGCCAGAAACGAGTTCTGTTGGTAGTTTTTACACTACCCCGGTAGGCAGCTGAAAGGCACCACAAAACTTGTTCTACCTGCTTTCTGGGCTGAGATGGAGAATCGCTGAATTTTGGACTCGGCTGCTGACAAAATGTTCCAAACACACCCCATGCACAGCTCCACCGGCAAAGGTGCCAGAAACGAGTTCTGTTGGTAGTTTTTACACTACCCCGGTAGGCAGCTGAAAGGCACCACAAAACTTGTTCTACCTGCTTTCTGGGCTGAGATGGAGAATCGCTGAATTTTGGACTCGGCTGCTGACAAAATGTTCCAAACACACCCCATGCACACCTCCACCGGGGAAGGTGCCAGAAACGAGTTCTGTTGGTAGTTTTTACACTACCCCGGTAGGCAGCTGAAAGGCACCACAAAAGTTTTTCTACCTGCTTTCTGGGCTTAGATGGGGAATCGCTGAATTTTGGACTCGGCTGCTGACAAAATGTTCCAAACACACCCCATGCACAACTCCACCGGGGAAGGTGCCAGAAACGAGTTCTGTTGGTAGTTTTTACACTACCCCGGTAGGCAGCTGAAAGGCACCACAAAAGTTTTTCTACCTGCTTTCTGGGCTGAGATGGGGAATCGCTGAATTTTGGACTCGGCTGGTGACAAAATGTTCCAAACACACCCCATGTACAACTCCACCGGCAAAGGTGCCAGAAATGAGTTCTGTTGGTAATTTTTACACTACCCCGGTAGGCAGCTGAAAGGCACCACAAAACTTGTTCTACCTGCTTTCTGGGCTGAGGTGAGGAACGGCTGAATTTTGGACTCAGCTGGTGACAAAATGTTCCAAAAACACCCCATGCACACCTCCACTGGCAAAGGTGCCAGACAGGAGTTCTCCTGGTAGTTTTTACACTACCTTGGTAGGCAGCTGAAAGGCACCACAAAAGTTTTTCTCCCTGTTTTCTGGGCTGAGATGGGGAATCGCTGAAGTTTGGACTCGGCTGGTAACAAAATGTTCCAAACACACCCCATGCACACCTCCACCGGGGAAGGTGCCAGAAACGAGTTCTGTTGGTAGTTTTTACACTACCCCGGTAGGCAGCTGAAAGGCACCACAAAACTTGTTCTACCTGCTTTCTGGGTGAGATGGGGATCAGCTGAATTTTGGACTCGGCTGGTGACAAAATGTTCCAAACACACCCCATGCACAACTCCACCGGGGAAGGTGCCAGAAACGAGTTCTGTTGGTAGTTTTTACACTACCCCGGTAGGCAGCTGAAAGGCACCACAAAACTTGTTCTACCTGCTTTCTGGGCTGAGATGGGGAATCGCTGAATTTTGGACTCGGCTGGTGACAAAATGTTCCAAACACACCCCATGCACAACTCCTCCGGGGAAGGTGCCAGAAACGAGTTCTGTTGGTAGTTTTTACACTACCCCGGTAGGCAAGAGAAAGGCACCACAAAACTTGTTCTACCTGCTTTCTGGGCTGAGATGGAGAATCGCTGAATTTTGGACTCGGCTGGTGACAAAATGTTCCAAACACACCCCATGCACAACTCCACCGGGGAAGGTGCCAGAAACGAGTTCCGTTGGTAGTTTTTACAGTACCCCGGTAGGCAGCTGAAAGGCACCACAAAACTTGTTCTACCTGCTTTCTGGGCTGAGATGGGGAACGGCTGAATTTTGGACTCGGCTGCTGACAAAATGTTCCAAACACACCCCATGCACAACTCCACCGGAGAAGGTGCCAGAAACGAGTTCTGTTGGTAGTTTTTACAGTACCCCGGTAGGCAGCTGAAAGGCACCACAAAAGTTTTTCTACCTGCTTTCTGGGCTGAGATGGGGAACGGCTGAATTTTGGACTCGGCTGGTAACAAAATGTTCCAAACACACCCCATGCACAGCTCCACCGGCAAAGGTGCCAGAAACGAGTTCTGTTGGTAGTTTTTACACTACCCCAGTAGGCAGCTGAAAGGCACCACAAAACTTGTTCTACCTGCTTTCTGGGCTGAGATGGAGAACCGCTGAATTTTGGACTCGGCTGCTGACAAAATGTTCCAAACACACCCCATGCACAACTCCACCGGGGAAGGTGCCAGAAATGAGTTCTGTTGGTAGTTTTTACAGTACCCCAGTAGGCAGCTGAAAGGCACCACAAAAGTTTTTCTACCTGCTTTCTGGGCTGAGATGGGGAACGGCTGAATTTTGGACTCGGCTGCTGACAAAATGTTCCAAACACACCCCATGCACAGCTCCACCGGCAAAGGTGCCAGAAACGAGTTCTGTTGGTAGTTTTTACACTACCCCGGTAGGCAGCTGAAAGGCACCACAAAACTTGTTCTACCTGCTTTCTGGGCTGAGATGGAGAATCGCTGAATTTTGGACTCGGCTGCTGACAAAATGTTCCAAACACACCCCATGCACAGCTCCACCGGCAAAGGTGCCAGAAACGAGTTCTGTTGGTAGTTTTTACACTACCCCGGTAGGCAGCTGAAAGGCACCACAAAACTTGTTCTACCTGCTTTCTGGGCTGAGATGGAGAATCGCTGAATTTTGGACTCGGCTGCTGACAAAATGTTCCAAACACACCCCATGCACACCTCCACCGGGGAAGGTGCCAGAAACGAGTTCTGTTGGTAGTTTTTACACTACCCCGGTAGGCAGCTGAAAGGCACCACAAAAGTTTTTCTACCTGCTTTCTGGGCTTAGATGGGGAATCGCTGAATTTTGGACTCGGCTGCTGACAAAATGTTCCAAACACACCCCATGCACAACTCCACCGGGGAAGGTGCCAGAAACGAGTTCTGTTGGTAGTTTTTACACTACCCCGGTAGGCAGCTGAAAGGCACCACAAAAGTTTTTCTACCTGCTTTCTGGGCTGAGATGGGGAATCGCTGAATTTTGGACTCGGCTGGTGACAAAATGTTCCAAACACACCCCATGTACAACTCCACCGGCAAAGGTGCCAGAAATGAGTTCTGTTGGTAATTTTTACACTACCCCGGTAGGCAGCTGAAAGGCACCACAAAACTTGTTCTACCTGCTTTCTGGGCTGAGGTGAGGAACGGCTGAATTTTGGACTCAGCTGGTGACAAAATGTTCCAAAAACACCCCATGCACACCTCCACTGGCAAAGGTGCCAGACAGGAGTTCTCCTGGTAGTTTTTACACTACCTTGGTAGGCAGCTGAAAGGCACCACAAAAGTTTTTCTCCCTGTTTTCTGGGCTGAGATGGGGAATCGCTGAAGTTTGGACTCGGCTGGTAACAAAATGTTCCAAACACACCCCATGCACACCTCCACCGGGGAAGGTGCCAGAAACGAGTTCTGTTGGTAGTTTTTACACTACCCCGGTAGGCAGCTGAAAGGCACCACAAAACTTGTTCTACCTGCTTTCTGGGTGAGATGGGGATCAGCTGAATTTTGGACTCGGCTGGTGACAAAATGTTCCAAACACACCCCATGCACAACTCCACCGGGGAAGGTGCCAGAAACGAGTTCTGTTGGTAGTTTTTACACTACCCCGGTAGGCAGCTGAAAGGCACCACAAAACTTGTTCTACCTGCTTTCTGGGCTGAGATGGGGAATCGCTGAATTTTGGACTCGGCTGGTGACAAAATGTTCCAAACACACCCCATGCACAACTCCTCCGGGGAAGGTGCCAGAAACGAGTTCTGTTGGTAGTTTTTACACTACCCCGGTAGGCAAGAGAAAGGCACCACAAAACTTGTTCTACCTGCTTTCTGGGCTGAGATGGAGAATCGCTGAATTTTGGACTCGGCTGGTGACAAAATGTTCCAAACACACCCCATGCACAACTCCACCGGGGAAGGTGCCAGAAACGAGTTCCGTTGGTAGTTTTTACAGTACCCCGGTAGGCAGCTGAAAGGCACCACAAAACTTGTTCTACCTGCTTTCTGGGCTGAGATGGGGAACGGCTGAATTTTGGACTCGGCTGCTGACAAAATGTTCCAAACACACCCCATGCACAACTCCACCGGAGAAGGTGCCAGAAACGAGTTCTGTTGGTAGTTTTTACAGTACCCCGGTAGGCAGCTGAAAGGCACCACAAAACTTGTTCTACCTGCTTTCTGGGCTGAGATGGGGAACGGCTGAATTTTGGACTCGGCTGCTGACAAAATGTTCCAAACACACCCCATGCACAACTCCACCGGGGAAGGTGCCAGAAACGAGTTCTGTTGGTAGTTTTATGGGGAATCGCTGAATTTTGGACTCGGCTGGTGACAAAATGTTCCAAACACACCCCATGTACAACTCCACCGGGGAAGGTGCCAGAAAATGAGTTCTTGTTGGTAATTTTTACACTACCACCTGGTAGGCAGCTTGAAAGGCACCACAAAACTTGTTCTACCTGCTTTCTGGGCTGAGATGGGGAACGGCTGAATTTTGGACTCGGCTGGTAACAAAATGTTCCAAACACACCCCATGCACAGGCTCCACCGAGGAAGGTGCCAGAAACGAGTTCTGTTGGTAGTTTTTACAGTACCCGGTAGGCAGCTGAAAGGCACCACAAAAGTTTTTCTACCTGCTTTCTGGGCTTAGATGGGGATCAGCTGAATTTTGGACTCGGCTGGCTGACAAAATGTTCCAAACACACCCCATGCACAACTCCACCGGAGAGAGGTGCCAGAAACGAGTTCTGTTGGTAGTTTTTACACTACCCCGGGAGGGCAGCTGAAAGGCACCACAAAAGTTTTTCTACCTGCTTTCTGGGCTGAGATGGGGAACGGCTGAATTTTGGACTCGGCTGGTGACAAAATGTTCCAAACACACCCCATGCACAACTCCACCGGGGAAGGTGCCAGAAACGAGTTCTGTTGGTAGTTTTTACACTACCCCGGTAGGCAGCTGAAAGGCACCACAAAAGTTTTTCTACCTGCCTTTCTGGGTCTGAGATGGGGAATCGCTGAATTTTGGACTCGGGCTGGTGACAAAATGTTCCAAACACACCCCATGCACAGCTCCACCGGGGAAGGTGCCAGAAACGAGTTCTGTTGGTAGTTTTTACACTACCCTGGTAGGCAAGCTGAAAGGCACCACAAAACTTGTTCTACCTGCTTTCTGGGCTGAGATGGAGAATCGCTGAATTTTGGACTCGGCTGCTGACAAAATGTTCCAAACACACCCCATGCACAACTCCTCCGGGGAAGGTGCCAGAAACGAGTTCTGTTGGTAGTTTTTACACTACCCCGGTAGGCAGCTGAAAGGCACCACAAAACTTGTTCTACCTGCTTTCTGGGCTGAGATGGGGAACGGCTGAATTTTGGACTCGGCTGCTGACAAAATTGTTCCAAACACACCCCATGTCACAACTCCACCGGGGAAAATGCCAGAAACGAGTTCTGTTGGTAGTTTTTACACTACCCCGGTAGGCAGGCTGAAAGGCACCACAAAACTTGTTCTACCTGCTTTCTGGGTGAGATGGGGATCAGCTGAATTTTGGACTTGGCTGGTGACAAAATGTTCCAAACACACCCCGATGCAACAACTCCACCGGGGAAGGTGCCAGAAACGAGTTCTGTTGGTAGTTTTTACACTACCCCGGTAGGCAGCTGAAAGGCACCACAAAAGTTTTTTTACCTGCCTTTCTGGGCTGAGATGGGGAATCGCTGAATTTTGGACTCGGCTGGTGACAAAATGTTCCAAACACACCCCCATGCACAACTCCTCCGGGGAAGGCCGCCAGAAACGAGTTCTGTTGGTAGTTTTTACACTACCTCCGGTAGGCAAGAGAAAGGCACCACAAAACTTGTTCTACCTGCTTTCTGGGCTGAGATGGAGAATTGCTGAATTTTGGACTCGGCTTGGTGACAAAATGTTCCAAACACACCCCATGCACAACTCCACCGGGGAATGGTGCCAGAAATGAGTTCTGTTGGTAGTTTTTACAGTACCACCAGTAGGCAGATGAAAGGCACCACAAAAGTTTTTCTACCTGCTTTCTGGGCTTAGATGGGGATCAGCTGAATTTTGGACTCGGCTGCTGACAAAATGTTCCAAACACACCCCTATGCACAACTCCACCGGAGAAGGGTGCCAGAAACGAGTTCTGTTGTTATTTTTTACACTACCCCCGGTAGGCAGCTGAAAGGGCACCACAAAAGTTGTTCTACCTGCTTTCTGGGCTGAGATGGGGAACGGTCTGAATTTTGGACTCGGCTGGTGACAAAATGTTCCAAACACACCCCTATGCACAACTCCACCGGGGAAGGTGCCAGAAACGAGTTCTGTTGGTAGTTTTTACACTACCCTCCGGGTAGGCAGCTGAAAGGCACCACAAAACTTGTTCTATCCCTGCTTTCTGGGCTGAGATGGGGAACGGGCTGAATTTTGGACTCGGCTGGTAACAAAATGTTCCAAACACACCCCATGCACAGCTCCACCGGCAAAGGTGCCAGAAACGAGTTCTGTTGGTAGTTTTTACACTACCCCCGGTATGCAGCTGAAAGGCACCACAAAACTTGTTCTACCTGCTTTTCTGGGCTGAGATGGGGAACGGCTGAATTTTGGACTCGGCTGCTAACAAAATGTTCCAAACACACCCCATGTACAACTCCACCGGGGAAGGTGCCAGAAACGAGGTTCTGTTGGTAGTTTTTTACACTACCCCGGTAGGCAGCTGAAAGGCACCACAGAACTTGTTCTACCTGCTTTCTGGGGCTTAGATGGGGATCAGCTGAATTTTGGACTCGGCTGGTGACAAAATGTTCCAAACACACCCCATGCACAACTCCTCCGGGGAAGGTGCCAGAAACAAGTTCTGGTTGGTAGTTTTTACACTACACCGGTAGGCAAGAGAAAGGCACCACAAAACTTGTTGTACCTGCTTTCTGGGCTGAGATGGAGAATCGCTGAATTTTGGACTCGGCTGGTGACAAAATGTTCCAAACACACCCCATGCACAACTCCACCGGGGAAGGTGCCAGAAACGAGTTCTGTTGGTAGTTTTTACACTACCCCCGGTAGGCAGCTGAAAGGCACCACAAAAGTTTTTTCTACCTGCTTTCTGGGCTGAGATGTGGGGAACGGCTGAATTTTGGACTCGGCTGGTAACAAAATGTTCCAAACACACCCCATGCACACCTCCACCGGGGAAGGTGCCAGAAACGAGTTCTGTTGGTAGTTTTTACACTACCCCGGTAGGCAGCTGAAAGGCACCACAAAACTTGTTCTACCTGCTTTCTGGGTGAGATGGGGGATCAGCTGAATTTTGGACTCGGCTCTGGTAACAAAATGTTCCAAACACACCCCATGCACAACTCCACCGGGGAAGGTGCCAGAAACGAGTTCTGTTGGTAGTTTTTACACTACCCCGGTAGGCAGCTGAAAGGCACCACAAAAGTTTTTCTACCTGCTTTCTGGGCTGAGATGGGGAATCGCTGAATTTTGGACTCGGCTGGGTGACAAAATGTTCCAAACACACCCCATGCACAGCTCCACCGGGGAAGGTTCCAGAAACGAGTTCTGTTGGTAGTTTTTACACTACCCCAGTAGGGCAGCTGAAAGGCACCACAAAAGTTTTTTCTACCTGCTTTCTGGGCTGAGATGGGGAATCGCTGAATTTTGGACTCGGCTGGTGACAAAATGTTCCAAACACACCCCCATGCACAACTCCACCAAGGAAGGTGGCCAGAAATGAGTTCTGTTGGTAGTTTTTACAGTACCCCAGTAGGCAGATGAAAGGCACCACAAAAGTTTTTCTACCTGCTTTCTGGGCTTAGATGGGGATCAGCTGAATTTTGGACTCGGCTGCTGACAAAATGTTCCAAACACACCCCATGCACAACTCCACCGGAGAAGGGTGGGCCAGAAACGAGTTCTGTTGTTATTTTTACACTACCCCGGTAGGCCAGCTGAAAGGCACCACAAAAGTTGTTCTAACCTGCTTTCTGGGCTGAGATGGGGAACGGCTGAATTTTGGACTCGGCTGGTGACAAAATGTTCCAAACACACCCCATGCACAACTCCACCGGGGAAGGTGCCAGAAACGAGTTCTGTTGGTAGTTTTTTACACTACCCCGGTAGGCAGCTGAAAGGCACCACAAAAGTTTTTCTACCTGCTTTCTGGGCTGAGATGGGGGAACGGCTTGAATTTTGGACTCGGCTGGTAACAAAATGTTCCAAACACACCCCATGCACAGCTCCACCGGCAAAGGTGCCAGAAACGAGTTCTGTTGGTAGTTTTTACACTACCCCGGTAGGCAGCTGAAAGGCACCACAAAACTTGTTCTACCTGCTTTCTGGGCTGAGATGGGGAACGGCTGAATTTTGGACTCGGCTGCTAACAAAATGTTCCAAACACACCCCATGTACAACTCCACCGGGGAAGGTGCCAGAAACGAGTTCTGTTGGTAGTTTTTACACTACCCCCGGGTAGGCAGCCTGAAAGGCACCACAGAACTTGTTCTACCTGCTTTCTGGGCTTAGATGGGGATCAGCTGAATTTTGGACTCGGCTGGGTGACAAATGTTCCAAACACACCCCATGCACAACTCCTCCGGTGAAGGTGGCCAGAAACAA
The DNA here is from genome assembly GCF_023634085.1 of Falco cherrug. NCBI lineage: Eukaryota > Metazoa > Chordata > Aves > Falconiformes > Falconidae > Falco > Falco cherrug. The sequence continues at coordinate 350,173 of NW_026599489.1, forward strand.
GTTCTGTTGGTAGTTTTTTACACTACACCGGTAGGCAAGAGAAAGGCACCACAAAACTTGTTGTACCTGCTTTCTGGGCCTGAGATGGAGAATCGCTGAATTTTGGACTCGGCTGGTGACAAAATGTTCCAAACACACCCCATGCACAACTCCACCGGGGAAGGGTGCCAGAAACGAGTTCTGTTGGTAGTTTTTACACTACCCCCGGTAGGCAGCTGAAAGGCACCACAAAAGTTTTTTCTACCTGCTTTCTGGGCTGAGATGGGGAAGCGGGCTGAATTTTGGACTCGGCTAGGTAACAAAATGTTCCAAACACACCCCATGCACACCTCCACCGGGGAAGGTGCCAGAAACGAGTTCTGTTGGTAGTTTTTACACTACCCCGGGTAGGCAGCTGAAAGGCACCACAAAACTTGTTCTACCTGCTTTCTGGGGTGAGATGGGGATCAGCTGAATTTTGGACTCGGCTGGTAACAAAATGTTCCAAACACACCCCATGCACAACTCCACCGGGGAAGTGGTGCCAGAAACGAGTTCTGTTGGTAGTTTTTACACTACACCGGTAGGCAGCTGAAAGGCACCACAAAAGTTTTTCTACCTGCTTTCTGGGCTGAGATGAGGAACGGTCTGAATTTTGGACTCGGCTGGTGACAAAATGTTCCAAACACACCCCATGCACAGCTCCACCGGGGGAAGGTTCCAGAAACGAGTTCTGTTGGTAGTTTTTACACTACCCCAGTAGGCAGCTGAAAGGCACCACAAAAGTTTTTCTACCTGCTTTCTGGGCTGAGATGGGGGGAGTCGGCTGAATTTTGGACTCGGCTGGTGACAAAATGTTCCAAACACACCCCCATGTACAACTCCACCGGGGGAAGGTGCCAGAAATGAGTTCTGTTGGTAATTTTTACACTACCCCGGTAGGCAGCTGAAAGGCACCACAAAACTTGTTCTACCTGCTTTCTGGGCTGAGATGGGGAACGGCTGAATTTTGGACTCGGGCTGGTAACAAAATGTTCCAAACACACCCCATGCACAGCTCCACCGGCGAAGGTGCCAGAAACGAGTTCTGTTGGTAGTTTTTACACTACCCCCGGTAGGCAGCCTGAAAGGCACCACAAAAGTTGTTCTACCTGCTTTCTGGGCTGAGATGGGGAACGGTCTGAATTTTGGACTCGGCTGGTGACAAAATGTTCCAAACACACCCCATGCACAACTCCACCGGGGAAGGTGCCAGAAACGAGTTCTGTTGGTAGTTTTTTACACTACCCCGGTAGGCAGCTGAAAGGCACCACAAAACTTGTTCTACGTGCTTTCTGGGCTGAGATGGGGAACGGCTGAATTTTGGACTCGGCTGGTAACAAAATGTTCCAAACACACCCCATGCACAGCTCCACCGGCAAAGGTGCCAGAAACGAGTTCTGTTGGTAGTTTTTACACTACCCTCCGGTAGGCAGCTGAAAGGCACCACAAAACTTGTTCTACCTGCTTTCTGGGCTGAGATGGGGAACGGCTGAATTTTGGACTCGGCTGCTAACAAAATGTTCCAAACACACCCCTATGCACAACTCCATCGGGGAAGGTGCCAGAAACGAGTTCTGTTGGTAGTTTTTACACTACCCCGGTAGGCAGCTGAAAGGCACCACAAAACTTGTTCTACCTGCTTTCTGGGCTGAGATGGGGATCAGCTGAATTTTGGACTCGGCTGGTGACAAAATGTTCCAAACACACCCCATGCACAACTCCTCCGGGGAAGGTGCCAGAAACAAGTTCTGTTGGTAGTTTTTACACTACACCGGTAGGCAAGAGAAAGGCACCACAAAACTTGTTGTACCTGCTTTCTGGGCTGAGCTGGGGAATCGCTGAATTTTGGACTCGGCTGGTGACAAAATGTTCCAAACACACCCCATGCACAACTCCACCGGGGAAGGTGCCAGAAACGAGTTCTGTTGGTAGTTTTTTACACTACCCCGGTAGGCAGCTGAAAGGCACCACAAAAGTTTTTCTACCTGCTTTCTGGGCTGAGATGGGGAACGGCTGAATTTTGGACTCGGCTGGTAACAAAATGTTCCAAACACACCCCATGCACACCTCCACCGGGGAAGGTGCCAGAAACGAGTTCTGTTGGTAGTTTTTACACTACCCCGGTAGGCAGCTGAAAGGCACCACAAAAGTTTTTCTACCTGCTTTCTGGGCTGAGATGGGGAATCGCTGAATTTTGGACTCGGCTGGTGACAAAATGTTCCAAACACACCCCATGCACAGCTCCACCGGGGAAGGTTCCAGAAACGAGTTCTGTTGGTAGTTTTTACACTACCCCAGTAGGCAGCTGAAAGGCACCACAAAAGTTTTTCTACCTGCTTTCTGGGCTGAGATGGGGAATCGCTGAATTTTGGACTCGGCTGGTGACAAAATGTTCCAAACACACCCCATGTACAACTCCACCGGGGAAGGTGCCAGAAACGAGTTCTGTTGGTAGTTTTTACACTACCCCGGTAGGCAGCTGAAAGGCACCAGAAAAGTTTTTCTACCTGCTTTCTGGGCTTAGATGGGGAATCGCTGAAGTTTGGACTCGGCTGGTAACAAAATGTTCCAAACACACCCCATGCACACCTCCACCGGGGAAGGTGCCAGAAACGAGTTCTGTTGGTAGTTTTTACACTACCCCGGTAGGCAGCTGAAAGGCACCACAAAACTTGTTCTACCTGCTTTCTGGGTGAGATGGGGATCAGCTGAATTTTGGACTCGGCTGCTGACAAAATGTTCCAAACACACCCCATGCACAACTCCACCGGGGAAGGTGCCAGAAACGAGTTCTGTTGGTAGTTTTTACACTACCCCGGTAGGCAGCTGAAAGGCACCACAAAACTTGTTCTACCTGCTTTCTGGGCTGAGATGGAGAATCGCTGAATTTTGGACTCGGCTGGTAACAAAATGTTCCAAACACACCCCATGCACAACTCCACCGGGGAAGGTGCCAGAAACGAGTTCTGTTGGTAGTTTTTTACACTACCCCGGTAGGCAGCTGAAAGGCACCACAAAAGTTTTTCTACTTGCTTTCTGGGCTGAGATGGGGAATCGCTGAATTTTGGACTCGGCTGGTGACAAAATGTTCCAAACACACCCCATTTACAACTCCACCGGGGAAGGTGCCAGAAATGAGTTCTGTTGGTAATTTTTACACTACCCCGGTAGGCAGCTGAAAGGCACCACAAAACTTGTTCTACGTGCTTTCTGGGCTGAGATGGGGAACGGCTGAATTTTGGACTCGGCTGGTAACAAAATGTTCCAAACACACCCCATGCACAGCTCCACCGGGGAAGGTGCCAGAAACGAGTTCTGTTGGTAGTTTTTACACTACCCCGGTAGGCAGCTGAAAGGCACCACAAAACTTGTTCTACCTGCTTTCTGGGCTGAGATGAGGAACGGCTGAATTTTGGACTCGGCTGGTAACAAAATGTTCCAAACACACCCCATGCACAACTCCACCGGGGAAGGTGCCAGAAACGAGTTCTGTTGGTAGTTTTTACACTACCCCGGTAGGCAGCTGAAAGGCACCACAAAACTTGTTCTACCTGCTTTCTGGGCTGAGATGGGGAAAAGCTGAATTTTGGACTCGGCTGCTGACAAAATGTTCGAAACACACCCCATGCACAACTCCTCCGGGGAAGGTGCCAGAAACGAGTTCTGTTGGTAGTTTTTACACTACCCCGGTAGGCAAGAGAAAGGCACCACAAAACTTGTTCTACCTGCTTTCTGGGCTGAGATGGAGAATCGCTGAATTTTGGACTCGGCTGGTGACAAAATGTTCCAAACACACCCCATGCACAACTCCACCGGGGAAGGTGCCAGAAACGAGTTCTGTTGGTAGTTTTTACACTACCCCGGTAGGCAGCTGAAAGGCACCACAAAACTTGTTCTACCTGCTTTCTGGGCTGAGATGGGGAATCGCTGAATTTTGGACTCGGCTGGTAACAAAATGTTCCAAACACACCCCATGCACAACTCCACCGGAGAAGGTGCCAGAAACGAGTTCTGTTGGTAGTTTTTACACTACCCCGGTAGGCAAGAGAAAGGCACCACAAAACTTGTTCTACCTTCTTTCTGGGCTGAGATGGAGAATCGCTGAATTTTGGACTCGGCTGCTGACAAAATGTTCCAAACACACCCCATGCACAACTCCTCCGGGGAAGGTGCCAGAAACGAGTTCTGTTGGTAGTTTTTACACTACCCCGGTAGGCAGCTGAAAGGCACCACAAAACTTGTTCTACCTGCTTTCTGGGCTGAGATGGGGAACGGCTGAATTTTTTACTCGGCTGGTAACAAAATGTTCTAAACACACCCCATGCACAGCTCCACCGGGGAAGGTGCCAGAAACGAGTTCTGTTGGTAGTTTTTACACTACCCCGGTAGGCAGCTGAAAGGCACCACAAAAGTTTTTCTACCTGCTTTCTGGGCTGAGATGGGGATCAGCTGAATTTTGGACTCGGCTGGTAACAAAATGTTCCAAACACACCCCATGCACACCTCCACCGGGGAAGGTGCCAGAAACGAGTTCTGTTGGTAGTTTTTACACTACCCCGGTAGGCAGCTGAAAGGCACCACAAAACTTGTTCTACCTGCTTTCTGGGCTGAGATGGGGAACGGCTGAATTTTGGACTCGGCTGGTAACAAAATGTTCCAAACACACCCCATGCACACCTCCACCGGGGAAGGTGCCAGAAACGAGTTCTGTTGGTAGTTTTTACAGTACCCCAGTAGACAGCTGAAAGGCACCACAAAACTTGTTCTACGTGCTTTCTGGGCTTAGATGGGGATCAGCTGAATTTTGGACTCGGCTGCTGACAAAATGTTCCAAACACACCCCATGCACAACTCCACCGGAGAAGGTGCCAGAAACGAGTTCTGTTGGTAGTTTTTACACTACCCCGGTAGGCAGCTGAAAGGCACCACAAAAGTTTTTCTACCTGCTTTCTGGGCTGAGAAGGAGAATCGCTGAATTTTGGACTCGGCTGCTGACAAAATGTTCCAAACACACCCCATGCACAACTCCTCCGGGGAAGGTGCCAGAAACGAGTTCTGTTGGTAGTTTTTACACTACCCCGGTAGGCAGCTGAAAGGCACCACAAAAGTTGTTCTACCTGCTTTCTGGGCTGAGATGGGGAACGGCTGAATTTTGGACTCGGCTGCTGACAAAATGTTCCAAACACACCCCATGCACAACTCCACCGGGGAAGGTGCCAGAAACGAGTTCTGTTGGTAGTTTTTACACTACCCCGGTAGGCAGCTGAAAGGCACCACTAAAGTTTTTCTACCTGCTTTCTGGGCTTAGATGGGGAATCGCTGAATTTTGGACTCGGCTGCAGACAAAATGTTCGAAACACACCCCATGCACAACTCCACCGGGGAAGGTGCCAGAAACGAGTTCTGTTGGTAGTTTTTACACTACCCCGGTAGGCAGCTGAAAGGCACCACAAAAGTTTTTCTACCTGCTTTCTGGGCTGAGATGGAGAATCGCTGAATTTTGGACTCGGCTGGTGACAAAATGTTCCAAACACACCCCATGCACAACTCCACCGGGGAAGGTGCCAGAAACGAGTTCTGTTGGTAGTTTTTACACTACCCCGGTAGGCAGCTGAAAGGCACCACAAAAGTTTTTCTACTTGCTTTCTGGGCTGAGATGGGGAATCGCTGAATTTTGGACTCGGCTGGTGACAAAATGTTCCAAACACACCCCATTTACAACTCCACCGGGGAAGGTGCCAGAAATGAGTTCTGTTGGTAATTTTTACACTACCCCGGTAGGCAGCTGAAAGGCACCACAAAACTTGTTCTACCTGCTTTCTGGGCTGAGATGGGGAACGGCTGAATTTTGGACTCGGCTGGTAACAAAATGTTCCAAACACACCCCATGCACACCTCCACTGGCAAAGGTGCCAGAAACGAGTTCTGTTGGTAGTTTTTACACTACCCCGGTAGGCAGCTGAAAGGCACCACAAAACTTGTTCTACCTGCTTTCTGGGCTGAGATGAGGAACGGCTGAATTTTGGACTCGGCTGGTAACAAAATGTTCCAAACACACCCCATGCACAACTCCACCGGGGAAGGTGCCAGAAACGAGTTCTGTTGGTAGTTTTTACACTACCCCGGTAGGCAGCTGAAAGGCACCACAAAACTTGTTCTACCTGCTTTCTGGGCTGAGATGGGGAAAAGCTGAATTTTGGACTCGGCTGCTGACAAAATGTTCCAAACACACCCCATGCACAACTCCTCCGGGGAAGGTGCCAGAAACGAGTTCTGTTGGTAGTTTTTACAGTACCCCGGTAGGCAGCTGAAAGGCACCACAAAACTTGTTCTACCTGCTTTCTGGGCTGAGATGGAGAATCGCTGAATTTTGGACTCGGCTGGTGACAAAATGTTCCAAACACACCCCATGCACAGCTCCACCGGCAAAGGTGCCAGAAACGAGTTCTGTTGGTAGTTTTTACAGTACCCCAGTAGGCAGCTGAAAGGCACCACAAAACTTGTTCTACCTGCTTTCTGGGCTTAGATGGGGATCAGCTGAATTTTGGACTCGGCTGCTGACAAAATGTTCCAAACACACCCCATGCACAACTCCACCGGAGAAGGTGCCAGAAACGAGTTCTGTTGGTAGTTTTTACAGTACCCCGGTAGGCAGCTGAAAGGCACCACAAAACTTGTTCTACCTGCTTTCTGGGCTGAGATGGGGAACGGCTGAATTTTGGACTCGGCTGGTGACAAAATGTTCCAAACACACCCCATGCACAACTCCACCGGGGAAGGTGCCAGAAACGAGTTCTGTTGGTAGTTTTTACACTACCCCGGTAGGCAGCTGAAAGGCACCACAAAACTTGTTCTACCTGCTTTCTGGGCTGAGATGGGGAATCGCTGAATTTTGGACTCGGCTGGTAACAAAATGTTCCAAACACACCCCATGCACAGCTCCACCGGCAAAGGTGCCAGAAACGAGTTCTGTTGGTAGTTTTTACACTACCCTGGTAGGCAAGAGAAAGGCACCACAAAACTTGTTCTACCTGCTTTCTGGGCTGAGATGGGGAATCGCTGAATTTTGGACTCGGCTGCTGACAAAATGTTCCAAACACACCCCATGCACAACTCCTCCGGGGAAGGTGCCAGAAACGAGTTCTGTTGGTAGTTTTTACACTACCCCGGTAGGCAGCTGAAAGGCACCACAAAACTTGTTTTACCTGCTTTCTGGGCTGAGATGGGGAACGGCTGAATTTGTTACTCGGCTGGTAACAAAATGTTCTAAACACACCCCATGCACAGCTCCACCGGGGAAGGTGCCAGAAACGAGTTCTGTTGGTAGTTTTTACACTACCCCGGTAGGCAGCTGAAAGGCACCACAAAAGTTTTTCTACCTGCTTTCTGGGCTTAGATGGGGATCAGCTGAATTTTGGACTCGGCTGCTGACAAAATGTTCCAAACACACCCCATGCACACCTCCACCGGGGAAGGTGCCAGAAACGAGTTCTGTTGGTAGTTTTTACACTACCCCGGTAGGCAGCTGAAAGGCACCACAAAACTTGTTCTACCTGCTTTCTGGGTGAGATGGGGATCAGCTGAATTTTGGACTCGGCTGGTGACAAAATGTTCCAAACACACCCCATGCACAACTCCACCGGGGAAGGTGCCAGAAACGAGTTCTGTTGGTAGTTTTTACACTACCCCGGTAGGCAGCTGAAAGGCACCACAAAACTTGTTCTACCTGCTTTCTGGGCTGAGATGGGGAATCGCTGAATTTTGGACTCGGCTGCTGACAAAATGTTCCAAACACACCCCATGCACAACTCCACCGGGGAAGGTGCCAGAAACGAGTTCTGTTGGTAGTTTTTACACTACCCCGGTAGGCAGCTGAAAGGAACCACAAAAGGTTTTGTACCTGCTTTCTGGGCTGAGATGGGGAATCGCTGAATTTTGGACTCGGCTGGTGACAAAATGTTCCAAACACACCCCATGTACAACTCCACCGGGGAAGGTGCCAGAAATGAGTTCTGTTGGTAATTTTTACACTACCCCGGTAGGCAGCTGAAAGGCACCACAAAACTTGTTCTACCTGCTTTCTGGGCTGAGATGGGAAACGGCTGAATTTTGGACTCGGCTGGTAACAAAATGTTCCAAACACACCCCATGCACAGCTCCTCCGGGAAAGGTGCCAGAAACGAGTTCTGTTGGTAGTTTTTACACTACCCCGGTAGGCAGCTGAAAGGCACCACAAAACTTGTTCTACCTGCTTTCTGGGCTGAGATGAGGAACGGCTGAATTTTGGACTCGGCTGCTGACAAAATGTTCCAAACACACCCCATGCACAACTCCACCGGGGAAGGTGCCAGAAACGAGTTCTGTTGGTAGTTTTTACACTACCCCGGTAGGCAAGAGAAAGGCACCACAAAAGTTGTTCTACCTGCTTTCTGGGCTGAGATGGGGAACAGCTGAATTTTGGACTCGGCTGGTGACAAAATGTTCCAAACACACCCCATGCACAACTCCACCGGGGAAGGTGCCAGAAACGAGTTCTGTTGGTAGTTTTTACACTACCCCGGTAGGCAAGAGAAAGGCACCAGAAAACTTGTTCTACCTGCTTTCTGGGCTGAGATGGAGAATCGCTGAATTTTGGACTCGGCTGCTGACAAAATGTTCCAAACACACCCCATGCACAACTCCACCGGGGAAGGTGCCAGAAACGAGTTCTGTTGGTAGTTTTTACAGTACCCCAGTAGGCAGATGAAAGGCACCACAAAAGTTTTTCTACCTGCTTTCTGGGCTTAGATGGGGATCAGCTGAATTTTGGACTCGGCTGCTGACAAAATGTTCCAAACACACCCCATGCACAACTCCACCGGAGAAGGTGCCAGAAACGAGTTCTGTTGGTAGTTTTTACACTACCCCGGTAGGCAGCTGAAAGGCACCACAAAACTTGTTCTACCTGCTTTCTGGGCTGAGATGGGGAACGGCTGAATTTTGGACTCGGCTGGTGACAAAATGTTCCAAACACACCCCATGCACAACTCCACCGGGGAAGGTGCCAGAAACGAGTTCTGTTGGTAGTTTTTTACACTACCCCGGTAGGCAGCTGAAAGGCACCACAAAAGTTTTTCTACCTGCTTTCTGGGCTGAGATGGGGAATCGCTGAATTTTGGACTCGGCTGGTGACAAAATGTTCCAAACACACCCCATGCACAGCTCCACCGGGGAAGGTGCCAGAAACGAGTTCTGTTGGTAGTTTTTACACTACCCCGGTAGGCAGCTGAAAGGCACCACAAAACTTGTTCTACCTGCTTTCTGGGCTGAGATGGAGAATCGCTGAATTTTGGACTCGGCTGCTGACAAAATGTTCCAAACACACCCCATGCACAACTCCTCCGGGGAAGGTGCCAGAAACGAGTTCTGTTGGTAGTTTTTACACTACCCCGGTAGGCAGCTGAAAGGCACCACAAAACTTGTTCTACCTGCTTTCTTGGCTTAGATGGGGAACGGCTGAATTTTGGACTCGGCTGCAGACAAAATGTTCCAAACACACCCCATGTACAACTCCACCGGGGAAAATGCCAGAAACGAGTTCTGTTGGTAGTTTTTACACTACCCCGGTAGGCAGCTGAAAGGCACCACAAAACTTGTTCTACCTGCTTTCTGGGCTGAGATGGGGAACGGCTGAATTTTGGACTCGGCTGGTAACAAAATGTTCCAAACACACCCCATGCACAGCTCCACCGGCAAAGGTGCCAGAAACGAGTTCTGTTGGTAGTTTTTACACTACCCCGGTAGGCAAGAGAAAGGCACCACAAAACTTGTTCTACCTGCTTTCTGGGCTTAGATGGGGATCAGCTGAATTTTGGACTTGGCTGGTGACAAAATGTTCCAAACACACCCCATGCACAACTCCACCGGGGAAGGTGCCAGAAACGAGTTCTGTTGGTAGTTTTTACACTACCCCGGTAGGCAGCTGAAAGGCACCACAAAAGTTTTTTACCTGCTTTCTGGGCTGAGATGGGGAATCGCTGAATTTTGGACTCGGCTGGTGACAAAATGTTCCAAACACACCCCATGCACAACTCCTCCGGGGAAGGCGCCAGAAACGAGTTCTGTTGGTAGTTTTTACACTACCCCGGTAGGCAAGAGAAAGGCACCACAAAACTTGTTCTACCTGCTTTCTGGGCTGAGATGGAGAATTGCTGAATTTTGGACTCGGCTGGTGACAAAATGTTCCAAACACACCCCATGCACAACTCCACCGGGGAAGGTGCCAGAAATGAGTTCTGTTGGTAGTTTTTACAGTACCCCAGTAGGCAGATGAAAGGCACCACAAAAGTTTTTCTACCTGCTTTCTGGGCTTAGATGGGGATCAGCTGAATTTTGGACTCGGCTGCTGACAAAATGTTCCAAACACACCCCATGCACAACTCCACCGGAGAAGGTGCCAGAAACGAGTTCTGTTGTTATTTTTACACTACCCCGGTAGGCAGCTGAAAAGCACCACAAAAGTTGTTCTACCTGCTTTCTGGGCTGAGATGGGGAACGGCTGAATTTTGGACTCGGCTGGTGACAAAATGTTCCAAACACACCCCATGCACAACTCCACCGGGGAAGGTGCCAGAAACGAGTTCTGTTGGTAGTTTTTACACTACCCCGGTAGGCAGCTGAAAGGCACCACAAAACTTGTTCTACGTGCTTTCTGGGCTGAGATGGGGAACGGCTGAATTTTGGACTCGGCTGGTAACAAAATGTTCCAAACACACCCCATGCACAGCTCCACCGGCAAAGGTGCCAGAAACGAGTTCTGTTGGTAGTTTTTACACTACCCCGGTAGGCAGCTGAAAGGCACCACAAAACTTGTTCTACCTGCTTTCTGGGCTGAGATGGGGAACGGCTGAATTTTGGACTCGGCTGCTAACAAAATGTTCCAAACACACCCCATGTACAACTCCACCGGGGAAGGTGCCAGAAACGAGTTCTGTTGGTAGTTTTTACACTACCCCGGTAGGCAGCTGAAAGGCACCACAAAACTTGTTCTACCTGCTTTCTGGGCTTAGATGGGGATCAGCTGAATTTTGGACTCGGCTGGTGACAAAATGTTCCAAACACACCCCATGCACAACTCCTCCGGGGAAGGTGCCAGAAACAAGTTCTGTTGGTAGTTTTTACACTACACCGGTAGGCAAGAGAAAGGCACCACAAAACTTGTTGTACCTGCTTTCTGGGCTGAGATGGAGAATCGCTGAATTTTGGACTCGGCTGGTGACAAAATGTTCCAAACACACCCCATGCACAACTCCACCGGGGAAGGTGCCAGAAACGAGTTCTGTTGGTAGTTTTTACACTACCCCGGTAGGCAGCTGAAAGGCACCACAAAAGTTTTTCTACCTGCTTTCTGGGCTGAGATGGGGAACGGCTGAATTTTGGACTCGGCTGGTAACAAAATGTTCCAAACACACCCCATGCACACCTCCACCGGGGAAGGTGCCAGAAACGAGTTCTGTTGGTAGTTTTTACACTACCCCGGTAGGCAGCTGAAAGGCACCACAAAAGTTGTTCTACCTGCTTTCTGGGTGAGATGGGGATCAGCTGAATTTTGGACTCGGCTGGTAACAAAATGTTCCAAACACACCCCATGCACAACTCCACCGGGGAAGGTGCCAGAAACGAGTTCTGTTGGTAGTTTTTACACTACCCCGGTAGGCAGCTGAAAGGCACCACAAAACTTGTTCTACCTGCTTTCTGGGCTGAGATGGGGAATCGCTGAATTTTGGACTCGGCTGGTGACAAAATGTTCCAAACACACCCCATGCACAGCTCCACCGGGGAAGGTTCCAGAAACGAGTTCTGTTGGTAGTTTTTACACTACCCCGGTAGGCAGCTGAAAGGCACCACAAAAGTTTTTCTACCTGCTTTCTGGGCTGAGATGGGGAATCGCTGAATTTTGGACTCGGCTGGTAACAAAATGTTCCAAACACACCCCATGCACAGCTCCACCGGCGAAGGTGCCAGAAACGAGTTCTGTTGGTAGTTTTTACAGTACCCCGGTAGGCAGCTGAAAGGCACCACAAAAGTTGTTCTACCTGCTTTCTGGGCTGAGATGGGGAACGGCTGAATTTTGGACTCGGCTGGTGACAAAATGTTCCAAACACACCCCATGCACAACTCCACCGGGGAAGGTGCCAGAAACGAGTTCTGTTGGTAGTTTTTACACTACCCCGGTAGGCAGCTGAAAGGCACCACAAAACTTGTTCTACGTGCTTTCCTGGCTGAGATGGGGAACGGCTGAATTTTGGACTCGGCTGGTAACAAAATGTTCCAAACACACCCCATGCACAGCTCCACCGGCAAAGGTGCCAGAAACGAGTTCTGTTGGTAGTTTTTACACTACCCCGGTAGGCAGCTGAAAGGCACCACAAAACTTGTTCTACCTGCTTTCTGGGCTGAGATGGGGAACGGCTGAATTTTGGACTCGGCTGCTAACAAAATGTTCCAAACACACCCCATGCACAACTCCATCGGGGAAGGTGCCAGAAACGAGTTCTGTTGGTAGTTTTTACACTACCCCGGTAGGCAGCTGAAAGGCACCACAAAACTTGTTCTACCTGCTTTCTGGGCTGAGATGGGGATCAGCTGAATTTTGGACTCGGCTGGTGACAAAATGTTCCAAACACACCCCATGCACAACTCCTCCGGGGAAGGTGCCAGAAACAAGTTCTGTTGGTAGTTTTTACACTACACCGGTAGGCAAGAGAAAGGCACCACAAAACTTGTTGTACCTGCTTTCTGGGCTGAGCTGGGGAATCGCTGAATTTTGGACTCGGCTGGTGACAAAATGTTCCAAACACACCCCATGCACAACTCCACCGGGGAAGGTGCCAGAAACGAGTTCTGTTGGTAGTTTTTACACTACCCCGGTAGGCAGCTGAAAGGCACCACAAAAGTTTTTCTACCTGCTTTCTGGGCTGAGATGGGGAACGGCTGAATTTTGGACTCGGCTGGTAACAAAATGTTCCAAACACACCCCATGCACACCTCCACCGGGGAAGGTGCCAGAAACGAGTTCTGTTGGTAGTTTTTACACTACCCCGGTAGGCAGCTGAAAGGCACCACAAAACTTGTTCTACCTGCTTTCTGGGTGAGATGGGGATCAGCTGAATTTTGGACTCGGCTGGTAACAAAATGTTCCAAACACACCCCATGCACAACTCCACCGGGGAAGGTGCCAGAAACGAGTTCTGTTGGTAGTTTTTACACTACCCCGGTAGGCAGCTGAAAGGCACCACAAAAGTTTTTCTACCTGCTTTCTGGGCTGAGATGGGGAATCGCTGAATTTTGGACTCGGCTGGTGACAAAATGTTCCACACACACCCCATGCACAGCTCCACCGGGGAAGGTTCCAGAAACGAGTTCTGTTGGTAGTTTTTACACTACCCCAGTAGGCAGCTGAAAGGCACCACAAAAGTTTTTCTACCTGCTTTCTGGGCTGAGATGGGGAATCGCTGAATTTTGGACTCGGCTGGTGACAAAATGTTCCAAACACACCCCATGTACAACTCCACCGGGGAAGGTGCCAGAAACGAGTTCTGTTGGTAGTTTTTACACTACCCCGGTAGGCAGCTGAAAGGCACCACAAAAGTTTTTCTACCTGCTTTCTGGGCTTAGATGGGGAATCGCTGAAGTTTGGACTCGGCTGGTAACAAAATGTTCCAAACACACCCCATGCACACCTCCACCGGGGAAGGTGCCAGAAACGAGTTCTGTTGGTAGTTTTTACACTACCCCGGTAGGCAGCTGAAAGGCACCACAAAACTTGTTCTACCTGCTTTCTGGGTGAGATGGGGATCAGCTGAATTTTGGACTCGGCTGCTGACAAAATGTTCCAAACACACCCCATGCACAACTCCACCGGGGAAGGTGCCAGAAACGAGTTCTGTTGGTAGTTTTTACACTACCCCGGTAGGCAGCTGAAAGGCACCACAAAACTTGTTCTACCTGCTTTCTGGGCTGAGATGGAGAATCGCTGAATTTTGGACTCGGCTGGTGACAAAATGTTCCAAACACACCCCATGCACAACTCCACCGGGGAAGGTGCCAGAAACGAGTTCTGTTGGTAGTTTTTACACTACCCCGGTAGGCAGCTGAAAGGCACCACAAAAGTTGTTCTACCTGCTTTCTGGGCTGAGATGGGGAACGGCTGAATTTTGGACTCGGCTGGTGACAAAATGTTCCAAACACACCCCATTTACAACTCCACCGGGGAAGGTGCCAGAAATGAGTTCTGTTGGTAATTTTTACACTACCCCGGTAGGCAGCTGAAAGGCACCACAAAACTTGTTCTACCTGCTTTCTGGGCTGAGATGGGGAACGGCTGAATTTTGGACTCGGCTGGTAACAAAATGTTCCAAACACACCCCATGCACAGCTCCACCGGGGAAGGTGCCAGAAACGAGTTCTGTTGGTAGTTTTTACACTACCCCGGTAGGCAGCTGAAAGGCACCACAAAACTTGTTCTACCTGCTTTCTGGGCTGAGATGAGGAACGGCTGAATTTTGGACTCGGCTGGTAACAAAATGTTCCAAACACACCCCATGCACAACTCCACCGGGGAAGGTGCCAGAAACGAGTTCTGTTGGTAGTTTTTACACTACCCCGGTAGGCAGCTGAAAGGCACCACAAAACTTGTTCTACCTGCTTTCTGGGCTGAGATGGGGAAAAGCTGAATTTTGGACTCGGCTGCTGACAAAATGTTCGAAACACACCCCATGCACAACTCCTCCGGGGAAGGTGCCAGAAACGAGTTCTGTTGGTAGTTTTTACACTACCCCGGTAGGCAAGAGAAAGGCACCACAAAAGTTGTTCTACCTGCTTTCTGGGCTGAGATGGAGAATCGCTGAATTTTGGAATCGGCTGGTGACAAAATGTTCCAAACACACCCCATGCACAACTCCACCGGGGAAGGTGCCAGAAACGAGTTCTGTTGGTAGTTTTTACAGTACCCCGGTAGGCAGCTGAAAGGCACCACAAAACTTGTTCTACCTGCTTTCTGGGCTTAGATGGGGATCAGCTGAATTTTGGACTCGGCTGGTGACAAAATGTTCCAAACACACCCCATGCACAACTCCACCGGGGAAGGTGCCAGAAACGAGTTCTGTTGGTAGTTTTTACACTACCCCGGTAGGCAGCTGAAAGGCACCACAAAACTTGTTCTACCTGCTTTCTGGGCTGAGATGGGGAAACGCTGAATTTTGGACTCGGCTGGTAACAAAATGTTCCAAACACACCCCATGCACAGCTCCACCGGCAAAGGTGCCAGAAACGAGTTCTGTTGGTAGTTTTTACACTACCCCGGTAGGCAAGAGAAAGGCACCACAAAACTTGTTCTACCTTCTTTCTGGGCTGAGATGGGGAATCGCTGAATTTTGGACTCGGCTGCTGACAAAATGTTCCAAACACACCCCATGCACAACTCCTCCGGGGAAGGTGCCAGAAACGAGTTCTGTTGGTAGTTTTTACACTACCCCGGTAGGCAGCTGAAAGGCACCACAAAACTTGTTGTACCTGCTTTCTGGGCTGAGATGGGGAACGGCTGAATTTTTTACTCGGCTGGTAACAAAATGTTCTAAACACACCCCATGCACAGCTCCACCGGGGAAGGTGCCAGAAACGAGTTCTGTTGGTAGTTTTTACACTACCCCGGTAGGCAGCTGAAAGGCACCACAAAAGTTTTTCTACCTGCTTTCTGGGCTGAGATGGGGATCAGCTGAATTTTGGACTCGGCTGGTAACAAAATGTTCCAAACACACCCCATGCACACCTCCACCGGGGAAGGTGCCAGAAACGAGTTCTGTTGGTAGTTTTTACACTACCCCGGTAGGCAGCTGAAAGGCACTACAAAACTTGTTCTACCTGCTTTCTGGGCTGAGATGGGGAACGGCTGAATTTTGGACTCGGCTGGTAACAAAATGTTCCAAACACACCCCATGCACACCTCCACCGGGGAAGGTGCCAGAAACGAGTTCTGTTGGTAGTTTTTACAGTACCCCAGTAGACAGCTGAAAGGCACCACAAAACTTGTTCTACGTGCTTTCTGGGCTTAGATGGGGATCAGCTGAATTTTGGACTCGGCTGCTGACAAAATGTTCCAAACACACCCCATGCACAACTCCACCGGAGAAGGTGCCAGAAACGAGTTCTGTTGGTAGTTTTTACACTACCCCGGTAGGCAGCTGAAAGGCACCACAAAACTTGTTCTACCTGCTTTCTGGGCTGAGAAGGAGAATCGCTGAATTTTGGACTCGGCTGGTGACAAAATGTTCCAAACACACCCCATGCACAACTCCTCCGGGGAAGGTGCCAGAAACGAGTTCTGTTGGTAGTTTTTACACTACCCCGGTAGGCAGCTGAAAGGCACCACAAAAGTTGTTCTACCTGCTTTCTGGGCTGAGATGGGGAACGGCTGAATTTTGGACTCGGCTGCTGACAAAATGTTCCAAACACACCCCATGCACAACTCCACCGGGGAAGGTGCCAGAAACGAGTTCTGTTGGTAGTTTTTACACTACCCCGGTAGGCAGCTGAAAGGCACCACAAAAGTTTTTCTACCTGCTTTCTGGGCTTAGATGGGGAATCGCTGAATTTTGGACTCGGCTGCAGACAAAATGTTCGAAACACACCCCATGCACAACTCCACCGGGGAAGGTGCCAGAAACGAGTTCTGTTGGTAGTTTTTACACTACCCCGGTAGGCAGCTGAAAGGCACCACAAAAGTTTTTCTACCTGCTTTCTGGGCTGAGATGGAGAATCGCTGAATTTTGGACTCGGCTGGTGACAAAATGTTCCAAACACACCCCATGCACAACTCCACCGGGGAAGGTGCCAGAAACGAGTTCTGTTGGTAGTTTTTACACTACCCCGGTAGGCAGCTGAAAGGCACCACAAAAGTTTTTCTACTTGCTTTCTGGGCTGAGATGGGGAATCGCTGAATTTTGGACTCGGCTGGTGACAAAATGTTCCAAACACACCCCATTTACAACTCCACCGGGGAAGGTGCCAGAAATGAGTTCTGTTGGTAATTTTTACACTACCCCGGTAGGCAGCTGAAAGGCACCACAAAACTTGTTCTACCTGCTTTCTGGGCTGAGATGGGGAACGGCTGAATTTTGGACTCGGCTGGTAACAAAATGTTCCAAACACACCCCATGCACACCTCCACTGGCAAAGGTGCCAGAAACGAGTTCTGTTGGTAGTTTTTACACTACCCCGGTAGGCAGCTGAAAGGCACCACAAAACTTGTTCTACCTGCTTTCTGGGCTGAGATGAGGAACGGCTGAATTTTGGACTCGGCTGGTAACAAAATGTTCCAAACACACCCCATGCACAACTCCACCGGGGAAGGTGCCAGAAACGAGTTCTGTTGGTAGTTTTTACACTACCCCGGTAGGCAGCTGAAAGGCACCACAAAACTTGTTCTACCTGCTTTCTGGGCTGAGATGGGGAAAAGCTGAATTTTGGACTCGGCTGCTGACAAAATGTTCCAAACACACCCCATGCACAACTCCTCCGGGGAAGGTGCCAGAAACGAGTTCTGTTGGTAGTTTTTACACTACCCCGGTAGGCAGCTGAAAGGCACCACAAAACTTGTTCTACCTGCTTTCTGGGCTGAGATGGAGAATCGCTGAATTTTGGACTCGGCTGGTGACAAAATGTTCCAAACACACCCCATGCACAGCTCCACCGGCAAAGGTGCCAGAAACGAGTTCTGTTGGTAGTTTTTACAGTACCCCAGTAGGCAGCTGAAAGGCACCACAAAAGTTTTTCTACCTGCTTTCTGGGCTTAGATGGGGATCAGCTGAATTTTGGACTCGGCTGCTGACAAAATGTTCCAAACACACCCCATGCACAACTCCACCGGAGAAGGTGCCAGAAACGAGTTCTGTTGGTAGTTTTTACAGTACCCCGGTAGGCAGCTGAAAGGCACCACAAAACTTGTTCTACCTGCTTTCTGGGCTGAGATGGGGAACGGCTGAATTTTGGACTCGGCTGCTGACAAAATGTTCCAAACACACCCCATGCACAACTCCACCGGGGAAGGTGCCAGAAACGAGTTCTGTTGGTAGTTTTTACACTACCCCGGTAGGCAGCTGAAAGGCACCACAAAACTTGTTCTACCTGCTTTCTGGGCTGAGATGGGGAATCGCTGAATTTTGGACTCGGCTGGTAACAAAATGTTCCAAACACACCCCATGCACAGCTCCACCGGGGAAGGTGCCAGAAACGAGTTCTGTTGGTAGTTTTTACACTACCCTGGTAGGCAAGAGAAAGGCACCACAAAACTTGTTCTACCTGCTTTCTGGGCTGAGATGGGGAATCGCTGAATTTTGGACTCGGCTGCTGACAAAATGTTCCAAACACACCCCATGCACAACTCCTCCGGGGAAGGTGCCAGAAACGAGTTCTGTTGGTAGTTTTTACACTACCCCGGTAGGCAGCTGAAAGGCACCACAAAACTTGTTGTACCTGCTTTCTGGGCTGAGATGGGGAACGGCTGAATTTTGGACTCGGCTGGTAACAAAATGTTCTAAACACACCCCATGCACAGCTCCACCGGGGAAGGTGCCAGAAACGAGTTCTGTTGGTAGTTTTTACACTACCCCGGTAGGCAGCTGAAAGGCACCACAAAAGTTTTTCTACCTGCTTTCTGGGCTTAGATGGGGATCAGCTGAATTTTGGACTCGGCTGCTGACAAAATGTTCCAAACACACCCCATGCACACCTCCACCGGGGAAGGTGCCAGAAACGAGTTCTGTTGGTAGTTTTTACACTACCCCGGTAGGCAGCTGAAAGGCACCACAAAAGTTTTTCTACCTGCTTTCTGGGCTGAGATGGGGAACGGCTGAATTTTGGACTCGGCTGCTGACAAAATGTTCCAAACACACCCCATGCACACCTCCACCGGGGAAGGTGCCAGAAACGAGTTCTGTTGGTAGTTTTTACACTACCCCGGTAGGCAGCTGAAAGGCACCACAAAACTTGTTCTACCTGCTTTCTGGGCTGAGATGGGGAATCGCTGAATTTTGGACTCGGCTGGTGACAAAATGTTCCAAACACACCCCATGCACAACTCCACCGGGGAAGGTGCCAGAAACGAGTTCTGTTGGTAGTTTTTACACTACCCCGGTAGGCAGCTGAAAGGAACCACAAAAGGTTTTGTACCTGCTTTCTGGGCTGAGATGGGGAATCGCTGAATTTTGGACTCGGCTGGTGACAAAATGTTCCAAACACACCCCATGTACAACTCCACCGGGGAAGGTGCCAGAAACAAGTTCTGTTGGTAATTTTTACACTACCCCGGTAGGCAGCTGAAAGGCACCACAAAACTTGTTCTACCTGCTTTCTGGGCTGAGCTGGGGAACGGCTGAATTTTGGACTCGGCTGGTAACAAAATGTTCCAAACACACCCCATGCACAGCTCCACCGGCAAAGGTGCCAGAAACGAGTTCTGTTGGTAGTTTTTACACTACCCCGGTAGGCAGCTGAAAGGCACCACAAAACTTGTTCTACCTGCTTTCTGGGCTGAGATGAGGAACGGCTGAATTTTGGACTCGGCTGCTGACAAAATGTTCCAAACACACCCCATGCACAACTCCACCGGGGAAGGTGCCAGAAACGAGTTCTGTTGGTAGTTTTTACACTACCCCGGTAGGCAGCTGAAAGGCACCACAAAAGTTGTTCTACCTGCTTTCTGGGCTGAGATGGGGAACAGCTGAATTTTGGACTCGGCTGGTGACAAAATGTTCCAAACACACCCCATGCACAACTCCACCGGGGAAGGTGCCAGAAACGAGTTCTGTTGGTAGTTTTTACACTACCCCGGTAGGCAAGAGAAAGGCACCAGAAAACTTGTTCTACCTGCTTTCTGGGCTGAGATGGAGAATCGCTGAATTTTGGACTCGGCTGCTGACAAAATGTTCCAAACACACCCCATGCACAACTCCTCCGGGGAAGGTGCCAGAAACGAGTTCTGTTGGTAGTTTTTACAGTACCCCAGTAGGCAGATGAAAGGCACCACAAAAGTTTTTCTACCTGCTTTCTGGGCTTAGATGGGGATCAGCTGAATTTTGGACTCGGCTGCTGACAAAATGTTCCAAACACACCCCATGCACAACTCCACCGGAGAAGGTGCCAGAAACGAGTTCTGTTGGTAGTTTTTACACTACCCCGGTAGGCAGCTGAAAGGCACCACAAAACTTGTTCTACCTGCTTTCTGGGCTGAGATGGGGAACGGCTGAATTTTGGACTCGGCTGGTGACAAAATGTTCCAAACACACCCCATGCACAACTCCACCGGGGAAGGTGCCAGAAACGAGTTCTGTTGGTAGTTTTTACACTACCCCGGTAGGCAGCTGAAAGGCACCACAAAACTTGTTGTACCTGCTTTCTGGGCTGAGATGGGGAATTGCTGAATTTTGGACTCGGCTGGTGACAAAATGTTCCAAACACACCCCATTTACAACTCCACCGGGGAAGGTGCCAGAAATGAGTTCTGTTGGTAATTATTACACTACCCCGGTAGGCAGCTGAAAGGCACCACAAAACTTGTTCTACCTGCTTTCTGGGCTGAGATGGGGAACGGCTGAATTTTGGACTCGGCTGGTAACAAAATGTTCCAAACACACCCCATGCACAGCTCCACCGGCGAAGGTGCCAGAAACGAGTTCTGTTGGTAGTTTTTACACTACCCCGGTAGGCAGCTGAAAGGCACCACAAAACTTGTTCTACCTGCTTTCTGGGCTGAGATGAGGAACGGCTGAATTTTGGACTCGGCTGGTAACAAAATGTTCCAAACACACCCCATGCACAACTCCACCGGGGAAGGTGCCAGAAACGAGTTCTGTTGGTAGTTTTTACACTACCCCGGTAGGCAGCTGAAAGGCACCACAAAACTTGTTCTACCTGCTTTCTGGGCTGATATGGAGAATGGCTGAATTTTGGACTCGGCTGCTGACAAAATGTTCCAAACACACCCCATGCACAACTCCTCCGGGGAAGGTGCCAGAAACGAGTTCTGTTGGTAGTTTTTACACTACCCCGGTAGGCAGCTGAAAGGCACCACAAAACTTGTTGTACATTCTTTCTGGGCTGAGATGGGGAACGGCTGAATTTTGGACTCGGCTGGTAACAAAATGTTCCAAACACACCCCATGCAGACCTCCACCGGGGAAGGTGCCAGAAACGAGTTCTGTTGGTAGTTTTTACACTACCCCGGTAGGCAGCTGAAAGGCACCACAAAACTTGTTCTACCTGCTTTCTGGGTGAGATGGGGATCAGCTGAATTTTGGACTCGGCTGGTGACAAAATGTTCCAAACACACCCCATGCACAACTCCTCCGGGAAAGGTGCCAGAAACGAGTTCTGTTGGTAGTTTTTACACTACCCCGGTAGGCAGCTGAAAGGCACCACAAAACTTGTTCTACCTGCTTTCTGGGCTTAGATGGGGATCAGCTGAATTTTGGACTCGGCTGCTGACAAAATGTTCCAAACACACCCCATGCACAACTCCACCGGAGAAGGTGCCAGAAACGAGTTCTGTTGGTAGTTTTTACAGTACCCCGGTAGGCAGCTGAAAGGCACCACAAAACTTGTTCTACCTGCTTTCTGGGCTGAGATGGGGAACGGCTGAATTTTGGACTCGGCTGGTGACAAAATGTTCCAAACACACCCCATGCACAACTCCACCGGGGAAGGTGCCAGAAACGAGTTCTGTTGGTAGTTTTTACACTACCCCGGTAGGCAGCTGAAAGGCACCACAAAACTTGTTCTACCTGCTTTCTGGGCTGATATGGAGAATGGCTGAATTTTGGACTCGGCTGCTGACAAAATGTTCCAAACACACCCCATGCACAACTCCTCCGGGGAAGGTGCCAGAAACGAGTTCTGTTGGTAGTTTTTACACTACCCCGGTAGGCAGCTGAAAGGCACCACAAAACTTGTCGTACATTCTTTCTGGGCTGAGATGGGGAACGGCTGAATTTTTTACTCGGCTGGTAACAAAATGTTCTAAACACACCCCATGCACAGCTCCACCGGGGAAGGTGCCAGAAACGAGTTCTGTTGGTAGTTTTTACAGTACCCCGGTAGGCAGCTGAAAGGCACCACAAAACTTGTTCTACCTGCTTTCTGGGTGAGATGGGGATCAGCTGAATTTTGGACTCGGCTGCTGACAAAATGTTCCAAACACACCCCATGCACACCTCCACTGGCAAAGGTGCCAGAAACGAGTTCTGTTGGTAGTTTTTACACTACCCCGGTAGGCAGCTGAAAGGCACCAGAAAACTTGTTCTACCTGCTTTCTGGGCTGAGATGGGGAATCGCTGAATTTTGGACTCGGCTGCTGACAAAATGTTCCAAACACACCCCATGCACAACTCCACCGGGGAAGGTGCCAGAAACGAGTTCTGTTGGTAGTTTTTACACTACCCCGGTAGGCAGCTGAAAGGCACCACAAAAGTTTTTCTACTTGCTTTCTGGGCTGAGATGGGGAATCGCTGAATTTTGGACTCGGCTGGTGACAAAATGTTCCAAACACACCCCATGCACAACTCCACCGGGGAAGGTGCCAGAAACGAGTTCTGTTGGTAGTTTTTACACTACCCCGGTAGGCAGCTGAAAGGCACCACAAAACTTGTTCTACCTGCTTTCTGGGCTGAGATGGGGAATCGCTGAATTTTGGACTCGGCTGCTGACAAAATGTTCCAAACACACCCCATGCACAACTCCTCCGGGGAAGGTGCCAGAAACGAGTTCTGTTGGTAGTTTTTACACTACCCCGGTAGGCAAGAGAAAGGCACCACAAAACTTGTTCTACCTGCTTTCTGGGTGAGATGGGGATCAGCTGAATTTTGGACTCGGCTGCTGACAAAATGTTCCAAACACACCCCATGCACACCTCCACTGGCAAAGGTGCCAGAAACGAGTTCTGTTGGTAGTTTTTACACTACCCCGGTAGGCAGCTGAAAGGCACCACAAAACTTGTTCTACCTGCTTTCTGGGCTGAGATGGGGAATCGCTGAATTTTGGACTCGGCTGCTGACAAAATGTTCCAAACACACCCCATGCACAACTCCACCGGGGAAGGTGCCAGAAACGAGTTCTGTTGGTAGTTTTTACACTACCCCGGTAGGCAGCTGAAAGGCACCACAAAAGTTGTTCTACCTGCTTTCTGGGCTGAGATGGGGAACAGCTGAATTTTGGACTCGGCTGGTGACAAAATGTTCCAAACACACCCCATGCACAACTCCACCGGGGAAGGTGCCAGAAACGAGTTCTGTTGGTAGTTTTTACACTACCCCGGTAGGCAAGAGAAAGGCACCAGAAAACTTGTTCTACCTGCTTTCTGGGCTGAGATGGAGAATCGCTGAATTTTGGACTCGGCTGCTGACAAAATGTTCCAAACACACCCCATGCACAACTCCTCCGGGGAAGGTGCCAGAAACGAGTTCTGTTGGTAGTTTTTACAGTACCCCAGTAGGCAGATGAAAGGCACCACAAAAGTTTTTCTACCTGCTTTCTGGGCTTAGATGGGGATCAGCTGAATTTTGGACTCGGCTGCTGACAAAATGTTCCAAACACACCCCATGCACAACTCCACCGGAGAAGGTGCCAGAAACGAGTTCTGTTGGTAGTTTTTACACTACCCCGGTAGGCAGCTGAAAGGCACCACAAAACTTGTTCTACCTGCTTTCTGGGCTGAGATGGGGAACGGCTGAATTTTGGACTCGGCTGGTGACAAAATGTTCCAAACACACCCCATGCACAACTCCACCGGGGAAGGTGCCAGAAACGAGTTCTGTTGGTAGTTTTTACACTACCCCGGTAGGCAGCTGAAAGGCACCACAAAACTTGTTGTACCTGCTTTCTGGGCTGAGATGGGGAATCGCTGAATTTTGGACTCGGCTGGTGACAAAATGTTCCAAACACACCCCATTTACAACTCCACCGGGGAAGGTGCCAGAAATGAGTTCTGTTGGTAATTTTTACACTACCCCGGTAGGCAGCTGAAAGGCACCACAAAACTTGTTCTACCTGCTTTCTGGGCTGAGATGGGGAACGGCTGAATTTTGGACTCGGCTGGTAACAAAATGTTCCAAACACACCCCATGCACAGCTCCACCGGCGAAGGTGCCAGAAACGAGTTCTGTTGGTAGTTTTTACACTACCCCGGTAGGCAGCTGAAAGGCACCACAAAACTTGTTCTACCTGCTTTCTGGGCTGAGATGAGGAACGGCTGAATTTTGGACTCGGCTGGTAACAAAATGTTCCAAACACACCCCATGCACAGCTCCACCGGCAAAGGTGCCAGAAACGAGTTCTGTTGGTAGTTTTTACACTACCCCGGTAGGCAGCTGAAAGGCACCACAAAACTTGTTCTACCTGCTTTCTGGGCTGATATGGAGAATGGCTGAATTTTGGACTCGGCTGCTGACAAAATGTTCCAAACACACCCCATGCACAACTCCTCCGGGGAAGGTGCCAGAAACGAGTTCTGTTGGTAGTTTTTACACTACCCCGGTAGGCAGCTGAAAGGCACCACAAAACTTGTTGTACATTCTTTCTGGGCTGAGATGGGGAACGGCTGAATTTTGGACTCGGCTGGTAACAAAATGTTCCAAACACACCCCATGCAGACCTCCACCGGGGAAGGTGCCAGAAACGAGTTCTGTTGGTAGTTTTTACACTACCCCGGTAGGCAGCTGAAAGGCACCACAAAACTTGTTCTACCTGCTTTCTGGGTGAGATGGGGATCAGCTGAATTTTGGACTCGGCTGGTGACAAAATGTTCCAAACACACCCCATGCACAACTCCTCCGGGAAAGGTGCCAGAAACGAGTTCTGTTGGTAGTTTTTACACTACCCCGGTAGGCAGCTGAAAGGCACCACAAAACTTGTTCTACCTGCTTTCTGGGCTTAGATGGGGATCAGCTGAATTTTGGACTCGGCTGCTGACAAAATGTTCCAAACACACCCCATGCACAACTCCACCGGAGAAGGTGCCAGAAACGAGTTCTGTTGGTAGTTTTTACAGTACCCCGGTAGGCAGCTGAAAGGCACCACAAAACTTGTTCTACCTGCTTTCTGGGCTGAGATGGGGAACGGCTGAATTTTGGACTCGGCTGGTAACAAAATGTTCCAAACACACCCCATGCACAGCTCCACCGGCAAAGGTGCCAGAAACGAGTTCTGTTGGTAGTTTTTACACTACCCCGGTAGGCAGCTGAAAGGCACCACAAAACTTGTTGTACCTGCTTTCTGGGCTGAGATGGGGAACAGCTGAATTTTGGAGTCGGCTGCTGACAAAATGTTCCAAACACACCCCATGCACAGCTCCACCGGCAAAGGTGCCAGAAACGAGTTCTGTTGGTAGTTTTTACACTACCCCGGTAGGCAGCTGAAAGGCACCACAAAACTTGTTCTACCTGCTTTCTGGGCTGAGATGGGGAACGGCTGAATTTTGGACTCGGCTGGTAACAAAATGTTCCAAACACACCCCATGCACAGCTCCACCGGCAAAGGTGCCAGAAACGAGTTCTGTTGGTAGTTTTTACACTACCCCGGTAGGCAGCTGAAAGGCACCACAAAAGTTTTTCTACCTGCTTTCTGGGCTTAGATGGGGATCAGCTGAATTTTGGACTCGGCTGCTGACAAAATGTTCCAAACACACCCCATGCACAACTCCACCGGGGAAGGTGCCAGAAACGAGTTCTGTTGGTAGTTTTTACACTACCCCGGTAGGCAGCTGAAAGGCACCAGAAAACTTGTTCTACCTGCTTTCTGGGCTGAGATGGGGAACGGCTGAGTTTTGGACTCGGCTGATGACAAAATGTTCCAAACACACCCCATGCACAACTCCACCGGGGAAGGTGCCAGAAACGAGTTCTGTTGGTAGTTTTTACACTACCCCGGTAGGCAGCTGAAAGGCACCACAAAACTTGTTCTACCTGCTTTCTGGGCTGAGATGGGGAACGGCTGAATTTTGGACTCGGCTGCTGACAAAATGTTCCAAACACACCCCATGCACAACTCCACCGGGGAAGGTGCCAGAAACGAGGTCTGTTGGTAGTTTTTACACTACCCCGGTAGGCAGCTGAAAGGCACCACAAAACTTGTTCTACCTGCTTTCTGGGCTGAGATGGGGAACGGCTGAATTTTGGACTCGGCTGCTGACAAAATGTTCCAAACACACCCCATGCACAGCTCCACCGGCAAAGGTGCCAGAAACGAGTTCTGTTGGTAGTTTTTACACTACCCCGGTAGGCAGCTGAAAGGCACCACAAAACTTGTTCTACCTGCTTTCTGGGCTGAGATGGGGAACGGCTGAATTTTGGACTCGGCTGGTAACAAAATGTTCCAAACACACCCCATGCACAGCTCCACCGGGGAAGGTGCCAGAAACGAGTTCTGTTGGTAGTTTTTACACTACCCCGGTAGGCAGCTGAAAGGCACCACAAAACTTGTTGTACCTGCTTTCTGGGCTGAGATGGGGAATCGCTGAATTTTGGACTCGGCTGGTGACAAAATGTTCCAAACACACCCCATGCACAGCTCCACCGGGGAAGGTGCCAGAAACGAGTTCTGTTGGTAGTTTTTACACTACCCCGGTAGGCAGCTGAAAGGCACCACAAAAGTTTTTCTACCTGCTTTCTGGGCTGAGATGGGGAACAGCTGAATTTTGGAGTCGGCTGGTGACAAAATGTTCCAAACACACCCCATGCACAGCTCCACCGGGGAAGGTGCCAGAAACGAGTTCTGTTGGTAGTTTTTACAGTACCCCGGTAGGCAGCTGAAAGGCACCACAAAACTTGTTCTACCTGCTTACTGGGCTGAGATGGGGAACGGCTGAATTTTGGACTCGGCTGGTAACAAAATGTTCCAAACACACCCCATGCACAGCTCCACCGGCAAAGGTGCCAGAAACGAGTTCTGTTGGTAGTTTTTACACTACCCCGGTAGGCAGCTGAAAGGCACCACAAAACTTGTTGTACCTGCTTTCTGGGCTGAGATGGGGATCAGCTGAATTTTGGACTCGGCTGGTGACAAAATGTTCCAAACACACCCCATGCACAGCTCCACCGGCAAAGGTGCCAGAAACGAGTTCTGTTGGTAGTTTTTACACTACCCCAGTAGGCAGCTGAAAGGCACCACAAAAGTTTTTCTACCTGCTTTCTGGGCTTAGATGGGGATCAGCTGAATTTTGGACTCGGCTGCTGACAAAATGTTCCAAACACACCCCATGCACAACTCCACCGGAGAAGGTGCCAGAAACGAGTTCTGTTGGTAGTTTTTACACTACCCCGGTAGGCAGCTGAAAGGCACCACAAAACTTGTTCTACCTGCTTTCTGGGCTGAGATGGGGAACGGCTGAATTTTGGACTCGGCTGCAGACAAAATGTTCCAAACACACCCCATGCACAACTCCACCGGGGAAGGTGCCAGAAACGAGTTCTGTTGGTAGTTTTTACAGTACCCCAGTAGGCAGCTGAAAGGCACCACAAAAGTTTTTGTACCTGCTTTCTGGGCTGAGCTGGGGATCAGCTGAATTTTGGACTCGGCTGCTGACAAAATGTTCCAAACACACCCCATGCACAACTCCACCGGAGAAGGTGCCAGAAACGAGTTCTGTTGGTAGTTTTTACAGTACCCCGGTAGGCAGCTGAAAGGCACCACAAAACTTGTTCTACCTGCTTTCTGGGCTGAGATGGGGAACGGCTGAATTTTGGACTCGGCTGGTGACAAAATGTTTCCAAACACACCCCATGCACAACTCCACCGGGGAAGGTGCCAGAAACGAGTTCTGTTGGTAGTTTTTACACTACCCCGGTAGGCAGCTGAAAGGCACCACAAAACTTGTTCTACCTGCTTTCTGGGCTGAGATGGGGAACGGCTGAATTTTGGACTCGGCTGCAGACAAAATGTTCCAAACACACCCCATGCACAGCTCCACCGGCAAAGGTGCCAGAAACGAGTTCTGTTGGTAGTTTTTTACACTACCCCGGTAGGCAGCTGAAAGGCACCACAAAACTTGTTCTACCTGCTTTCTGGGCTGAGATGGGGATCAGCTGAATTTTGGACTCGGCTGCTGACAAAATGTTCCAAACACACCCCATGCACAACTCCACCGGAGAAGGTGCCAGAAACGAGTTCTGTTGGTAGTTTTTACACTACCCCGGTAGGCAGCTGAAAGGCACCACAAAACTTGTTCTACCTGCTTTCTGGGCTGAGATGGGGAACGGCTGAATTTTGGACTCGGCTGCAGACAAAATGTTCCAAACACACCCCATGCACAACTCCACCGGGGAAGGTGCCAGAAACGAGTTCTGTTGGTAGTTTTTACAGTACCCCAGTAGGCAGCTGAAAGGCACCACAAAAGTTTTTGTACCTGCTTTCTGGGCTGAGCTGGGGATCAGCTGAATTTTGGACTCGGCTGCTGACAAAATGTTCCAAACACACCCCATGCACAACTCCACCGGAGAAGGTGCCAGAAACGAGTTCTGTTGGTAGTTTTTTACAGTACCCCGGTAGGCAGCTGAAAGGCACCACAAAACTTGTTCTACCTGCTTTCTGGGCTGAGATGGGGAACGGCTGAATTTTGGACTCGGCTGGTGACAAAATGTTCCAAACACACCCCATGCACAACTCCACCGGGGAAGGTGCCAGAAACGAGTTCTGTTGGTAGTTTTTACACTACCCCGGTAGGCAGCTGAAAGGCACCACAAAACTTGTTCTACCTGCTTTCTGGGCTGAGATGGGGAACGGCTGAATTTTGGACTCGGCTGCAGACAAAATGTTCCAAACACACCCCATGCACAGCTCCACCGGCAAAGGTGCCAGAAACGAGTTCTGTTGGTAGTTTTTACACTACCCCGGTAGGCAGCTGAAAGGCACCACAAAACTTGTTCTACCTGCTTTCTGGGCTGAGATGGGGAACGACTGAATTTTGGACTCGGCTGGTGACAAAATGTTCCAAACACACCCCATGCACAACTCCTCCGGGGAAGGTGCCAGAAACGAGTTCTGTTGGTAGTTTTTACAGTACCCCGGTAGGCAGCTGAAAGGCACCACAAAACTTGTTGTACCTGCTTTCTGGGCTGAGATGGGGAACAGCTGAATTTTGGAGTCGGCTGCTGACAAAATGTTCCAAACACACCCCATGCACAGCTCCACCGGCAAAGGTGCCAGAAACGAGTTCTGTTGGTAGTTTTTACACTACCCCGGTAGGCAGCTGAAAGGCACCACAAAACTTGTTCTACCTGCTTTCTGGGCTGAGATGGGGAACGGCTGAATTTTGGACTCGGCTGGTAACAAAATGTTCCAAACACACCCCATGCACAGCTCCACCGGCAAAGGTGCCAGAAACGAGTTCTGTTGGTAGTTTTTACACTACCCCGGTAGGCAGCTGAAAGGCACCACAAAAGTTTTTCTACCTGCTTTCTGGGCTTAGATGGGGATCAGCTGAATTTTGGACTCGGCTGCTGACAAAATGTTCCAAACACACCCCATGCACAACTCCACCGGGGAAGGTGCCAGAAACGAGTTCTGTTGGTAGTTTTTACACTACCCCGGTAGGCAGCTGAAAGGCACCAGAAAACTTGTTCTACCTGCTTTCTGGGCTGAGATGGGGAACGGCTGAGTTTTGGACTCGGCTGATGACAAAATGTTCCAAACACACCCCATGCACAACTCCACCGGGGAAGGTGCCAGAAACGAGTTCTGTTGGTAGTTTTTACACTACCCCGGTAGGCAGCTGAAAGGCACCACAAAACTTGTTCTACCTGCTTTCTGGGCTGAGATGGGGAACGGCTGAATTTTGGACTCGGCTGCTGACAAAATGTTCCAAACACACCCCATGCACAACTCCACCGGGGAAGGTGCCAGAAACGAGTTCTGTTGGTAGTTTTTACACTACCCCGGGTAGGCAGCTGAAAGGCACCACAAAAGTTTTTCTACCTGCTTTCTGGGCTGAGATGGGGAACGGCTGAATTTTGGACTCGGCTGCTGACAAAATGTTCCAAACACACCCCATGCACAGCTCCACCGGGGAAGGTGCCAGAAACGAGTTCTGTTGGTAGTTTTTACACTACCCCGGTAGGCAGCTGAAAGGCACCACAAAACTTGTTCTACCTGCTTTCTGGGCTGAGATGGGGAACGGCTGAATTTTGGACTCGGCTGGTAACAAAATGTTCCAAACACACCCCATGCACAGCTCCACCGGGGAAGGTGCCAGAAACGAGTTCTGTTGGTAGTTTTTACACTACCCCGGTAGGCAGCTGAAAGGCACCACAAAACTTGTTGTACCTGCTTTCTGGGCTGAGATGGGGAACGGCTGAATTTTGGACTCGGCTGGTGACAAAATGTTCCAAACACACCCCATGCACAGCTCCACCGGGGAAGGTGCCAGAAACGAGTTCTGTTGGTAGTTTTTACACTACCCCGGTAGGCAGCTGAAAGGCACCACAAAAGTTTTTCTACCTGCTTTCTGGGCTGAGATGGGGAACAGCTGAATTTTGGAGTCGGCTGGTGACAAAATGTTCCAAACACACCCCATGCACAGCTCCAACGGCAAAGGTGCCAGAAACGAGTTCTGTTGGTAGTTTTTACACTACCCCGGTAGGCAGCTGAAAGGCACCACAAAACTTGTTCTACCTGCTTACTGGGCTGAGATGGGGAACGGCTGAATTTTGGACTCGGCTGGTAACAAAATGTTCCAAACACACCCCATGCACAGCTCCACCGGCAAAGGTGCCAGAAACGAGTTCTGTTGGTAGTTTTTACACTACCCCAGTAGGCAGCTGAAAGGCACCACAAAACTTGTTCTACCTGCTTTCTGGGCTGAGATGGGGATCAGCTGAATTTTGGACTCGGCTGCTGACAAAATGTTCCAAACACACCCCATGCACAACTCCACCGGAGAAGGTGCCAGGAACGACTTCTGTTGGTAGTTTTTACACTACCCCGGTAGGCAGCTGAAAGGCACCACAAAACTTGTTCTACCTGCTTTCTGGGCTGAGATGGGGAACGGCTGAATTTTGGACTCGGCTGGTAACAAAATGTTCCAAACACACCCCATGCACAACTCCACCGGGGAAGGTGCCAGAAACGAGTTCTGTTGGTAGTTTTTACACTACCCCAGTAGGCAGCTGAAAGGCACCACAAAAGTTTTTCTACCTGCTTTCTGGGCTTAGATGGGGATCAGCTGAATTTTGGACTCGGCTGCTGACAAAATGTTCCAAACACACCCCATGCACAACTCCACCGGAGAAGGTGCCAGAAACGAGTTCTGTTGGTAGTTTTTACAGTACCCCGGTAGGCAGCTGAAAGGCACCACAAAACTTGTTCTACCTGCTTTCTGGGCTGAGATGGGGAACGGCTGAATTTTGGACTCGGCTGGTGACAAAATGTTCCAAACACACCCCATGCACAACTCCACCGGGGAAGGTGCCAGAAACGAGTTCTGTTGGTAGTTTTTACACTACCCCGGTAGGCAGCTGAAAGGCACCACAAAACTTGTTCTACCTGCTTTCTGGGCTGAGATGGGGAACGGCTGAATTTTGGACTCGGCTGCTGACAAAATGTTCCAAACACACCCCATGCACAGCTCCACCGGCAAAGGTGCCAGAAACGAGTTCTGTTGGTAGTTTTTACACTACCCCGGTAGGCAGCTGAAAGGCACCACAAAACTTGTTCTACCTGCTTTCTGGGCTGAGATGGGGAACGGCTGAATTTTTTACTGGGCTGCTGACAAAATGTTCCAAACACACCCCATGCACAACTCCACCGGGGAAGGTGCCAGAAACGAGTTCTGTTGGTAGTTTTTACACTACCCCGGTAGGCAGCTGAAAGGCACCACAAAACTTGTTCTACCTGCTTTCTGGGCTGAGATGGGAAACGGCTGAATTTTGGACTCGGCTGGTAACAAAATGTTCCAAACACACCCCATGCACAGCTCCTCCGGGAAAGTGCCAGAAACGAGTTCTGTTGGTAGTTTTTACACTACCCCGGTAGGCAGCTGAAAGGCACCACAAAACTTGTTGTACCTGCTTTCTGGGCTGAGATGGGGAATCGCTGAATTTTGGACTCGGCTGGTGACAAAATGTTCCAAACACACCCCATGCACAGCTCCACCGGGGAAGGTGCCAGAAACGAGTTCTGTTGGTAGTTTTTACACTACCCCAGTAGGCAGCTGAAAGGCACCACAAAAGTTTTTCTACCTGCTTTCTGGGCTTAGATGGGGATCAGCTGAATTTTGGACTCGGCTGCTGACAAAATGTTCCAAACACACCCCATGCACAACTCCACCGGAGAAGGTGCCAGGAACGACTTCTGTTGGTAGTTTTTACACTACCCCGGTAGGCAGCTGAAAGGCACCACAAAAGTTGTTCTACCTGCTTTCTGGGCTGAGATGGGGAACGGCTGAATTTTGGACTCGGCTGGTGACAAAATGTTCCAAACACACCCCATGCACAACTCCACCGGGGAAGGTGCCAGAAACGAGTTCTGTTGGTAGTTTTTACACTACCCCAGTAGGCAGCTGAAAGGCACCACAAAAGTTTTTCTACCTGCTTTCTGGGCTTAGATGGGGATCAGCTGAATTTTGGACTCGGCTGCTGACAAAATGTTCCAAACACACCCCATGCACAACTCCACCGGAGAAGGTGCCAGAAACGAGTTCTGTTGGTAGTTTTTACAGTACCCCGGTAGGCAGCTGAAAGGCACCACAAAACTTGTTGTACCTGCTTTCTGGGCTGAGATGGGGAACGGCTGAATTTTGGACTCGGCTGGTGACAAAATGTTCCAAACACACCCCATGCACAACTCCACCGGGGAAGGTGCCAGAAACGAGTTCTGTTGGTAGTTTTTACACTACCCCGGTAGGCAGCTGAAAGGCACCACAAAACTTGTTCTACCTGCTTTCTGGGCTGAGATGGGGAACGGCTGAATTTTGGACTCGGCTGCTGACAAAATGTTCCAAACACACCCCATGCACAGCTCCACCGGGGAAGGTGCCAGAAACGAGTTCTGTTGGTAGTTTTTACACTACCCCGGTAGGCAGCTGAAAGGCACCACAAAACTTGTTCTACCTGCTTTCTGGGCTGAGATGGGGAACGGCTGAATTTTGGACTCGGCTGGTGACAAAATGTTCCAAACACACCCCATGCACAACTCCACCGGGGAAGGTGCCAGAAAGGAGTTCTCTTGGTATTTTTACAGTGCTCCGGGTGGCAGCTGAAAGGCACCACAAAACTTGTTGTACCTGCTTTCTGGGCTGAGATGGGGAACAGCTGAATTTTGGACTCGGCTGCTGACAAAATGTTCCAAACACACCCCATGCACAGCTCCACCGGCAAAGGTGCCAGAAACGAGTTCTGTTGGTAGTTTTTACACTACCCCGGTAGGCAGCTGAAAGGCACCACAAAACTTGTTCTACCTGCTTTCTGGGCTGAGATGGGGAACGGCTGAATTTTGGACTCGGCTGGTAACAAAATGTTCCAAACACACCCCATGCACAGCTCCACCGGCAAAGGTGCCAGAAACGAGTTCTGTTGGTAGTTTTTACACTACCCCGGTAGGCAGCTGAAAGGCACCACAAAAGTTTTTCTACCTGCTTTCTGGGCTTAGATGGGGATCAGCTGAATTTTGGACTCGGCTGCTGACAAAATGTTCCAAACACACCCCATGCACAACTCCACCGGGGAAGGTGCCAGAAACGAGTTCTGTTGGTAGTTTTTACACTACCCCGGTAGGCAGCTGAAAGGCACCAGAAAACTTGTTCTACCTGCTTTCTGGGCTGAGATGGGGAACGGCTGAGTTTTGGACTCGGCTGGTGACAAAATGTTCCAAACACACCCCATGCACAACTCCACCGGGGAAGGTGCCAGAAACGAGTTCTGTTGGTAGTTTTTACACTACCCCGGTAGGCAGCTGAAAGGCACCACAAAACTTGTTCTACCTGCTTTCTGGGCTGAGATGGGGAACGGCTGAATTTTGGACTCGGCTGCTGACAAAATGTTCCAAACACACCCCATGCACAACTCCACCGGGGAAGGTGCCAGAAACGAGTTCTGTTGGTAGTTTTTACACTACCCCGGTAGGCAGCTGAAAGGCACCACAAAAGTTTTTCTACCTGCTTTCTGGGCTGAGATGGGGATCAGCTGAATTTTGGACTCGGCTGCTGACAAAATGTTCCAAACACACCCCATGCACAACTCCACCGGGGAAGGTGCCAGAATCCAGTTCTGTTGGTAGTTTTTACAGTACCCCGGTAGGCAACTGAAAGGCACCACAAAACTTGTTGTACCTGCTTTCTGGGCTGAGATGGGGAACAGCTGAATTTTGGACTCGGTTGGTAACAAAATGTTCCAAACACACCCCATGCACACCTCCACCGGGGAAGGTGCCAGAAACGAGTTCTGTTGGTAGTTTTTACACTACCCCGGTAGGCAGCTGAAAGGCACCACAAAACTTGTTCTACCTGCTTTCTGGGCTGAGATGGGGATCAGCTGAATTTTGGACTCGGCTGCTGACAAAATGTTCCAAACACACCCCATGCACAACTCCACCGGGGATGGTGCGAGAAAGGAGTTCTGTTGGTAGTTTTTACACTACCCCGGTAGGCAGCTGAAAGGCACCAGAAAACTTGTTCTACCTGCTTTCTGGGCTGAGATGGGGAACGGCTGAATTTTGGACTCGGCTGCAGACAAAATGTTCCAAACACACCCCATGCACAGTTCCACCGGCAAAGGTGCCAGAAACGAGTTCTGTTGGTAGTTTTTACACTACCCCGGTAGGCAGCTGAAAGGCACCACAAAAGTTGTTCTACCTGCTTTCTGGGCTGAGATGGGGAATCGCTGAATTTTGGACTCGGCTGGTAACAAAATGTTCCAAACACACCCCATGCACAGCCCCACCGGCAAAGGTGCCAGAAACGAGTTCTGTTGGTAGTTTTTACACTACCCCGGTAGGCAGCTGAAAGGCACCACAAAAGTTTTTCTACCTGCTTTCTGGGCTTAGATGGGGATCAGCTGAATTTTGGACTCGGCTGCTGACAAAATGTTCCAAACACACCCCATGCACAACTCCACCGGGGAAGGTGCCAGGAACGAGTTCTGTTGGTAGTTTTTACACTACCCCGGTAGGCAGCTGAAAGGCACCAGAAAACTTGTTCTACCTGCTTTCTGGGCTGAGATGGGGAACGGCTGAGTTTTGGACTCGGCTGATGACAAAATGTTCCAAACACACCCCATGCACAACTCCACCGGGGAAGGTGCCAGAAACGAGTTCTGTTGGTAGTTTTTACACTACCCCGGTAGGCAGCTGAAAGGCACCACAAAACTTGTTCTACCTGCTTTCTGGGCTGAGATGGGGAACGGCTGAATTTTGGACTCGGCTGCTGACAAAATGTTCCAAACACACCCCATGCACAACTCCACCGGGGAAGGTGCCAGAAACGAGTTCTGTTGGTAGTTTTTACACTACCCCGGTAGGCAGCTGAAAGGCACCACAAAAGTTTTTCTACCTGCTTTCTGGGCTGAGATGGGGAACGGCTGAATTTTGGACTTGGCTGCTGACAAAATGTTCCAAACACACCCCATGCACAGCTCCACCGGGGAAGGTGCCAGAAACGAGTTCTGTTGGTAGTTTTTACACTACCCCGGTAGGCAGCTGAAAGGCACCACAAAACTTGTTCTACCTGCTTTCTGGGCTGAGATGGGGAACGGCTGAATTTTGGACTCAGCTGGTAACAAAATGTTCCAAACACACCCCATGCACAGCTCCACCGGGGAAGGTGCCAGAAACGAGTTCTGTTGGTAGTTTTTACACTACCCCGGTAGGCAGCTGAAAGGCACCACAAAAGTTTTTCTACCTGCTTTCTGGGCTTAGATGGGGATCAGCTGTATTTTGGACTCGGCTGCTGACAAAATGTTCCAAACACACCCCATGCACAACTCCACCGGAGAAGGTGCCAGAAACGAGTTCTGTTGGTAGTTTTTACACTACCCCGGTAGGCAGCTGAAAGGCACCACAAAACTTGTTCTACCTGCTTTCTGGGCTGAGATGGGGAACGGCTGAATTTTGGACTCGGCTGGTGACAAAATGTTCCAAACACACCCCATGCACAACTCCACCGGGGAAGGTGCCAGAAACGAGTTCTGTTGGTAGTTTTTACACTACCCCGGTAGGCAGCTGAAAGGCACCACAAAACTTGTTCTACCTGCTTTCTGGGCTGAGATGGGGAACGGCTGAATTTTGGACTCGGCTGCTGACAAAATGTTCCAAACACACCCCATGCACAACTCCACCGGGGAAGGTGCCAGAAACGAGTTCTGTTGGTAGTTTTTACACTACCCCGGTAGGCAGCTGAAAGGCACCACAAAAGTTTTTCTACCTGCTTTCTGGGCTGAGATGGGGAACGGCTGAATTTTGGACTTGGCTGCTGACAAAATGTTCCAAACACACCCCATGCACAGCTCCACCGGGGAAGGTGCCAGAAACGAGTTCTGTTGGTAGTTTTTACACTACCCCGGTAGGCAGCTGAAAGGCACCACAAAACTTGTTCTACCTGCTTTCTGGGCTGAGATGGGGAACGGCTGAATTTTGGACTCGGCTGGTAACAAAATGTTCCAAACACACCCCATGCACAGCTCCACCGGGGAAGGTGCCAGAAACGAGTTCTGTTGGTAGTTTTTACACTACCCCGGTAGGCAGCTGAAAGGCACCACAAAAGTTTTTCTACCTGCTTTCTGGGCTTAGATGGGGATCAGCTGTATTTTGGACTCGGCTGCTGACAAAATGTTCCAAACACACCCCATGCACAACTCCACCGGAGAAGGTGCCAGAAACGAGTTCTGTTGGTAGTTTTTACACTACCCCGGTAGGCAGCTGAAAGGCACCACAAAACTTGTTCTACCTGCTTTCTGGGCTGAGATGGGGAACGGCTGAATTTTGGACTCGGCTGGTGACAAAATGTTCCAAACACACCCCATGCACAACTCCACCGGGGAAGGTGCCAGAAACGAGTTCTGTTGGTAGTTTTTACACTACCCCGGTAGGCAGCTGAAAGGCACCACAAAACTTGTTCTACCTGCTTTCTGGGCTGAGATGGGGAACGGCTGAATTTTGGACTCGGCTGGTAACAAAATGTTCCAAACACACCCCATGCACAGCTCCACCGGCAAAGGTGCCAGAAACGAGTTCTGTTGGTAGTTTTTACACTACCCCGGTAGGCAGCTGAAAGGCACCACAAAACTTGTTCTACCTGCTTTCTGGGCTGAGATGGGGAACGGCTGAATTTTGGACTCGGCTGGTGACAAAATGTTCCAAACACACCCCATGCACAACTCCACCGGGGAAGGTGCCAGAAAGGAGTTCTCTTGGTATTTTTACAGTGCTCCGGGTGGCAGCTGAAAGGCACCACAAAACTTGTTGTACCTGCTTTCTGGGCTGAGATGGGGAACAGCTGAATTTTGGAGTCGGCTGCTGACAAAATGTTCCAAACACACCCCATGCACAGCTCCACCGGCAAAGGTGCCAGAAACGAGTTCTGTTGGTAGTTTTTACACTACCCCGGTAGGCAGCTGAAAGGCACCACAAAACTTGTTCTACCTGCTTTCTGGGCTGAGATGGGGAACGGCTGAATTTTGGACTCGGCTGGTAACAAAATGTTCCAAACACACCCCATGCACAGCTCCACCGGCAAAGGTGCCAGAAACGAGTTCTGTTGGTAGTTTTTACACTACCCCGGTAGGCAGCTGAAAGGCACCACAAAACTTGTTCTACCTGCTTTCTGGGCTTAGATGGGGATCAGCTGAATTTTGGACTCGGCTGCTGACAAAATGTTCCAAACACACCCCATGCACAACTCCACCGGGGAAGGTGCCAGAAACGAGTTCTGTTGGTAGTTTTTACACTACCCCGGTAGGCAGCTGAAAGGCACCACAAAACTTGTTCTACCTGCTTTCTGGGCTGAGATGGGGAACGGCTGAATTTTGGACTCGGCTGGTAACAAAATGTTCCAAACACACCCCATGCACAGCTCCACCGGGGAAGGTGCCAGAAACGAGTTCTGTTGGTAGTTTTTACACTACCCCGGTAGGCAGCTGAAAGGCACCACAAAACTTGTTGTACCTGCTGTCTGGGCTGAGATGGGGAATCGCTGAATTTTGGACTCGGCTGCTGACAAAATGTTCCAAACACACCCCATGCACAGCTCCACCGGGGAAGGTGCCAGAAACGAGTTCTGTTGGTAGTTTTTACACTACCCCGGTAGGCAGCTGAAAGGCACCACAAAAGTTTTTCTACCTGCTTTCTGGGCTGAGATGGGGAACAGCTGAATTTTGGACTCGGCTGCTGACAAAATGTTCCAAACACACCCCATGCACAACTCCACCGGGGAAGGTGCCAGAAACGAGTTCTGTTGGTAGTTTTTACACTACCCCGGTAGGCAGCTGAAAGGCACCACAAAACTTGTTCTACCTGCTTTCTGGGCTGAGATGGGGAACGGCTGAATTTTGGACTCGGCTGGTAACAAAATGTTCCAAACACACCCCATGCACAGCTCCACCGGGGAAGGTGCCAGAAACGAGTTCTGTTGGTAGTTTTTACACTACCCCGGTAGGCAGCTGAAAGGCACCACAAAAGTTTTTCTACCTGCTTTCTGGGCTTAGATGGGGATCAGCTGAATTTTGGACTCGGCTGCTGACAAAATGTTCCAAACACACCCCATGCACAACTCCACCGGAGAAGGTGCCAGAAACGAGTTCTGTTGGTAGTTTTTACACTACCCCGGTAGGCAGCTGAAAGGCACCACAAAACTTGTTCTACCTGCTTTCTGGGCTGAGATGGGGAACGGCTGAATTTTGGACTCGGCTGGTGACAAAATGTTCCAAACACACCCCATGCACAACTCCACCGGAGAAGGTGCCAGAAACGAGTTCTGTTGGTAGTTTTTACACTACCCCGGTAGGCAGCTGAAAGGCACCACAAAACTTGTTCTACCTGCTTTCTGGGCTGAGATGGGGAACGGCTGAATTTTGGACTCGGCTGCTGACAAAATGTTCCAAACACACCCCATGCACAACTCCACCGGGGAAGGTGCCAGAAACGAGTTCTGTTGGTAGTTTTTACACTACCCCGGTAGGCAGCTGAAAGGCACCACAAAAGTTTTTCTACCTGCTTTCTGGGCTGAGATGGGGAACGGCTGAATTTTGGACTCGGCTGCTGACAAAATGTTCCAAACACACCCCATGCACAGCTCCACCGGGGAAGGTGCCAGAAACGAGTTCTGTTGGTAGTTTTTACACTACCCCGGTAGGCAGCTGAAAGGCACCACAAAACTTGTTCTACCTGCTTTCTGGGCTGAGATGGGGAACGGCTGAATTTTGGACTCGGCTGGTAACAAAATGTTCCAAACACACCCCATGCACAGCTCCACCGGGGAAGGTGCCAGAAACGAGTTCTGTTGGTAGTTTTTACACTACCCCGGTAGGCAGCTGAAAGGCACCACAAAACTTGTTGTACCTGCTGTCTGGGCTGAGATGGGGAATCGCTGAATTTTGGACTCGGCTGCTGACAAAATGTTCCAAACACACCCCATGCACAGCTCCACCGGGGAAGGTGCCAGAAACGAGTTCTGTTGGTAGTTTTTACACTACCCCGGTAGGCAGCTGAAAGGCACCACAAAAGTTTTTCTACCTGCTTTCTGGGCTGAGATGGGGAACAGCTGAATTTTGGAGTCGGCTGGTGACAAAATGTTCCAAACACACCCCATGCACAGCTCCACCGGGGAAGGTGCCAGAAACGAGTTCTGTTGGTAGTTTTTACACTACCCCGGTAGGCAGCTGAAAGGCACCACAAAACTTGTTCTACCTGCTTTCTGGGCTGAGATGGGGAACGGCTGAATTTTGGACTCGGCTGGTAACAAAATGTTCCAAACACACCCCATGCACAGCTCCACCGGGGAAGGTGCCAGAAACGAGTTCTGTTGGTAGTTTTTACACTACCCCGGTAGGCAGCTGAAAGGCACCACAAAAGTTTTTCTACCTGCTTTCTGGGCTTAGATGGGGATCAGCTGAATTTTGGACTCGGCTGCTGACAAAATGTTCCAAACACACCCCATGCACAACTCCACCGGAGAAGGTGCCAGAAACGAGTTCTGTTGGTAGTTTTTACACTACCCCGGTAGGCAGCTGAAAGGCACCACAAAACTTGTTCTACCTGCTTTCTGGGCTGAGATGGGGAACGGCTGAATTTTGGACTCGGCTGGTGACAAAATGTTCCAAACACACCCCATGCACAACTCCACCGGGGAAGGTGCCAGAAACGAGTTCTGTTGGTAGTTTTTACACTACCCCGGTAGGCAGCTGAAAGGCACCACAAAACTTGTTCTACCTGCTTTCTGGGCTGAGATGGGGAACGGCTGAATTTTGGACTCGGCTGGTAACAAAATGTTCCAAACACACCCCATGCACAGCTCCACCGGCAAAGGTGCCAGAAACGAGTTCTGTTGGTAGTTTTTACACTACCCCGGTAGGCAGCTGAAAGGCACCACAAAACTTGTTCTACCTGCTTTCTGGGCTGAGATGGGGAACGGCTGAATTTTGGACTCGGCTGGTGACAAAATGTTCCAAACACACCCCATGCACAACTCCACCGGGGAAGGTGCCAGAAAGGAGTTCTCTTGGTATTTTTACAGTGCTCCGGGTGGCAGCTGAAAGGCACCACAAAACTTGTTGTACCTGCTTTCTGGGCTGAGATGGGGAACAGCTGAATTTTGGAGTCGGCTGCTGACAAAATGTTCCAAACACACCCCATGCACAGCTCCACCGGCAAAGGTGCCAGAAACGAGTTCTGTTGGTAGTTTTTACACTACCCCGGTAGGCAGCTGAAAGGCACCACAAAACTTGTTCTACCTGCTTTCTGGGCTGAGATGGGGAACGGCTGAATTTTGGACTCGGCTGGTAACAAAATGTTCCAAACACACCCCATGCACAGCTCCACCGGCAAAGGTGCCAGAAACGAGTTCTGTTGGTAGTTTTTACACTACCCCGGTAGGCAGCTGAAAGGCACCACAAAACTTGTTCTACCTGCTTTCTGGGCTGAGATGGGGATCAGCTGAATTTTGGACTCGGCTGCTGACAAAATGTTCCAAACACACCCCATGCACAACTCCACCGGGGAAGGTGCCAGAAACGAGTTCTGTTGGTAGTTTTTACACTACCCCGGTAGGCAGCTGAAAGGCACCAGAAAACTTGTTCTACCTGCTTTCTGGGCTGAGATGGGGAACGGCTGAGTTTTGGACTCGGCTGATGACAAAATGTTCCAAACACACCCCATGCACAACTCCACCGGGGAAGGTGCCAGAAACGAGTTCTGTTGGTAGTTTTTACACTACCCCGGTAGGCAGCTGAAAGGCACCACAAAAGTTTTTCTACCTGCTTTCTGGGCTGAGATGGGGAACGGCTGAATTTTGGACTCGGCTGCTGACAAAATGTTCCAAACACACCCCATGCACAACTCCACCGGGGAAGGTGCCAGAAACGAGTTCTGTTGGTAGTTTTTACACTACCCCGGTAGGCAGCTGAAAGGCACCACAAAAGTTTTTCTACCTGCTTTCTGGGCTGAGATGGGGAACGGCTGAATTTTGGACTCGGCTGCTGACAAAATGTTCCAAACACACCCCATGCACAGCTCCACCGGGGAAGGTGCCAGAAACGAGTTCTGTTGGTAGTTTTTACACTACCCCGGTAGGCAGCTGAAAGGCACCACAAAACTTGTTCTACCTGCTTTCTGGGCTGAGATGGGGAACGGCTGAATTTTGGACTCGGCTGGTAACAAAATGTTCCAAACACACCCCATGCACAGCTCCACCGGGGAAGGTGCCAGAAACGAGTTCTGTTGGTAGTTTTTACACTACCCCGGTAGGCAGCTGAAAGGCACCACAAAACTTGTTGTACCTGCTGTCTGGGCTGAGATGGGGAATCGCTGAATTTTGGACTCGGCTGCTGACAAAATGTTCCAAACACACCCCATGCACAGCTCCACCGGGGAAGGTGCCAGAAACGAGTTCTGTTGGTAGTTTTTACACTACCCCGGTAGGCAGCTGAAAGGCACCACAAAAGTTTTTCTACCTGCTTTCTGGGCTGAGATG
Source organism: Falco cherrug (assembly GCF_023634085.1). NCBI lineage: Eukaryota > Metazoa > Chordata > Aves > Falconiformes > Falconidae > Falco > Falco cherrug. The sequence goes on from NW_026599489.1 coordinate 392,384, forward strand.
GGGAACAGCTGAATTTTGGAGTCGGCTGGTGACAAAATGTTCCAAACACACCCCATGCACAGCTCCAACGGCAAAGGTGCCAGAAACGAGTTCTGTTGGTAGTTTTTACACTACCCCGGTAGGCAGCTGAAAGGCACCACAAAACTTGTTCTACCTGCTTTCTGGGCTGAGATGGGGAACGGCTGAATTTTGGACTCGGCTGGTAACAAAATGTTCCAAACACACCCCATGCACAACTCCACCGGGGAAGGTGCCAGAAACGAGTTCTGTTGGTAGTTTTTACACTACCCCAGTAGGCAGCTGAAAGGCACCACAAAAGTTTTTCTACCTGCTTTCTGGGCTGAGATGGGGATCAGCTGAATTTTGGACTCGGCTGCTGACAAAATGTTCCAAACACACCCCATGCACAACTCCACCGGAGAAGGTGCCAGAAACGAGTTCTGTTGGTAGTTTTTACAGTACCCCGGTAGGCAGCTGAAAGGCACCACAAAACTTGTTCTACCTGCTTTCTGGGCTGAGATGGGGAACGCCTGAATTTTGGACTCGGCTGGTGACAAAATGTTCCAAACACACCCCATGCACAACTCCACCGGGGAAGGTGCCAGAAACGAGTTCTGTTGGTAGTTTTTACACTACCCCGGTAGGCAGCTGAAAGGCACCACAAAACTTGTTCTACCTGCTTTCTGGGCTGAGATGGGGAACGGCTGAATTTTGGACTCGGCTGCTGACAAAATGTTCCAAACACACCCCATGCACAGCTCCACCGGCAAAGGTGCCAGAAACGAGTTCTGTTGGTAGTTTTTACACTACCCCGGTAGGCAGCTGAAAGGCACCACAAAACTTGTTCTACCTGCTTTCTGGGCTGAGATGGGGAACGGCTGAATTTTGGACTCGGCTGGTGACAAAATGTTCCAAACACACCCCATGCACAACTCCACCGGGGAAGGTGCCAGAAAGGAGTTCTCTTGGTATTTTTACAGTGCTCCGGGTGGCAGCTGAAAGGCACCACAAAACTTGTTGTACCTGCTTTCTGGGCTGAGATGGGGAACAGCTGAATTTTGGAGTCGGCTGCTGACAAAATGTTCCAAACACACCCCATGCACAGCTCCACCGGCAAAGGTGCCAGAAACGAGTTCTGTTGGTAGTTTTTACACTACCCCGGTAGGCAGCTGAAAGGCACCACAAAACTTGTTCTACCTGCTTTCTGGGCTGAGATGGGGAACGGCTGAATTTTGGACTCGGCTGGTAACAAAATGTTCCAAACACACCCCATGCACAGCTCCACCGGCAAAGGTGCCAGAAACGAGTTCTGTTGGTAGTTTTTACACTACCCCAGTAGGCAGCTGAAAGGCACCACAAAAGTTTTTCTACCTGCTTTCTGGGCTTAGATGGGGATCAGCTGAATTTTGGACTCGGCTGCTGACAAAATGTTCCAAACACACCCCATGCACAACTCCACCGGAGAAGGTGCCAGAAACGAGTTCTGTTGGTAGTTTTTACAGTACCCCGGTAGGCAGCTGAAAGGCACCACAAAACTTGTTCTACCTGCTTTCTGGGCTGAGATGGGGAACGGCTGAATTTTGGACTCGGCTGGTGACAAAATGTTCCAAACACACCCCATGCACAACTCCACCGGGGAAGGTGCCAGAAACGAGTTCTGTTGGTAGTTTTTACACTACCCCGGTAGGCAGCTGAAAGGCACCACAAAACTTGTTCTACCTGCTTTCTGGGCTGAGATGGGGAACGGCTGAATTTTGGACTCGGCTGCTGACAAAATGTTCCAAACACACCCCATGCACAGCTCCACCGGGGAAGGTGCCAGAAACGAGTTCTGTTGGTAGTTTTTACACTACCCCGGTAGGCAGCTGAAAGGCACCACAAAACTTGTTCTACCTGCTTTCTGGGCTGAGATGGGGAACGGCTGAATTTTGGACTCGGCTGGTAACAAAATGTTCCAAACACACCCCATGCACAGCTCCACCGGGGAAGGTGCCAGAAACGAGTTCTGTTGGTAGTTTTTACACTACCCCGGTAGGCAGCTGAAAGGCACCACAAAACTTGTTGTACCTGCTTTCTGGGCTGAGATGGGGAATCGCTGAATTTTGGACTCGGCTGGTGACAAAATGTTCCAAACACACCCCATGCACAGCTCCACCGGGGAAGGTGCCAGAAACGAGTTCTGTTGGTAGTTTTTACACTACCCCGGTAGGCAGCTGAAAGGCACCACAAAAGTTTTTCTACCTGCTTTCTGGGCTGAGATGGGGAACAGCTGAATTTTGGAGTCGGCTGGTGACAAAATGTTCCAAACACACCCCATGCACAGCTCCAACGGCAAAGGTGCCAGAAACGAGTTCTGTTGGTAGTTTTTACACTACCCCGGTAGGCAGCTGAAAGGCACCACAAAACTTGTTCTACCTGCTTACTGGGCTGAGATGGGGAACGGCTGAATTTTGGACTCGGCTGGTAACAAAATGTTCCAAACACACCCCATGCACAGCTCCACCGGCAAAGGTGCCAGAAACGAGTTCTGTTGGTAGTTTTTACACTACCCCAGTAGGCAGCTGAAAGGCACCACAAAAGTTTTTCTACCTGCTTTCTGGGCTTAGATGGGGATCAGCTGAATTTTGGACTCGGCTGCTGACAAAATGTTCCAAACACACCCCATGCACAACTCCACCGGAGAAGGTGCCAGGAACGACTTCTGTTGGTAGTTTTTACAGTACCCCGGTAGGCAGCTGAAAGGCACCACAAAAGTTGTTCTACCTGCTTTCTGGGCTGAGATGGGGAATCGCTGAATTTTGGACTCGGCTGGTAACAAAATGTTCCAAACACACCCCATGCACAGCCGCACCGGCAAAGGTGCCAGAAACGAGTTCTGTTGGTAGTTTTTACACTACCCCGGTAGGCAGCTGAAAGGCACCACAAAAGTTTTTCTACCTGCTTTCTGGGCTTAGATGGGGATCAGCTGAATTTTGGACTCGGCTGCTGACAAAATGTTCCAAACACACCCCATGCACAACTCCACCGGGGAAGGTGCCAGAAACGAGTTCTGTTGGTAGTTTTTACACTACCCCGGTAGGCAGCTGAAAGGCACCAGAAAACTTGTTCTACCTGCTTTCTGGGCTGAGATGGGGAACGGCTGAGTTTTGGACTCGGCTGATGACAAAATGTTCCAAACACACCCCATGCACAACTCCACCGGGGAAGGTGCCAGAAACGAGTTCTGTTGGTAGTTTTTACACTACCCCGGTAGGCAAGAGAAAGGCACCACAAAACTTGTTCTACCTGCTTTCTGGGCTGAGATGGGGAACGGCTGAATTTTGGACTCGGCTGCTGACAAAATGTTCCAAACACACCCCATGCACAACTCCACCGGGGAAGGTGCCAGAAACGAGTTCTGTTGGTAGTTTTTACACTACCCCGGTAGGCAGCTGAAAGGCACCACAAAAGTTTTTCTACCTGCTTTCTGGGCTGAGATGGGGAACGGCTGAATTTTGGACTCGGCTGCTGACAAAATGTTCCAAACACACCCCATGCACAGCTCCACCGGGGAAGGTGCCAGAAACGAGTTCTGTTGGTAGTTTTTACACTACCCCGGTAGGCAGCTGAAAGGCACCACAAAAGTTTTTCTACCTGCTTTCTGGGCTGAGATGGGGAACAGCTGAATTTTGGAGTCGGCTGGTGACAAAATGTTCCAAACACACCCCATGCACAGCTCCAACGGCAAAGGTGCCAGAAACGAGTTCTGTTGGTAGTTTTTACACTACCCCGGTAGGCAGCTGAAAGGCACCACAAAACTTGTTCTACCTGCTTACTGGGCTGAGATGGGGAACGGCTGAATTTTGGACTCGGCTGGTAACAAAATGTTCCAAACACACCCCATGCACAGCTCCACCGGCAAAGGTGCCAGAAACGAGTTCTGTTGGTAGTTTTTACACTACCCCAGTAGGCAGCTGAAAGGCACCACAAAAGTTTTTCTACCTGCTTTCTGGGCTTAGATGGGGATCAGCTGAATTTTGGACTCGGCTGCTGACAAAATGTTCCAAACACACCCCATGCACAACTCCACCGGAGAAGGTGCCAGAAACGAGTTCTGTTGGTAGTTTTTACACTACCCCGGTAGGCAGCTGAAAGGCACCACAAAACTTGTTCTACCTGCTTTCTGGGCTGAGATGGGGAACGGCTGAATTTTGGACTCGGCTGGTAACAAAATGTTCCAAACACACCCCATGCACAACTCCACCGGGGAAGGTGCCAGAAACGAGTTCTGTTGGTAGTTTTTACACTACCCCAGTAGGCAGCTGAAAGGCACCACAAAACTTGTTCTACCTGCTTTCTGGGCTTAGATGGGGATCAGCTGAATTTTGGACTCGGCTGCTGACAAAATGTTCCAAACACACCCCATGCACAACTCCACCGGAGAAGGTGCCAGAAACGAGTTCTGTTGGTAGTTTTTACAGTACCCCGGTAGGCAGCTGAAAGGCACCACAAAACTTGTTGTACCTGCTTTCTGGGCTGAGATGGGGAACGGCTGAATTTTGGACTCGGCTGCTGACAAAATGTTCCAAACACACCCCATGCACAGCTCCACCGGCAAAGGTGCCAGAAACGAGTTCTGTTGGTAGTTTTTACACTACCCCGGTAGGCAGCTGAAAGGCACCACAAAACTTGTTCTACCTGCTTTCTGGGCTGAGATGGGGAACGGCTGAATTTTGGACTCGGCTGGTGACAAAATGTTCCAAACACACCCCATGCACAACTCCACCGGGGAAGGTGCCAGAAAGGAGTTCTCTTGGTATTTTTACAGTGCTCTGGGTGGCAGCTGAAAGGCACCACAAAACTTGTTGTACCTGCTTTCTGGGCTGAGATGGGGAACAGCTGAATTTTGGAGTCGGCTGCTGACAAAATGTTCCAAACACACCCCATGCACAGCTCCACCGGCAAAGGTGCCAGAAACGAGTTCTGTTGGTAGTTTTTACACTACCCCGGTAGGCAGCTGAAAGGCACCAGAAAACTTGTTCTACCTGCTTTCTGGGCTGAGATGGGGAACGGCTGAGTTTTGGACTCGGCTGATGACAAAATGTTCCAAACACACCCCATGCACAGCTCCACCGGCAAAGGTGCCAGAAACGAGTTCTGTTGGTAGTTTTTACACTACCCCGGTAGGCAGCTGAAAGGCACCACAAAACTTGTTCTACCTGCTTTCTGGGCTGAGATGGGGAACGGCTGAATTTTGGACTCGGCTGGTAACAAAATGTTCCAAACACACCCCATGCACAGCTCCACCGGCAAAGGTGCCAGAAACGAGTTCTGTTGGTAGTTTTTACACTACCCCAGTAGGCAGCTGAAAGGCACCACAAAAGTTTTTCTACCTGCTTTCTGGGCTTAGATGGGGATCAGCTGAATTTTGGACTCGGCTGCTGACAAAATGTTCCAAACACACCCCATGCACAACTCCACCGGAGAAGGTGCCAGAAACGAGTTCTGTTGGTAGTTTTTACAGTACCCCGGTAGGCAGCTGAAAGGCACCACAAAACTTGTTCTACCTGCTTTCTGGGCTGAGATGGGGAACGGCTGAATTTTGGACTCGGCTGGTGACAAAATGTTCCAAACACACCCCATGCACAACTCCACCGGGGAAGGTGCCAGAAACGAGTTCTGTTGGTAGTTTTTACACTACCCCGGTAGGCAGCTGAAAGGCACCACAAAACTTGTTCTACCTGCTTTCTGGGCTGAGATGGGGAACGGCTGAATTTTGGACTCGGCTGCTGACAAAATGTTCCAAACACACCCCATGCACAGCTCCACCGGGGAAGGTGCCAGAAACGAGTTCTGTTGGTAGTTTTTACACTACCCCGGTAGGCAGCTGAAAGGCACCACAAAACTTGTTCTACCTGCTTTCTGGGCTGAGATGGGGAACGGCTGAATTTTGGACTCGGCTGGTAACAAAATGTTCCAAACACACCCCATGCACAGCTCCACCGGGGAAGGTGCCAGAAACGAGTTCTGTTGGTAGTTTTTACACTACCCCGGTAGGCAGCTGAAAGGCACCACAAAACTTGTTGTACCTGCTTTCTGGGCTGAGATGGGGAATCGCTGAATTTTGGACTCGGCTGGTGACAAAATGTTCCAAACACACCCCATGCACAGCTCCACCGGGGAAGGTGCCAGAAACGAGTTCTGTTGGTAGTTTTTACACTACCCCGGTAGGCAGCTGAAAGGCACCACAAAAGTTTTTCTACCTGCTTTCTGGGCTGAGATGGGGAACAGCTGAATTTTGGAGTCGGCTGGTGACAAAATGTTCCAAACACACCCCATGCACAGCTCCAACGGCAAAGGTGCCAGAAACGAGTTCTGTTGGTAGTTTTTACACTACCCCGGTAGGCAGCTGAAAGGCACCACAAAACTTGTTCTACCTGCTTACTGGGCTGAGATGGGGAACGGCTGAATTTTGGACTCGGCTGGTAACAAAATGTTCCAAACACACCCCATGCACAGCTCCACCGGCAAAGGTGCCAGAAACGAGTTCTGTTGGTAGTTTTTACACTACCCCAGTAGGCAGCTGAAAGGCACCACAAAAGTTTTTCTACCTGCTTTCTGGGCTTAGATGGGGATCAGCTGAATTTTGGACTCGGCTGCTGACAAAATGTTCCAAACACACCCCATGCACAACTCCACCGGAGAAGGTGCCAGGAACGACTTCTGTTGGTAGTTTTTACAGTACCCCGGTAGGCAGCTGAAAGGCACCACAAAAGTTGTTCTACCTGCTTTCTGGGCTGAGATGGGGAATCGCTGAATTTTGGACTCGGCTGGTAACAAAATGTTCCAAACACACCCCATGCACAGCCGCACCGGCAAAGGTGCCAGAAACGAGTTCTGTTGGTAGTTTTTACACTACCCCGGTAGGCAGCTGAAAGGCACCACAAAAGTTTTTCTACCTGCTTTCTGGGCTTAGATGGGGATCAGCTGAATTTTGGACTCGGCTGCTGACAAAATGTTCCAAACACACCCCATGCACAACTCCACCGGGGAAGGTGCCAGAAACGAGTTCTGTTGGTAGTTTTTACACTACCCCGGTAGGCAGCTGAAAGGCACCAGAAAACTTGTTCTACCTGCTTTCTGGGCTGAGATGGGGAACGGCTGAGTTTTGGACTCGGCTGATGACAAAATGTTCCAAACACACCCCATGCACAACTCCACCGGGGAAGGTGCCAGAAACGAGTTCTGTTGGTAGTTTTTACACTACCCCGGTAGGCAAGAGAAAGGCACCACAAAACTTGTTCTACCTGCTTTCTGGGCTGAGATGGGGAACGGCTGAATTTTGGACTCGGCTGCTGACAAAATGTTCCAAACACACCCCATGCACAACTCCACCGGGGAAGGTGCCAGAAACGAGTTCTGTTGGTAGTTTTTACACTACCCCGGTAGGCAGCTGAAAGGCACCACAAAAGTTTTTCTACCTGCTTTCTGGGCTGAGATGGGGAACGGCTGAATTTTGGACTCGGCTGCTGACAAAATGTTCCAAACACACCCCATGCACAGCTCCACCGGGGAAGGTGCCAGAAACGAGTTCTGTTGGTAGTTTTTACACTACCCCGGTAGGCAGCTGAAAGGCACCACAAAACTTGTTCTACCTGCTTTCTGGGCTGAGATGGGGAACGGCTGAATTTTGGACTCGGCTGGTAACAAAATGTTCCAAACACACCCCATGCACAGCTCCACCGGGGAAGGTGCCAGAAACGAGTTCTGTTGGTAGTTTTTACACTACCCCGGTAGGCAGCTGAAAGGCACCACAAAACTTGTTGTACCTGCTTTCTGGGCTGAGATGGGGAATCGCTGAATTTTGGACTCGGCTGCTGACAAAATGTTCCAAACACACCCCATGCACAGCTCCACCGGGGAAGGTGCCAGAAACGAGTTCTGTTGGTAGTTTTTACACTACCCCGGTAGGCAGCTGAAAGGCACCACAAAAGTTTTTCTACCTGCTTTCTGGGCTGAGATGGGGAACAGCTGAATTTTGGAGTCGGCTGGTGACAAAATGTTCCAAACACACCCCATGCACAGCTCCAACGGGGAAGGTGCCAGAAACGAGTTCTGTTGGTAGTTTTTACACTACCCCGGTAGGCAGCTGAAAGGCACCACAAAACTTGTTCTACCTGCTTACTGGGCTGAGATGGGGAACGGCTGAATTTTGGACTCGGCTGGTAACAAAATGTTCCAAACACACCCCATGCACAGCTCCACCGGCGAAGGTGCCAGAAACGAGTTCTGTTGGTAGTTTTTACACTACCCCAGTAGGCAGCTGAAAGGCACCACAAAAGTTTTTCTACCTGCTTTCTGGGCTTAGATGGGGATCAGCTGAATTTTGGACTCGGCTGCTGACAAAATGTTCCAAACACACCCCATGCACAACTCCACCGGAGAAGGTGCCAGAAACGAGTTCTATTGGTAGTTTTTACACTACCCCGGTAGGCAGCTGAAAGGCACCACAAAACTTGTTCTACCTGCTTTCTGGGCTGAGATGGGGAACGGCTGAATTTTGGACTCGGCTGGTAACAAAATGTTCCAAACACACCCCATGCACAACTCCACCGGGGAAGGTGCCAGAAACGAGTTCTGTTGGTAGTTTTTACACTACCCCAGTAGGCAGCTGAAAGGCACCACAAAAGTTTTTCTACCTGCTTTCTGGGCTTAGATGGGGATCAGCTGAATTTTGGACTCGGCTGCTGACAAAATGTTCCAAACACACCCCATGCACAACTCCACCGGAGAAGGTGCCAGAAACGAGTTCTGTTGGTAGTTTTTACAGTACCCCGGTAGGCAGCTGAAAGGCACCACAAAACTTGTTCTACCTGCTTTCTGGGCTGAGATGGGGAACGGCTGAATTTTGGACTCGGCTGCTGACAAAATGTTCCAAACACACCCCATGCACAGCTCCACCGGCAAAGGTGCCAGAAACGAGTTCTGTTGGTAGTTTTTACACTACCCCGGTAGGCAGCTGAAAGGCACCACAAAACTTGTTCTACCTGCTTTCTGGGCTGAGATGGGGAACGGCTGAATTTTGGACTCGGCTGGTGACAAAATGTTCCAAACACACCCCATGCACAACTCCACCGGGGAAGGTGCCAGAAAGGAGTTCTCTTGGTATTTTTACAGTGCTCCGGGTGGCAGCTGAAAGGCACCACAAAACTTGTTGTACCTGCTTTCTGGGCTGAGATGGGGAACAGCTGAATTTTGGAGTCGGCTGCTGACAAAATGTTCCAAACACACCCCATGCACAGCTCCACCGGCAAAGGTGCCAGAAACGAGTTCTGTTGGTAGTTTTTACACTACCCCGGTAGGCAGCTGAAAGGCACCACAAAACTTGTTCTACCTGCTTTCTGGGCTGAGATGGGGAACGGCTGAATTTTGGACTCGGCTGGTAACAAAATGTTCCAAACACACCCCATGCACAGCTCCACCGGCAAAGGTGCCAGAAACGAGTTCTGTTGGTAGTTTTTACACTACCCCGGTAGGCAGCTGAAAGGCACCACAAAAGTTTTTCTACCTGCTTTCTGGGCTGAGATGGGGATCAGCTGAATTTTGGACTCGGCTGCTGACAAAATGTTCCAAACACACCCCATGCACAGCTCCACCGGGGAAGGTGCCAGAAACGAGTTCTGTTGGTAGTTTTTACACTACCCCGGTAGGCAGCTGAAAGGCACCACAAAACTTGTTGTACCTGCTTTCTGGGCTGAGATGGGGAATCGCTGAATTTTGGACTCGGCTGGTGACAAAATGTTCCAAACACACCCCATGCACAGCTCCACCGGGGAAGGTGCCAGAAACGAGTTCTGTTGGTAGTTTTTACACTACCCCGGTAGGCAGCTGAAAGGCACCACAAAAGTTTTTCTACCTGCTTTCTGGGCTGAGATGGGGAACAGCTGAATTTTGGAGTCGGCTGGTGACAAAATGTTCCAAACACACCCCATGCACAGCTCCAACGGCAAAGGTGCCAGAAACGAGTTCTGTTGGTAGTTTTTACACTACCCCGGTAGGCAGCTGAAAGGCACCACAAAACTTGTTCTACCTGCTTACTGGGCTGAGATGGGGAACGGCTGAATTTTGGACTCGGCTGGTAACAAAATGTTCCAAACACACCCCATGCACAGCTCCACCGGCAAAGGTGCCAGAAACGAGTTCTGTTGGTAGTTTTTACACTACCCCGGTAGGCAGCTGAAAGGCACCACAAAAGTTTTTCTACCTGCTTTCTGGGCTTAGATGGGGATCAGCTGAATTTTGGACTCGGCTGCTGACAAAATGTTCCAAACACACCCCATGCACAACTCCACCGGAGAAGGTGCCAGGAACGACTTCTGTTGGTAGTTTTTACAGTACCCCGGTAGGCAGCTGAAAGGCACCACAAAAGTTGTTCTACCTGCTTTCTGGGCTGAGATGGGGAATCGCTGAATTTTGGACTCGGCTGGTAACAAAATGTTCCAAACACACCCCATGCACAGCCGCACCGGCAAAGGTGCCAGAAACGAGTTCTGTTGGTAGTTTTTACACTACCCCGGTAGGCAGCTGAAAGGCACCACAAAAGTTTTTCTACCTGCTTTCTGGGCTTAGATGGGGATCAGCTGAATTTTGGACTCGGCTGCTGACAAAATGTTCCAAACACACCCCATGCACAACTCCACCGGGGAAGGTGCCAGAAACGAGTTCTGTTGGTAGTTTTTACACTACCCCGGTAGGCAGCTGAAAGGCACCAGAAAACTTGTTCTACCTGCTTTCTGGGCTGAGATGGGGAACGGCTGAGTTTTGGACTCGGCTGATGACAAAATGTTCCAAACACACCCCATGCACAACTCCACCGGGGAAGGTGCCAGAAACGAGTTCTGTTGGTAGTTTTTACACTACCCCGGTAGGCAAGAGAAAGGCACCACAAAACTTGTTCTACCTGCTTTCTGGGCTGAGATGGGGAACGGCTGAATTTTGGACTCGGCTGCTGACAAAATGTTCCAAACACACCCCATGCACAACTCCACCGGGGAAGGTGCCAGAAACGAGTTCTGTTGGTAGTTTTTACACTACCCCGGTAGGCAGCTGAAAGGCACCACAAAAGTTTTTCTACCTGCTTTCTGGGCTGAGATGGGGAACGGCTGAATTTTGGACTCGGCTGCTGACAAAATGTTCCAAACACACCCCATGCACAGCTCCACCGGGGAAGGTGCCAGAAACGAGTTCTGTTGGTAGTTTTTACACTACCCCGGTAGGCAGCTGAAAGGCACCACAAAACTTGTTCTACCTGCTTTCTGGGCTGAGATGGGGAACGGCTGAATTTTGGACTCGGCTGGTAACAAAATGTTCCAAACACACCCCATGCACAGCTCCACCGGGGAAGGTGCCAGAAACGAGTTCTGTTGGTAGTTTTTACACTACCCCGGTAGGCAGCTGAAAGGCACCACAAAACTTGTTGTACCTGCTTTCTGGGCTGAGATGGGGAATCGCTGAATTTTGGACTCGGCTGCTGACAAAATGTTCCAAACACACCCCATGCACAGCTCCACCGGGGAAGGTGCCAGAAACGAGTTCTGTTGGTAGTTTTTACACTACCCCGGTAGGCAGCTGAAAGGCACCACAAAAGTTTTTCTACCTGCTTTCTGGGCTGAGATGGGGAACAGCTGAATTTTGGAGTCGGCTGCTGACAAAATGTTCCAAACACACCCCATGCACAACTCCACCGGGGAAGGTGCCAGAAACGAGTTCTGTTGGTAGTTTTTACACTACCCCGGTAGGCAGCTGAAAGGCACCAGAAAACTTGTTCTACCTGCTTTCTGGGCTGAGATGGGGAACGGCTGAGTTTTGGACTCGGCTGATGACAAAATGTTCCAAACACACCCCATGCACAACTCCACCGGGGAAGGTGCCAGAAACGAGTTCTGTTGGTAGTTTTTACACTACCCCGGTAGGCAAGAGAAAGGCACCACAAAACTTGTTCTACCTGCTTTCTGGGCTGAGATGGGGAACGGCTGAATTTTGGACTCGGCTGCTGACAAAATGTTCCAAACACACCCCATGCACAACTCCACCGGGGAAGGTGCCAGAAACGAGTTCTGTTGGTAGTTTTTACACTACCCCGGTAGGCAGCTGAAAGGCACCACAAAAGTTTTTCTACCTGCTTTCTGGGCTGAGATGGGGAACGGCTGAATTTTGGACTCGGCTGCTGACAAAATGTTCCAAACACACCCCATGCACAGCTCCACCGGGGAAGGTGCCAGAAACGAGTTCTGTTGGTAGTTTTTACACTACCCCGGTAGGCAGCTGAAAGGCACCACAAAACTTGTTCTACCTGCTTTCTGGGCTGAGATGGGGAACGGCTGAATTTTGGACTCGGCTGGTAACAAAATGTTCCAAACACACCCCATGCACAGCTCCACCGGGGAAGGTGCCAGAAACGAGTTCTGTTGGTAGTTTTTACACTACCCCGGTAGGCAGCTGAAAGGCACCACAAAACTTGTTGTACCTGCTTTCTGGGCTGAGATGGGGAATCGCTGAATTTTGGACTCGGCTGCTGACAAAATGTTCCAAACACACCCCATGCACAGCTCCACCGGGGAAGGTGCCAGAAACGAGTTCTGTTGGTAGTTTTTACACTACCCCGGTAGGCAGCTGAAAGGCACCACAAAAGTTTTTCTACCTGCTTTCTGGGCTGAGATGGGGAACAGCTGAATTTTGGAGTCGGCTGGTGACAAAATGTTCCAAACACACCCCATGCACAGCTCCAACGGCAAAGGTGCCAGAAACGAGTTCTGTTGGTAGTTTTTACACTACCCCGGTAGGCAGCTGAAAGGCACCACAAAACTTGTTCTACCTGCTTTCTGGGCTGAGATGGGGAACGGCTGAATTTTGGACTCGGCTGGTAACAAAATGTTCCAAACACACCCCATGCACAGCTCCACCGGCAAAGGTGCCAGAAACGAGTTCTGTTGGTAGTTTTTACACTACCCCAGTAGGCAGCTGAAAGGCACCACAAAAGTTTTTCTACCTGCTTTCTGGGCTTAGATGGGGATCAGCTGAATTTTGGACTCGGCTGCTGACAAAATGTTCCAAACACACCCCATGCACAACTCCACCGGAGAAGGTGCCAGAAACGAGTTCTGTTGGTAGTTTTTACAGTACCCCGGTAGGCAGCTGAAAGGCACCACAAAACTTGTTCTACCTGCTTTCTGGGCTGAGATGGGGAACGGCTGAATTTTGGACTCGGCTGCTGACAAAATGTTCCAAACACACCCCATGCACAGCTCCACCGGCAAAGGTGCCAGAAACGAGTTCTGTTGGTAGTTTTTACACTACCCCGGTAGGCAGCTGAAAGGCACCACAAAACTTGTTCTACCTGCTTTCTGGGCTGAGATGGGGAACGGCTGAATTTTGGACTCGGCTGGTGACAAAATGTTCCAAACACACCCCATGCACAACTCCACCGGGGAAGGTGCCAGAAAGGAGTTCTCTTGGTATTTTTACAGTGCTCCGGGTGGCAGCTGAAAGGCACCACAAAACTTGTTGTACCTGCTTTCTGGGCTGAGATGGGGAACAGCTGAATTTTGGAGTCGGCTGCTGACAAAATGTTCCAAACACACCCCATGCACAGCTCCACCGGCAAAGGTGCCAGAAACGAGTTCTGTTGGTAGTTTTTACACTACCCCGGTAGGCAGCTGAAAGGCACCACAAAACTTGTTCTACCTGCTTTCTGGGCTGAGATGGGGAACGGCTGAATTTTGGACTCGGCTGGTAACAAAATGTTCCAAACACACCCCATGCACAGCTCCACCGGCAAAGGTGCCAGAAACGAGTTCTGTTGGTAGTTTTTACACTACCCCGGTAGGCAGCTGAAAGGCACCACAAAAGTTTTTCTACCTGCTTTCTGGGCTGAGATGGGGATCAGCTGAATTTTGGACTCGGCTGCTGACAAAATGTTCCAAACACACCCCATGCACAACTCCACCGGGGAAGGTGCCAGAAACGAGTTCTGTTGGTAGTTTTTACACTACCCCGGTAGGCAGCTGAAAGGCACCAGAAAACTTGTTCTACCTGCTTTCTGGGCTGAGATGGGGAACGGCTGAGTTTTGGACTCGGCTGATGACAAAATGTTCCAAACACACCCCATGCACAACTCCACCGGGGAAGGTGCCAGAAACGAGTTCTGTTGGTAGTTTTTACACTACCCCGGTAGGCAGCTGAAAGGCACCACAAAACTTGTTCTACCTGCTTTCTGGGCTGAGATGGGGAACGGCTGAATTTTGGACTCGGCTGCTGACAAAATGTTCCAAACACACCCCATGCACAACTCCACCGGGGAAGGTGCCAGAAACGAGTTCTGTTGGTAGTTTTTACACTACCCCGGTAGGCAGCTGAAAGGCACCACAAAAGTTTTTCTACCTGCTTTCTGGGCTGAGCTGGGGATCAGCTGAATTTTGGACTCGGCTGCTGACAAAATGTTCCAAACACACCCCATGCACAACTCCACCGGGGAAGGTGCCAGAATCCAGTTCTGTTGGTAGTTTTTACAGTACCCCGGTAGGCAAGAGAAAGGCACCACAAAAGTTGTTCTACCTGCTTTCTGGGCTGAGATGGGGAACAGCTGAATTTTGGACTCGGTTGGTAACAAAATGTTCCAAACACACCCCATGCACACCTCCACCGGCAAAGGTGCCAGAAACGAGTTCTGTTGGTAGTTTTTACACTACCCCGGTAGGCAGCTGAAAGGCACCACAAAACTTGTTCTACCTGCTTTCTGGGCTGAGATGGGGATCAGCTGAATTTTGGACTCGGCTGCTGACAAAATGTTCCAAACACACCCCATGCACAACTCCACCGGGGATGGTGCGAGAAAGGAGTTCTGTTGGTAGTTTTTACACTACCCCGGTAGGCAGCTGAAAGGCACCACAAAACTTGTTCTACCTGCTTTCTGGGCTGAGATGGGGAACGGCTGAATTTTGGACTCGGCTGCAGACAAAATGTTCCAAACACACCCCATGCACAGCTCCACCGGCAAAGGTGCCAGAAACGAGTTCTGTTGGTAGTTTTTACACTACCCCGGTAGGCAGCTGAAAGGCACCAGAAAACTTGTTCTACCTGCTTTCTGGGCTGAGATGGGGAACGGCTGAATTTTGGACTCGGCTGCTGACAAAATGTTCCAAACACACCCCATGCACAGTTCCACCGGCAAAGGTGCCAGAAACGAGTTCTGTTGGTAGTTTTTACACTACCCCGGTAGGCAGCTGAAAGGCACCACAAAAGTTGTTCTACCTGCTTTCTGGGCTGAGCTGGGGAATCGCTGAATTTTGGACTCGGCTGGTAACAAAATGTTCCAAACACACCCCATGCACAGCCCCACCGGCAAAGGTGCCAGAAACGAGTTCTGTTGGTAGTTTTTACACTACCCCGGTAGGCAGCTGAAAGGCACCACAAAACTTGTTCTACCTGCTTTCTGGGCTGAGATGGGGAATCGCTGAATTTTGGACTCGGCTGGTGACAAAATGTTCCAAACACACCCCATGCACAACTCCACCGGGGAAGGTGCCAGAAACGAGGTCTGTTGGTAGTTTTTACACTACCCCGGTAGGCAGCTGAAAGGCACCACAAAACTTGTTCTACCTGCTTTCTGGGCTTAGATGGGGAACAGCTGAGTTTTGGACTCGGCTGCAGACAAAATGTTCCAAACACACCCCATGCACAACTCCACCGGAGAAGGTGCCAGAAACGAGTTCCGTTGGTAGTTTTTACACTACCCCGGTAGGCAGCTGAAAGGCACCACAAAACTTGTTCTACCTGCTTTCTGGGCTTAGATGGGGAATCGCTGAATTTTGGACTCGGCTGGTGACAAAATGTTCCAAACACACCCCATGCACAACTCCACCGAGGAAGGTGCCAGAAACGAGTTCTGTTGGTAGTTTTTACACTACCCCGGTAGGCAGCTGAAAGGCACCACAAAACTTGTTCTACCTGCTTTCTGGGCTGAGATGGGGAATCGCTGAATTTTGGACTCGGCTGCAGACAAAATGTTCCAAACACACCCCATGCACAACTCCACCGGGGAAGGTGCCAGAAACGAGTTCTGTTGGTAGTTTTTACACTACCCCGGTAGGCAGCTGAAAGGCACCACAAAACTTGTTCTACCTGCTTTCTGGGCTGAGATGGGGAACAGCTGAGTTTTGGACTCGGCTGGTGACAAAATGTTCCAAACACACCCCATGCACAACTCCACCGGGGAAGGTGCCAGAAACGAGTTCTGTTGGTAGTTTTTACAGTACCCCGGTAGGCAGCTGAAAGGCACCACAAAAGTTGTTCTACCTGCTTTCTGGGCTGAGATGGGGAATCGCTGAATTTTGGACTCGGCTGGTAACAAAATGTTCCAAACACACCCCATGCACAGCCGCACCGGCAAAGGTGCCAGAAACGAGTTCTGTTGGTAGTTTTTACACTACCCCGGTAGGCAGCTGAAAGGCACCACAAAAGTTTTTCTACCTGCTTTCTGGGCTTAGATGGGGATCAGCTGAATTTTGGACTCGGCTGCTGACAAAATGTTCCAAACACACCCCATGCACAACTCCACCGGGGAAGGTGCCAGAAACGAGTTCTGTTGGTAGTTTTTACACTACCCCGGTAGGCAGCTGAAAGGCACCAGAAAACTTGTTCTACCTGCTTTCTGGGCTGAGATGGGGAACGGCTGAGTTTTGGACTCGGCTGATGACAAAATGTTCCAAACACACCCCATGCACAACTCCACCGGGGAAGGTGCCAGAAACGAGTTCTGTTGGTAGTTTTTACACTACCCCGGTAGGCAAGAGAAAGGCACCACAAAACTTGTTCTACCTGCTTTCTGGGCTGAGATGGGGAACGGCTGAATTTTGGACTCGGCTGCTGACAAAATGTTCCAAACACACCCCATGCACAACTCCACCGGGGAAGGTGCCAGAAACGAGTTCTGTTGGTAGTTTTTACACTACCCCGGTAGGCAGCTGAAAGGCACCACAAAAGTTTTTCTACCTGCTTTCTGGGCTGAGATGGGGAACGGCTGAATTTTGGACTCGGCTGCTGACAAAATGTTCCAAACACACCCCATGCACAGCTCCACCGGGGAAGGTGCCAGAAACGAGTTCTGTTGGTAGTTTTTACACTACCCCGGTAGGCAGCTGAAAGGCACCACAAAACTTGTTCTACCTGCTTTCTGGGCTGAGATGGGGAACGGCTGAATTTTGGACTCGGCTGGTAACAAAATGTTCCAAACACACCCCATGCACAGCTCCACCGGGGAAGGTGCCAGAAACGAGTTCTGTTGGTAGTTTTTACACTACCCCGGTAGGCAGCTGAAAGGCACCACAAAACTTGTTGTACCTGCTTTCTGGGCTGAGATGGGGAATCGCTGAATTTTGGACTCGGCTGCTGACAAAATGTTCCAAACACACCCCATGCACAGCTCCACCGGGGAAGGTGCCAGAAACGAGTTCTGTTGGTAGTTTTTACACTACCCCGGTAGGCAGCTGAAAGGCACCACAAAAGTTTTTCTACCTGCTTTCTGGGCTGAGATGGGGAACAGCTGAATTTTGGAGTCGGCTGGTGACAAAATGTTCCAAACACACCCCATGCACAGCTCCAACGGCAAAGGTGCCAGAAACGAGTTCTGTTGGTAGTTTTTACACTACCCCGGTAGGCAGCTGAAAGGCACCACAAAACTTGTTCTACCTGCTTACTGGGCTGAGATGGGGAACGGCTGAATTTTGGACTCGGCTGGTAACAAAATGTTCCAAACACACCCCATGCACAGCTCCACCGGCAAAGGTGCCAGAAACGAGTTCTGTTGGTAGTTTTTACACTACCCCAGTAGGCAGCTGAAAGGCACCACAAAAGTTTTTCTACCTGCTTTCTGGGCTTAGATGGGGATCAGCTGAATTTTGGACTCGGCTGCTGACAAAATGTTCCAAACACACCCCATGCACAACTCCACCGGAGAAGGTGCCAGAAACGAGTTCTGTTGGTAGTTTTTACACTACCCCGGTAGGCAGCTGAAAGGCACCACAAAACTTGTTCTACCTGCTTTCTGGGCTGAGATGGGGAACGGCTGAATTTTGGACTCGGCTGCTGACAAAATGTTCCAAACACACCCCATGCACAGCTCCACCGGCAAAGGTGCCAGAAACGAGTTCTGTTGGTAGTTTTTACACTACCCCGGTAGGCAGCTGAAAGGCACCACAAAACTTGTTCTACCTGCTTTCTGGGCTGAGATGGGGAACGGCTGAATTTTGGACTCGGCTGGTGACAAAATGTTCCAAACACACCCCATGCACAACTCCACCGGGGAAGGTGCCAGAAAGGAGTTCTCTTGGTATTTTTACAGTGCTCCGGGTGGCAGCTGAAAGGCACCACAAAACTTGTTGTACCTGCTTTCTGGGCTGAGATGGGGAACAGCTGAATTTTGGAGTCGGCTGCTGACAAAATGTTCCAAACACACCCCATGCACAGCTCCACCGGCAAAGGTGCCAGAAACGAGTTCTGTTGGTAGTTTTTACACTACCCCGGTAGGCAGCTGAAAGGCACCACAAAACTTGTTCTACCTGCTTTCTGGGCTGAGATGGGGAACGGCTGAATTTTGGACTCGGCTGGTAACAAAATGTTCCAAACACACCCCATGCACAGCTCCACCGGCAAAGGTGCCAGAAACGAGTTCTGTTGGTAGTTTTTACACTACCCCGGTAGGCAGCTGAAAGGCACCACAAAAGTTTTTCTACCTGCTTTCTGGGCTGAGATGGGGATCAGCTGAATTTTGGACTCGGCTGCTGACAAAATGTTCCAAACACACCCCATGCACAACTCCACCGGGGAAGGTGCCAGAAACGAGTTCTGTTGGTAGTTTTTACACTACCCCGGTAGGCAGCTGAAAGGCACCAGAAAACTTGTTCTACCTGCTTTCTGGGCTGAGATGGGGAACGGCTGAGTTTTGGACTCGGCTGATGACAAAATGTTCCAAACACACCCCATGCACAACTCCACCGGGGAAGGTGCCAGAAACGAGTTCTGTTGGTAGTTTTTACACTACCCCGGTAGGCAGCTGAAAGGCACCACAAAACTTGTTCTACCTGCTTTCTGGGCTGAGATGGGGAACGGCTGAATTTTGGACTCGGCTGCTGACAAAATGTTCCAAACACACCCCATGCACAACTCCACCGGGGAAGGTGCCAGAAACGAGTTCTGTTGGTAGTTTTTACACTACCCCGGTAGGCAGCTGAAAGGCACCACAAAAGTTTTTCTACCTGCTTTCTGGGCTGAGCTGGGGATCAGCTGAATTTTGGACTCGGCTGCTGACAAAATGTTCCAAACACACCCCATGCACAACTCCACCGGGGAAGGTGCCAGAATCCAGTTCTGTTGGTAGTTTTTACAGTACCCCGGTAGGCAAGAGAAAGGCACCACAAAAGTTGTTCTACCTGCTTTCTGGGCTGAGATGGGGAACAGCTGAATTTTGGACTCGGTTGGTAACAAAATGTTCCAAACACACCCCATGCACACCTCCACCGGCAAAGGTGCCAGAAACGAGTTCTGTTGGTAGTTTTTACACTACCCCGGTAGGCAGCTGAAAGGCACCACAAAACTTGTTCTACCTGCTTTCTGGGCTGAGATGGGGATCAGCTGAATTTTGGACTCGGCTGCTGACAAAATGTTCCAAACACACCCCATGCACAACTCCACCGGGGATGGTGCGAGAAAGGAGTTCTGTTGGTAGTTTTTACACTACCCCGGTAGGCAGCTGAAAGGCACCACAAAACTTGTTCTACCTGCTTTCTGGGCTGAGATGGGGAACGGCTGAATTTTGGACTCGGCTGCAGACAAAATGTTCCAAACACACCCCATGCACAGCTCCACCGGGGAAGGTGCCAGAAACGAGTTCTGTTGGTAGTTTTTACACTACCCCGGTAGGCAGCTGAAAGGCACCACAAAACTTGTTCTACCTGCTTTCTGGGCTGAGATGGGGAACGGCTGAATTTTGGACTCGGCTGCTGACAAAATGTTCCAAACACACCCCATGCACAGTTCCACCGGCAAAGGTGCCAGAAACGAGTTCTGTTGGTAGTTTTTACACTACCCCGGTAGGCAGCTGAAAGGCACCACAAAAGTTGTTCTACCTGCTTTCTGGGCTGAGCTGGGGAATCGCTGAATTTTGGACTCGGCTGGTAACAAAATGTTCCAAACACACCCCATGCACAGCCCCACCGGCAAAGGTGCCAGAAACGAGTTCTGTTGGTAGTTTTTACACTACCCCGGTAGGCAGCTGAAAGGCACCACAAAACTTGTTCTACCTGCTTTCTGGGCTGAGATGGGGAATCGCTGAATTTTGGACTCGGCTGGTGACAAAATGTTCCAAACACACCCCATGCACAACTCCACCGGGGAAGGTGCCAGAAACGAGGTCTGTTGGTAGTTTTTACACTACCCCGGTAGGCAGCTGAAAGGCACCACAAAACTTGTTCTACCTGCTTTCTGGGCTTAGATGGGGAACAGCTGAGTTTTGGACTCGGCTGCAGACAAAATGTTCCAAACACACCCCATGCACAACTCCACCGGAGAAGGTGCCAGAAACGAGTTCCGTTGGTAGTTTTTACACTACCCCGGTAGGCAGCTGAAAGGCACCACAAAACTTGTTCTACCTGCTTTCTGGGCTTAGATGGGGAATCGCTGAATTTTGGACTCGGCTGGTGACAAAATGTTCCAAACACACCCCATGCACAACTCCACCGAGGAAGGTGCCAGAAACGAGTTCTGTTGGTAGTTTTTACACTACCCCGGTAGGCAGCTGAAAGGCACCACAAAACTTGTTCTACCTGCTTTCTGGGCTGAGATGGGGAATCGCTGAATTTTGGACTCGGCTGCAGACAAAATGTTCCAAACACACCCCATGCACAACTCCACCGGGGAAGGTGCCAGAAACGAGTTCTGTTGGTAGTTTTTACACTACCCCGGTAGGCAGCTGAAAGGCACCACAAAACTTGTTCTACCTGCTTTCTGGGCTGAGATGGGGAACAGCTGAGTTTTGGACTCGGCTGGTGACAAAATGTTCCAAACACACCCCATGCACAACTCCACCGGGGAAGGTGCCAGAAACGAGTTCTGTTGGTAGTTTTTACAGTACCCCGGTAGGCAGCTGAAAGGCACCACAAAACTTGTTCTACCTGCTTTCTGGGCTGAGATGGGGAATGGCTGAATTTTGGACTCGGCTGGTAACAAAATGTTCCAAACACACCCCATGCACAGCTCCACCGGCAAAGGTGCCAGAAATGAGTTCTGTTGGTAGTTTTTACAGTACCCCAGTAGGCAGCTGAAAGGCACCACAAAAGTTTTTCTACCTGCTTTCTGGGCTTAGATGGGGAACGGCTGAATTTTGGACTCGGCTGCAGACAAAATGTTCCAAACACACCCCATGCACAACTCCTCCGGGGAAGGTGCCAGAAAGGAGTTCTGTTGGTAGTTTTTACACTACCCCGGTAGGCAAGAGAAAGGCACCACAAAACTTGTTCTACCTGCTTTCTGGGCTGAGATGGAGAATCGCTGAATTTTGGACTCGGCTGCTGACAAAATGTTCCAAACACACCCCATGCACAACTCCACCGGGGAAGGTGCCAGAAACGAGTTCTGTTGGTAGTTTTACAGTACCCAGTAGGCAGCTGAAAGGCACCACAAAAGTTTTTCTACCTGCTTTCTGGGCTTAGATGGGGAATCAGCTGAATTTTGGACTCGGCTGCTGACAAAATGTTCCAAACACACCCCATGCACAACTCCACCGGAGAAGGTGCCCAGAAACGAGTTCTGTTGGTAGTTTTTACACTACCCCGGTAGGCAGCTGAAAGGCACCACAAAACATGTTCTACCTGCTTTCTGGGCTGAGATGGGGAAACGGCTGAATTTTGGACTCGGCTGCAGACAAAATGTTCCAAACACACCCCATGCACAACTCCACCGGGGAAGGTGCCAGAAACGAGTTCTGTTGGTAGTTTTTTACACTACCCCGGTAGGCAAGAGAAAGGCACCACAAAACTTGTTCTACCTGCTTTCTGGGCTGAGATGGAGAATCGCTGAATTTTGGACTCGGCTGCTGACAAAATGTTCCAAACACACCCCATGCACAACTCCACCGGGGAAGGTGCCAGAAACGAGTTCTGTTGGTAGTTTTACAGTACCCCAGTAGGCAGCTGAAAGGCACCACAAAAGTTTTTCTACCTGCTTTCTGGGCTTAGATGGGGATCAGCTGAATTTTGGACTCGGCTGCTGACAAAATGTTCCAAACACACCCCATGCACAACTCCACCGGAGAAGGTGCCAGAAACGAGTTCTGTTGGTAGTTTTTACACTACCCCGGTAGGCAGCTGAAAGGCACCACAAAACTTGTTCTACCTGCTTTCTGGGCTGAGATGGGGAACGGCTGAATTTTGGACTCGGCTGCAGACAAAATGTTCCAAACACACCCCATGCACAACTCCACCGGGGAAGGTGCCAGAAACGAGTTCTGTTGGTAGTTTTTACACTACCCCGGTAGGCAGCTGAAAGGCACCACAAAAGTTGTTCTACCTGCTTTCTGGGCTGAGATGGGGAACGGCTGAATTTTGGACTCGGCTGGTAACAAAATGTTCCAAACACACCCCATGCACAACTCCACCGGGGAAGGTGCCAGAAACGAGTTCTGTTGGTAGTTTTTACAGTACCCCGGTAGGCAGCTGAAAGGCACCACAAAACTTGTTCTACCTGCTTTCTGGGCTGAGATGGGGAACGGCTGAATTTTGGACTCGGCTGGTGACAAAATGTTCCAAACACACCCCATGCACAACTCCACCGGGGAAGGTGCCAGAAACGAGTTCTGTTGGTAGTTTTTACAGTACCCCGGTAGGCAGCTGAAAGGCACCACAAAACTTGTTCTACCTGCTTTCTGGGCTGAGATGAGGAACGGCTGAATTTTGGACTCGGCTGCAGACAAAATGTTCCAAACACACCCCATGCACAACTCCACCGGGGAAGGTGCCAGAAACGAGTTCTGTTGGTAGTTTTTACACTACCCAGTAGGCAAGAGAAAGGCACCACAAAACTTGTTCTACCTGCTTTCTGGGCTGAGATGGAGAATCGCTGAATTTTGGACTCGGCTGCTGACAAAATGTTCCAAACACACCCCATGCACAACTCCACCGGGGAAGGTGCCAGAAACGAGTTCTGTTGGTAGTTTTTACAGTACACCAGTAGGCAGCTGAAAGGCACCACAAAAGTTTTTCTACCTGCTTTCTGGGCTTAGATGGGGATCAGCTGAATTTTGGACTCGGCTGCTGACAAAATGTTCCAAACACACCCCATGCACAACTCCACCGGAGAAGGTGCCAGAAACGAGTTCTGTTGGTAGTTTTTACACTACCCCGGTAGGCAGCTGAAAGGCACCACAAAACTTGTTCTACCTGCTTTCTGGGCTGAGATGGGGAACGGCTGAATTTTGGACTCGGCTGGTGACAAAATGTTCCAAACACACCCCATGCACAACTCCACCGGGGAAGGTGCCAGAAACGAGTTCTGTTGGTAGTTTTTACACTACCCCGGTAGGCAGCTGAAAGGTACCACAAAACTTGTTGTACCTGCTTTCTGGGCTGAGATGGGGAACGGCTGAATTTTGGACTCGGCTGGTAACAAAATGTTCCAAAACACACCCCATGCACACCTCCACCGGGGAAGGTGCCAGAAACGAGTTCTGTTGGTAGTTTTTACACTACCCCGGGTAGGCAGCTGAAAGGCACCACAAAAAATGTTCTACCTGCTTTCTGGGCTGAGATGGGGAACGGCTGAATTTTGGACTCGGCTGGTGACAAAATGTTCCAAACACACCCCATGCACAACTCCACCGGGGAAGGTGCCAGAAACGAGTTCTGTTGGTAGTTTTTACAGTACCCCGGTAGGCAGCTGAAAGGCACCACAAAACTTGTTCTACCTGCTTTCTGGGCTGAGATGGGGAACAGCTGAATTTTGGACTCGGCTGGTGACAAAATGTTCCAAACACACCCCATGCACAACTCCACCGGCAAAGGTGCCAGAAACGAGTTCTGTTGGTAGTTTTTACACTACCCCGGTAGGCAGCTGAAAGGCACCACAAAACTTGTTCTACCTGCTTTCTGGGCTGAGATGGGGAACGGCTGAATTTTGGACTCGGCTGGTAACAAAATGTTCCATGTTCCAAACACACCCCATGCACAGCTCCACCGGCAAAGGTGCCAGAAACGAGTTCTGTTGGTAGTTTTTACACTACCCCGGTAGGCAGCTGAAAGGCACCACAAAAGTTTTTCTACCTGCTTTCTGGGCTTAGATGGGGATCAGCTGAATTTTGGACTCGGCTGCTGACAAAATGTTCCAAACACACCCCATGCACAACTCCACCGGAGAAGGTGCCAGAAACGAGTTCTGTTGGTAGTTTTTATAGTACCCCGGTAGGCAGCTGAAAGGCACCACAAAACTTGTTCTACCTGCTTTCTGGGCTGAGATGGGGAACGGCTGAATTTTGGACTCGGCTGGTGACAAAATGTTCCAAACACACCCCATGCACAACTCCACCGGGGAAGGTGCCAGAAACGAGTTCTGTTGGTAGTTTTTACACTACCCCGGTAGGCAGCTGAAAGGCACCACAAAACTTGTTCTACCTGCTTTCTGGGCTGAGATGGGGAACGGCTGAGTTTTGGACTCGGCTGGTGACAAAATGTTCCAAACACACCCCATGCACAACTCCACCGGGGAAGGTGCCAGAAACGAGTTCTGTTGGTAGTTTTTACACTACCCCGGTAGGCAGCTGAAAGGCACCACAAAACTTGTTCTACCTGCTTTCTGGGCTGAGATGGGGAACGGCTGAATTTTGGACTCGGCTGGTAACAAAATGTTCCAAACACACCCCATGCACAGCTCCACCGGCAAAGGTGCCAGAAACGAGTTCTGTTGGTAGTTTTTACACTACCCCGGTAGGCAGCTGAAAGGCACCACAAAAACTTGTTCTACCTGCTTTCTGGGCTGAGATGGGGAACGGCTGAATTTTGGACTCGGCTGGTAACAAAATGTTCCAAACACACCCCATGCACAGCTCCACCGGGGAAGGTGCCAGAAACGAGTTCTGTTGGTAGTTTTTACAGTACCCCGGTAGGCAAGAGAAAGGCACCACAAAAAGTTGTTCTACCTGCTTTCTGGGCTGAGATGGGGAACGGCTGAATTTTGGACTCGGCTGGTGACAAAATGTTCCAAACACACCCCATGCACAACTCCACCGGGGAAGGTGCCAGAAACGAGTTCTGTTGGTAGTTTTTACACTACCCCGGTAGGCAGCTGAAAGGCACCACAAAAGTTGTTCTACCTGCTTTCTGGGCTGCAATGGGGAACAGCTGAATTTTGGACTCGGCTGCTGACAAAATGTTCCAAACACACCCCATGCACAACTCCACCGGGGAAGGTGCCAGAAACGAGTTCTGTTGGTAGTTTTTACACTACCCCGGTAGGCAGCTGAAAGGCACCACAAAACTTGTTCTACCTGCTTTCTGGGCTGAGATGGGGAACGACTGAATTTTGGACTCGGCTGGTGACAAAATGTTCCAAACACACCCCATGCACAACTGCTCCGGGGAAGGTGCCAGAAACGAGTTCTGTTGGTAGTTTTTACACTACCCCGGTAGGCAGCTGAAAGGCACCACAAAAGTTGTTCTACCTGCTTTCTGGGCTGAGATGGGGAACGGCTGAATTTTTTACTCGGCTGGTAACAAAATGTTCTAAACACACCCCATGCACAGCTCCACCGGGGAAGGTGCCAGAAACGAGTTCTGTTGGTAGTTTTTACAGTACCCCGTAGGCAAGAGAAAGGCACCACAAAAGTTGTTCTACCTGCTTTCTGGGCTGAGATGGGGAATGGCTGAATTTTGGACTCGGCTGGTGACAAAATGTTCCAAACACACCCCATGCACAACTCCACCGGGGAAGGTGCCAGAAACGAGTTCTGTTGGTAGTTTTTACACTACCCCGGTAGGCAGCTGAAAGGCACCACAAAAGTTGTTCTACCTGCTTTCTGGGCTGAGATGGGGAACGGCTGAATTTTGGACTCGGCTGCAGACAAAATGTTCCAAACACACCCCATGCACAACTCCACCGGGGAAGGTGCCAGAAACGAGTTCTGTTGGTAGTTTTTACACTACCCCGGTAGGCAAGAGAAAGGCACCACAAAACTTGTTCTACCTGCTTTCTGGGCTGATGTGGAGAATCGCTGAATTTTGGACTCGGCTGCTGACAAAATGTTCCAAACACACCCCATGCACAACTCCACCGGGGAAGGTGCCAGAAACGAGTTCTGTTGGTAGTTTTTACACTACACCAGTAGGCAGCTGAAAGGCACCACAAAAGTTTTTCTACCTGCTTTCTGGGCTTAGATGGGGATCAGCTGAATTTTGGACTCGGCTGCTGACAAAATGTTCCAAACACACCCCATGCACAACTCCACCGGAGAAGGTGCCAGAAACGAGTTCTGTTGGTAGTTTTTATAGTACCCCGGTAGGCAGCTGAAAGGCACCACAAAACTTGTTCTACCTGCTTTCTGGGCTGAGATGGGGAACGGCTGAATTTTGGACTCGGCTGGTGACAAAATGTTCCAAACACACCCCATGCACAACTCCACCGGGGAAGGTGCCAGAAACGAGTTCTGTTGGTAGTTTTTACACTACCCCGGTAGGCAGCTGAAAGGCACCACAAAACTTGTTCTACCTGCTTTCTGGGCTGAGATGGGGAACGGCTGAGTTTTGGACTCGGCTGGTGACAAAATGTTCCAAACACACCCCATGCACAACTCCACCGGGGAAGGTGCCAGAAACGAGTTCTGTTGGTAGTTTTTACACTACCCCGGTAGGCAGCTGAAAGGCACCACAAAACTTGTTCTACCTGCTTTCTGGGCTGAGATGGGGAACGGCTGAATTTTGGACTCGGCTCGTAACAAAATGTTCCAAACACACCCCATGCACAGCTCCACCGGCAAAGGTGCCAGAAACGAGTTCTGTTGGTAGTTTTTACACTACCCCGGTAGGCAGCTGAAAGGCACCACAAAACTTGTTCTACCTGCTTTCTGGGCTGAGATGGGGAACGGCTGAATTTTGGACTCGGCTGGTAACAAAATGTTCCAAACACACCCCATGCACAGCTCCACCGGGGAAGGTGCCAGAAACGAGTTCTGTTGGTAGTTTTTTACAGTACCCCGGTAGGCAAGAGAAAGGCACCACAAAAGTTGTTCTACCTGCTTTCTGGGCTGAGATGGGGAACCGCTGAATTTTGGACTCGGCTGGTGACAAAATGTTCCAAACACACCCCATGCACAACTCCACCGGGGAAGGTGCCAGAAACGAGTTCTGTTGGTAGTTTTTACACTACCCCGGTAGGCAGCTGAAAGGCACCACAAAAGTTGTTCTACCTGCTTTCTGGGCTGCAATGGGGAACAGCTGAATTTTGGACTCGGCTGCTGACAAAATGTTCCAAACACACCCCATGCACAGCTCCACCGGGGAAGGTGCCAGAAACGAGTTCTGTTGGTAGTTTTTACACTACCCCGGTAGGCAGCTGAAAGGCACCACAAAACTTGTTCTACCTGCTTTCTGGGCTGAGATGGGGAACGACTGAATTTTGGACTCGGCTGGTGACAAAATGTTCCAAACACACCCCATGCACAACTGCTCCGGGGAAGGTGCCAGAAACGAGTTCTGTTGGTAGTTTTTACACTACCCCGGTAGGCAGCTGAAAGGCACCACAAAAGTTGTTCTACCTGCTTTCTGGGCTGAGATGGGGAACGGCTGAATTTTGGACTCGGCTGGTAACAAAATGTTCTAAACACACCCCATGCACAGCTCCACCGGGGAAGGTGCCAGAAACGAGTTCTGTTGGTAGTTTTTACACTACCCCGGTAGGCAGCTGAAAGGCACCACAAAACTTGTTGTACCTGCTTTCTGGGCTGAGATGGGGAACGGCTGAATTTTTTACTCGGCTGGTAACAAAATGTTTCAAACACACCCCATGCACAGCTCCAGCGGCGAAGGTGCCAGAAACGAGTTCTGTTGGTAGTTTTTACACTACCCCGGCAGGCAGCTGAAAGGCACCACAAAAGTTGTTCTACCTGCTTTCTGGGCTGAGATGGGGAACGGCTGAATTTTGGACTCGGCTGCAGACAAAATGTTCCAAACACACCCCATGCACAACTCCACCGGGGAAGGTGCCAGAAACGAGTTCTGTTGGTAGTTTTTACACTACCCCGGTAGGCAAGAGAAAGGCACCACAAAAGTTTTTCTACCTGCTTTCTGGGCTGATGTGGAGAATCGCTGAATTTTGGACTCGGCTGCTGACAAAATGTTCCAAACACACCCCATGCACAACTCCACCGGGGAAGGTGCCAGAAACGAGTTCTGTTGGTAGTTTTTATAGTACCCCGGTAGGCAGCTGAAAGGCACCACAAAACTTGTTCTACCTGCTTTCTGGGCTGAGATGGGGAACGGCTGAATTTTGGACTCGGCTGGTGACAAAATGTTCCAAACACACCCCATGCACAACTCCACCGGGGAAGGTGCCAGAAACGAGTTCTGTTGGTAGTTTTTACACTACCCCGGTAGGCAGCTGAAAGGCACCACAAAACTTGTTCTACCTGCTTTCTGGGCTGAGATGGGGAACGGCTGAATTTTGGACTCGGCTGGTAACAAAATGTTCCAAACACACCCCATGCACAGCTCCACCGGCAAAGGTGCCAGAAACGAGTTCTGTTGGTAGTTTTTTACAGTACCCCGGTAGGCAAGAGAAAGGCACCACAAAAGTTGTTCTACCTGCTTTCTGGGCTGAGATGGGGAACGGCTGAATTTTGGACTCGGCTGGTGACAAAATGTTCCAAAAACACCCCATGCACAACTCCACCGGGGAAGGTGCCAGAAACGAGTTCTGTTGGTAGTTTTTACACTACCCCGGTAGGCAGCTGAAAGGCACCACAAAAGTTGTTCTACCTGCTTTCTGGGCTGCAATGGGGAACAGCTGAATTTTGGACTCGGCTGGTGACAAAATGTTCCAAACACACCCCATGCACAGCTCCACCGGGGAAGGTGCCAGAAACGAGTTCTGTTGGTAGTTTTTACACTACCCCGGTAGGCAGCTGAAAGGCACCACAAAACTTGTTCTACCTGCTTTCTGGGCTGAGATGGGGAACGGCTGAGTTTTGGACTCAGCTGGTGACAAAATGTTCCAAACACACCCCATGCACAACTGCTCCGGGGAAGGTGCCAGAAACGAGTTCTGTTGGTAGTTTTTACACTACCCCGGTAGGCAGCTGAAAGGCACCACAAAAGTTGTTCTACCTGCTTTCTGGGCTGAGATGGGGAACGGCTGAATTTTGGACTCGGCTGGTAACAAAATGTTCTAAACACACCCCATGCACAGCTCCACCGGGGAAGGTGCCAGAAACGAGTTCTGTTGGTAGTTTTTACAGTACCCCGGTAGGCAAGAGAAAGGCACCACAAAAGTTGTTCTACCTGCTTTCTGGGCTGAGATGGGGAACGGCTGAATTTTGGACTCGGCTGCTGACAAAATGTTCCAAACACACCCCATGCACAACTCCACCGGGGAAGGTGCCAGAAACGAGTTCTGTTGGTAGTTTTTACAGTACCCCGGTAGGCAGCTGAAAGGCACCACAAAAGTTGTTCTACCTGCTTTCTGGGCTGAGATGGGGAACGGCTGAATTTTGGACTCGGCTGGTGACAAAATGTTCCAAACACACCCCATGCACAACTCCACCGGGGAAGGTGCCAGAAACGAGTTCTGTTGGTAGTTTTTACACTACCCCGGTAGGCAGCTGAAAGGCACCACAAAAGTTGTTCTACCTGCTTTCTGGGCTGAGATGGGGAACCGCTGAATTTTGGACTCGGCTGGTAACAAAATGTTCCAAACACACCCCATGCACAACTCCACCGGGGAAGGTGCCAGAAACGAGTTCTGTTGGTAGCTTTTACACTACCCCGGGAGGCAGCTGAAAGGCACCACAAAAGTTGTTCTACCTGCTTTCTGGGCTGAGATGGGGAACGGCTGAATTTTGGACTCGGCTGGTGACAAAATGTTCCAAACACACCCCATGCACAACTCCTCCGGGGAAGGTGCCAGAAACGAGTTCTGTTGGTAGTTTTTACACTACCCCGGTAGGCAGCTGAAAGGCACCACAAAAGTTGTTCTACCTGCTTTCTGGGCTGAGATGGGGAACGGCTGAATTTTTTACTCGGCTGGTAACAAAATGTTCTAAACACACCCCATGCACAGCTCCACCGGGGAAGGTGCCAGAAACGAGTTCTGTTGGTAGTTTTTACACTACCCCGGTAGGCAGCTGAAAGGCACCACAAAACTTGTTGTACCTGCTTTCTGGGCTGAGATGGGGAACGGCTGAATTTTTTACTCGGCTGGTAACAAAATGTTCTAAACACACCCCATGCACAGCTCCACCGGGGAAGGTGCCAGAAACGAGTTCTGTTGGTAGTTTTTACACTACCCCGGTAGGCAGCTGAAAGGCACCACAAAACTTGTTCTACCTGCTTTCTGGGCTGAGATGGGGAATCGCTGAATTTTGGACTCGGCTGCTGACAAAATGTTCCAAACACACCCCATGCACAACTCCTCCGGGGAAGGTGCCGAAAACGAGTTCTGTTGGTAGTTTTTACACTACCCCGGTAGGCAGCTGAAAGGCACCACAAAACTTGTTCTACCTGCTTTCTGGGCTGAGATGGGGAACGGCTGAATTTTGGACTCGGCTGGTGACAAAATGTTCCAAACACACCCCATGCACAACTCCACCGGGGAAGGTGCCAGAAACGAGTTCTGTTGGTAGTTTTTACACTACCCCGGTAGGCAGCTGAAAGGCACCACAAAACTTGTTCTACCTGCTTTCTGGGCTGAGATGGGGAACGGCTGAATTTTGGACTCGGCTGGTAACAAAATGTTCCAAACACACCCCATGCACAGCTCCACCGGCAAAGGTGCCAGAAACGAGTTCTGTTGGTAGTTTTTACACTACCCCGGTAGGCAGCTGAAAGGCACCACAAAACTTGTTCTACCTGCTTTCTGGGCTGAGATGGGGAACGGCTGAATTTTGGACTCGGCTGGTGACAAAATGTTCCAAACACACCCCATGCACAACTCCACCGGGGAAGGTGCCAGAAACGAGTTCTGTTGGTAGTTTTTTACAGTACCCCGGTAGGCAAGAGAAAGGCACCACAAAAGTTGTTCTACCTGCTTTCTGGGCTGAGATGGGGAACGGCTGAATTTTGGACTCGGCTGGTAACAAAATGTTCCAAACACACCCCATGCACAGCTCCACCGGCAAAGGTGCCAGAAACGAGTTCTGTTGGAAGTTTTTACACTACCCCGGTAGGCAGCTGAAAGGCACCACAAAACTTGTTCTACCTGCTTTTTGGGCTGAGATGGGGATGAGCTGAATTTTGGAATCAGCTGGTGACAAAATGTTCCAAACACACCCCATGCACAACTCCACCGGGAAAGGTGCCAGAAACGAGTTCTGTTGTAGTTTTTACAGTACCCCGGTAGGCAGCTGAAAGGCACCACAAAACTTGTTCTACCTGCTTTCTGGGCTGATATGGGGAACGGCTGAATTTTGGACTCGGCTGCTGACAAAATGTTC
This sequence comes from Falco cherrug, assembly GCF_023634085.1. Taxonomy (NCBI): domain Eukaryota; kingdom Metazoa; phylum Chordata; class Aves; order Falconiformes; family Falconidae; genus Falco; species Falco cherrug. The sequence goes on from NW_026599489.1 coordinate 424,101, forward strand.
CAAACACACCCCATGCACAACTCCACCGGGGAAGGTGCCAGAAACGAGTTCTGTTGGTAGTTTTTACACTACCCCGGTAGCAAGAGAAAGGCACCACAAAACTTGTTCTACCTGCTTTCAGGGCTGAGATGGGGAACGGCTGAATTTTGGACTCGGCTGGTAACAAAATGTTCCAAACACACCCCATGCACAGCTCCACCGGCAAAGGTGCCAGAAACGAGTTCTGTTGGTAGTTTTTACACTACCCCGGTAGGCAGCTGAAAGGCACCACAAAACTTTTTGTACTGCTTTCTGGGCTGAGATGGGGAACGGCTGATTTTTGGACTCGGCTGGTAACAAAATGTTCCAAACACACCCCATGCACAGCTCCACCGGCAAAGGTGCCAGAAACGAGTTCTGTTGGTAGTTTTTACACTACCCCGGTAGGCAGCTGAAAGGCACCACAAAACTTGTTCTACCCTGCTTTCTGGGCTGAGATGAGGAATGGCTGAATTTTGGACTCGGCTGGTAACAAAATGTTCCAAACACACCCCATGCACAACTCCACCGGGGAAGGTGCCAGAACGAGTTCTGTTGGTAGTTTTTACACTACCCCGGTAGGCAAGGAGAAAGGCACCACAAAACTTGTTGTACCTGCTTCTGGGCTGAGATGGGGAACGGCTGAGTTTTGGACTCGGCTGGTGACAAAATGTTCCAAACACACCCCATGCACAACTCCACCGGGGAAGGTGCCAGAGAAACGAGTTCTGTTGGTAGTTTTTACAGTACCCCGGTAGGCAGCTGAAAGGCACCACAAAACTTGTTCTACCTGCTTTCTGGGCTGAGATGGGGAACGGCTGAATTTTGGACTCGGCTGGTAACAAATGTTCCAAACACACCCCATGCACAGCTCCACCGGGGAAGGTGCCAGAAACGAGTTCTGTTGGTAGTTTTTACACTACCCCGGTAGGCAGCTGAAAGGCACCACAAAACTTGTTCTACCTGCTTTCTGGGCTGAGATGGGGAACGCTGAATTTTGGACTCGGCTGGTAACAAAATGTTCCAAACACACCCCATGCACAGCTCCACCGGCAAAGGTGCCAGAAACGAGTTCTGTTGGTAGTTTTTACACTACCCCGGTAGGCAGCTGAAAGGCACCACAAAACTTGTTCTACCTGCTTTCTGGGCTTAGATGGGGAACGGCTGAATTTTGGACTCGGCTGCTGACAAAATGTTCCAAACACACCCCCTGCACAACTCCTCCGGGGAAGGTGCCAGAAACGAGTTCTGTTGGTAGTTTTTACACTACCCCGGTAGGCAGCTGAAAGGCACCACAAAACTTGTTCTACCTGCTTTCTGGGTGAGATGGGGATCAGCTGAATTTTGGACTCGGCTGGTTACAAAATGTTCCAAACACACCCCATGCACAACTCCACGGGGGAAGGTGCCAGAAACGAGTTCTGTTGGTAGTTTTTACACTACCCCGGTAGGCAGCTGAAAGGCACCACAAAAGTTGTTCTACCTGCTTTCTGGGCTGAGATGGGGAACGGCTGAATTTTTTACTCGGCTGGTAACAAAATGTTCTAAACACACCCCATGCACAGCTCCACCGGGGAAGGTGCCAGAAACGAGTTCTGTTGGTAGTTTTTACACTACCCCGGTAGGCAGCTGAAAGGCACCACAAAACTTGTTGTACCTGCTTTCTGGGCTGAGATGGGGAACGGCTGAATTTTTTACTCGGCTGGTAACAAAATGTTTCAAACACACCCCATGCACAGCTCCAGCGGCGAAGGTGCCAGAAACGAGTTCTGTTGGTAGTTTTTACACTACCCCGGCAGGCAGCTGAAAGGCACCACAAAACTTGTTCTACCTGCTTTCTGGGCTTAGATGGGGAATCGCTGAATTTTGGACTCGGCTGCTGACAAAATGTTCCAAACACACCCCATGCACAACTCCACCGGGGAAGGTGCCAGAAACGAGTTCTGTTGGTAGTTTTTACAGTACCCCGGTAGGCAGCTGAAAGGCACCACAAAACTTGTTCTACCTGCTTTCTGGGTGAGATGGGGTTTAGCTGAATTTTGGACTCGGCTGGTTACAAAATGTTCCAAACACACCCCATGCACAGCTCCACCGGGGAAGGTGCCAGAAACGAGTTCTGTTGGTAGTTTTTACACTACCCCGGTAGGCAGCTGAAAGGCACCACAAAACTTGTTCTACCTGCTTTCTGGGCTGAGATGGGGAACGGCTGAATTTTGGACTCAGCTGGTGACAAAATGTTCCAAACACACCCCATGCACACCTCCACCGGGGAAGGTGCCAGAAACGAGTTCTGTTGGTAGTTTTTACACTACCCCGGCAGGCAGCTGAAAGACACCACAAAACTTGTTCTACCTGCTTTCTGGGCTTAGATGGGGAATCGCTGAATTTTGGACTCGGCTGCTGACAAAATGTTCCAAACACACCCCATGCACAACTCCACCGGGGAAGGTGCCAGAAACGAGTTCTGTTGGTAGTTTTTACAGTACCCCGGTAGGCAGCTGAAAGGCACCACAAAACTTGTTCTACCTGCTTTCTGGGCTGAGATGGGGAACGGCTGAATTTTGGACTCGGCTGGTGACAAAATGTTCCAAACACACCCCATGCACAACTCCACCGGGGAAGGTGCCAGAAACGAGTTCTGTTGGTAGTTTTTACACTACCCCGGTAGGCAGCTGAAAGGCACCACAAAACTTGTTCTACCTGCTTTCTGGGCTGAGATGGGGAATCGCTGAATTTTGGACTCAGCTGGTGACAAAATGTTCCAAACACACCCCATGCACACCTCCACTGGCAAAGGTGCCAGAAATGAGTTCTGTTGGTAGTTTTTACACTACCCCGGTAGGCAGCTGAAAGGCACCACAAAACTTGTTCTACCTGCTTTCTGGGCTGAGATGGGGAACGGCTGAATTTTGGACTCGGCTGGTAACAAAATGTTCCAAACACACCCCATGCACAGCTCCACCGGCAAAGGTGCCAGAAACGAGTTCTGTTGGTAGTTTTTACACTACCCCGGTAGGCAGCTGAAAGGCACCACAAAACTTGTTCTACCTGCTTTCTGGGCTGAGATGGGGAACAGCTGAATTTTGGACTGGGCTGCAGACAAAATGTTCCAAACACACCCCATGCACAACTCCACCGGGGAAGGTGCCAGAAACGAGTTCTTTTGGTAGTTTTTACACTACCCCGGTAGGCAGCTGAAAGGCACCACAAAAGTTTTTCTACCTGCTTTCTGGGCTGAGATGGGGAAAGGCTGAATTTTGGACTCGGCTGCTGACAAAATGTTCCAAACACACCCCATGCACAACTCCACCGGGGAAGGTGCCAGAAACGAGTTCTGTTGGTAGTTTTTACACTACCCCGGTAGGCAGCTGAAAGGCACCACAAAACTTGTTCTACCTGCTTTCTGGGCTGAGATGGGGAACGGCTGAATTTTGGACTCGGCTGGTAACAAAATGTTCCAAACACACCCCATGCACAGCTCCACCGGCAAAGGTGCCAGAAACGAGTTCTGTTGGTAGTTTTTACACTACCCCGGTAGGCAGCTGAAAGGCACCACAAAACTTGTTCTACCTGCTTTCTGGGCTGAGATGGGGAACGGCTGAATTTTGGACTCGTCTGTTGAAAAAATGTTCCAAACACACCCCATGCACACCTCCACCGGGGAAGGTGCCAGAAACGAGTTCTCTTGGTAGTTTTTACACTACCCCGGTAGGCAGCTGAAAGGCACCACAAAAGTTGTTCTACCTGCTTTCTGGGCTGAGATGGGGAACGGCTGAATTTTGGACTCGGCTGGTAACAAAATGTTTCAAACACACCCCATGCACAGCTCCACCGGGGAAGGTGCCAGAAACGAGTTCTGTTGGTAGTTTTTACACTACCCCGGCAGGCAGCTGAAAGACACCACAAAACTTGTTCTACCTGCTTTCTGGGCTTAGATGGGGAATCGCTGAATTTTGGACTCGGCTGCTGACAAAATGTTCCAAACACACCCCATGCACAACTCCACCGGGGAAGGTGCCAGAAACGAGTTCTGTTGGTAGTTTTTACAGTACCCCGGTAGGCAGCTGAAAGGCACCACAAAACTTGTTCTACCTGCTTTCTGGGCTGAGATGGGGAACAGCTGAGTTTTGGACTCGGCTGGTGACAAAATGTTCCAAACACACCCCATGCACAACTCCACCGGGGAAGGTGCCAGAAACGAGTTCTGTTGGTAGTTTTTACACTACCCCGGTAGGCAGCTGAAAGGCACCACAAAACTTGTTCTACCTGCTTTCTGGGCTTAGATGGGGAACAGCTGAATTTTGGACTCAGCTGGTGACAAAATGTTCCAAACACACCCCATGCACACCTCCACTGGCAAAGGTGCCAGAAATGAGTTCTGTTGGTAGTTTTTACACTACCCCGGTAGGCAGCTGAAAGGCACCACAAAACTTGTTCTACCTGCTTTCTGGGCTGAGATGGGGAACGGCTGAATTTTGGACTCGGCTGGTAACAAAATGTTCCAAACACACCCCATGCACAGCTCCACCGGCAAAGGTGCCAGAAACGAGTTCTGTTGGTAGTTTTTACAGTACCCCGGTAGGCAGCTGAAAGGCACCACAAAACTTGTTCTACCTGCTTTCTGGGCTGAGATGGGGAACGGCTGAATTTTGGACTGGGCTGCAGACAAAATGTTCCAAACACACCCCATGCACAACTCCACCGGGGAAGGTGCCAGAAACGAGTTCTGTTGGTAGTTTTTACACTACCCCGGTAGGCAGCTGAAAGGCACCACAAAAGTTTTTCTACCTGCTTTCTGGGCTGAGATGGGGAATCGCTGAATTTTGGACTCGGCTGCTGACAAAATGTTCCAAACACACCCCATGCACAACTCCACCGGGGAAGGTGCCAGAAACGAGTTCTGTTGGTAGTTTTTACACTACCCCGGTAGGCAGCTGAAAGGCACCACAAAACTTGTTCTACCTGCTTTCTGGGCTGAGATGGGGAACGGCTGAATTTTGGACTCGGCTGGTAACAAAATGTTCCAAACACACCCCATGCACAGCTCCACCGGCAAAGGTGCCAGAAACGAGTTCTGTTGGTAGTTTTTACACTACCCCGGTAGGCAGCTGAAAGGCACCACAAAACTTGTTCTACCTGCTTTCTGGGCTGAGATGGGGAACGGCTGAATTTTGGACTGGGCTGCAGACAAAATGTTCCAAACACACCCCATGCACAACTCCACCGGGGAAGGTGCCAGAAACGAGTTCTTTTGGTAGTTTTTACACTACCCCGGTAGGCAGCTGAAAGGCACCACAAAACTTGTTCTACCTGCTTTCTGGGCTGAGATGGGGAACGGCTGAGTTTTGGACTCAGCTGGTGACAAAATGTTCCAAACACACCCCATGCACAACTCCACCGGGGAAGGTGCCAGAAATGAGTTCTGTTGGTAGTTTTTACACTACCCCGGTAGGCAGCTGAAAGGCACCACAAAAGTTGTTCTACCTGCTTTCTGGGCTGAGATGGGGAACGGCTGAATTTTGGACTCGGCTGGTAACAAAATGTTCCAAACACACCCCATGCACAGCTCCACCGGCAAAGGTGCCAGAAACGAGTTCTGTTGGTAGTTTTTACACTACCCCGGTAGGCAGCTGAAAGGCACCACAAAACTTGTTCTACCTGCTTTCTGGGCTGAGATGGGGAACGGCTGAATTTTGGACTCGGCTGCAGACAAAATGTTCCAAACACACCCCATGCACAGCTCCACCGGCAAAGGTGCCAGAAACGAGTTCTGTTGGTAGTTTTTACACTACCCCGGTAGGCAGCTGAAAGGCACCACAAAACTTGTTCTTCCTGCTTTCTGGGCTGAGATGGGGAACGGCTGAATTTTGGACTCGGCTGGTAACAAAATGTTCCAAACACACCCCATGCACAGCTCCACCGGGGAAGGTGCCAGAAACGAGTTCTGTTGGTAGTTTTTACACTACCCCGGTAGGCAGCTGAAAGGCACCACAAAACTTGTTCTACCCTACTTTCTGGGCTGAGATGAGGAATGGCTGAATTTTGGACTCGGCTGGTAACAAAATGTTCCAAACACACCCCATGCACAACTCCACCGGGGAAGGTGCCAGAAACGAGTTCTGTTGGTAGTTTTTACACTACCCCGGTAGGCAGCTGAAAGGCACCACAAAACTTGTTCTACCTGCTTTCTGGGCTGAGATGGAGAATCGCTGAATTTTGGACTCGGCTGCTGACAAAATGTTCCAAACACACCCCATGCACAACTCCTCCGGCAAAGGTGCCAGAAACGAGTTCTGTTGGTAGTTTTTACACTACCCCGGTAGGCACCTGAAAGGCACCACAAAACTTGTTGTACCTGCTTTCTGGGCTGAGATGGGGAACGGCTGAATTTTTTACTCGGCTGGTAACAAAATGTTCTAAACACACCCCATGCACAGCTCCACCGGGGAAGGTGCCAGAAACGAGTTCTGTTGGTAGTTTTTACAGTACCCCGGTAGGCAAGAGAAAGGCACCACAAAAGTTGTTCTACCTGCTTTCTGGGCTGAGATGGGGAACGGCTGAATTTTGGACTCGGCTGGTGACAAAATGTTCCAAACACACCCCATGCACAACTCCACCGGGGAAGGTGCCAGAAACGAGTTCTGTTGGTAGTTTTTACACTACCCCGGTAGGCAAGAGAAAGGCACCACAAAACTTGTTCTACCTGCTTTCTGGGCTGAGATGGGGAACGGCTGAATTTTGGACTCGGCTGGTGACAAAATGTTCCAAACACACCCCATGCACAACTCCACCGAGGAAGGTGCCAGAAACGAGTTCTGTTGGTAGTTTTTACACTACCCCGGTAGGCAGCTGAAAGGCACCACAAAACTTGTTCTACCTGCTTTCTGGGCTGAGATGGGGAATCGCTGAATTTTGGACTCGGCTGGTAACAAAATGTTCCAAACACACCCCATGCACAACTCCTCCGGCAAAGGTGCCAGAAACGAGTTCTGTTGGTAGTTTTTACACTACCCCAGTAGGCAAGAGAAAGGCACCACAAAACTTGTTCTACCTGCTTTCTGGGCTGAGATGGAGAATCGCTGAATTTTGGACTCGGCTGGTGACAAAATGTTCCAAACACACCCCATGCACAACTCCACCGGGGAAGGTGCCAGAAACGAGTTCTGTTGGTAGTTTTTACACTACCCCGGTAGGCAGCTGAAAGGCACCACAAAACTTGTTCTACCTGCTTTCTGGGCTGAGATGGGGAACGGCTGAATTTTGGACTCAGCTGGTGACAAAATGTTCCAAACACACCCCATGCACACCTCCACCGGGGAAGGTGCCAGAAACGAGTTCTGTTGGTAGTTTTTACACTACCCCGGTAGGCAGCTGAAAGGCACCACAAAACTTGTTCTACCTGCTTTCTGGGCTGAGATGGGGAACGGCTGAATTTTGGACTCGGCTGGTAACAAAATGTTCCAAACACACCCCATGCACAGCTCCACCGGCAAAGGTGCCAGAAACGAGTTCTGTTGGTAGTTTTTACACTACCCCGGTAGGCAGCTGAAAGGCACCACAAAACTTGTTCTACCTGCTTTCTGGGCTGAGATGGGGAACGGCTGAATTTTGGACTCGGCTGGTAACAAAATGTTCCAAACACACCCCCTGCACAGCTCCACCGGCAAAGGTGCCAGAAACGAGTTCTGTTGGTAGTTTTTACACTACCCCGGTAGGCAGCTGAAAGGCACCACAAAACTTGTTCTACCTGCTTTCTGGGCTGAGATGGGGAACGGCTGAATTTTGGACTCAGCTGGTGACAAAATGTTCCAAACACACCCCATGCACACCTCCACTGGGGAAGGTGCCAGAAACGAGTTCTGTTGGTAGTTTTTACACTACCCCGGTAGGCAGCTGAAAGGCACCACAAAACTTGTTCTACCTGCTTTCTGGGCTGAGATGGGGAATCGCTGAATTTTGGACTCGGCTGGTGACAAAATGTTCCAAACACACCCCATGCACAACTCCTCCGGGGAAGGTGCCAGAAACGAGTTCTGTTGGTAGTTTTTACACTACCCCGGTAGGCAGCTGAAAGGCACCAGAAAACTTGTTCTACCTGCTTTCTGGGCTGAGATGGAGAATCGCTGAATTTTGGACTCGGCTGGTGACAAAATGTTCCAAACACACCCCATGCACAACTCCACCGGAGAAGGTGCCAGAAACGAGTTCCGTTGGTAGTTTTTACAGTACCCCGGTAGGCAGCTGAAAGGCACCACAAAACTTGTTCTACCTGCTTTCTGGGCTGAGATGGGGAACGGCTGAATTTTGGACTCGGCTGCTGACAAAATGTTCCAAACACACCCCATGCACAACTCCACCGGGGAAGGTGCCAGAAACGAGTTCTATTGGTAGTTTTTACACTACCCCGGTAGGCAGCTGAAAGGCACCACAAAACTTGTTCTACCTGCTTTCTGGGCTGAGATGGGGAACGGCTGAATTTTGGACTCGGCTGCTGACAAAATGTTCCAAACACACCCCATGCACAACTCCACCGGGGAAGGTGCCAGAAACGAGTTCTATTGGTAGTTTTTACACTACCCCGGTAGGCAGCTGAAAGGCACCACAAAACTTGTTCTACCTGCTTTCTGGGCTGAGATGGGGAACGGCTGAATTTTGGACTCGGCTGGTAACAAAATGTTCCAAACACACCCCATGCACAGCTCCACCGGCAAAGGTGCCAGAAACGAGTTCTGTTGGTAGTTTTTACACTACCCCGGTAGGCAGCTGAAAGGCACCACAAAACTTGTTCTACCTGCTTTCTGGGCTGAGATGGGGAACGGCTGAATTTTGGACTCGGCTGGTAACAAAATGTTCCAAACACACCCCATGCACAGCTCCACCGGGGAAGGTGCCAGAAACGAGTTCTGTTGGTAGTTTTTACACTACCCCGGTAGGCAGCTGAAAGGCACCACAAAACTTGTTCTACCTGCTTTCTGGGCTGAGATGGGGAACGGCTGAATTTTGGACTCGGCTGGTGACAAAATGTTCCAAACACACCCCATGCACAACTCCACCGGGGAAGGTGCCAGAAACGAGTTCTGTTGGTAGTTTTTACACTACCCCGGTAGGCAGCTGAAAGGCACCACAAAACTTGTTCTACCTGCTTTCTGGGCTGAGATGGGGAACGGCTGAATTTTGGACTCGGCTGGTAACAAAATGTTCCAAACACACCCCATGCACAGCTCCACCGGCAAAGGTGCCAGAAACGAGTTCTGTTGGTAGTTTTTACACTACCCCGGTAGGCAAGAGAAAGGCACCAGAAAACTTGTTCTACCTGCTTTCTGGGCTGAGATGGGGAATCGCTGAATTTTGGACTCGGCTGCTGACAAAATGTTCCAAACACACCCCATGCACAACTCCACCGGGGAAGGTGCCAGAAACGAGTTCTGTTGGTAGTTTTTACACTACCCCGGTAGGCAGCTGAAAGGCACCACAAAACTTGTTCTACCTGCTTTCTGGGCTGAGATGGGGAACAGCTGAATTTTGGACTCAGCTGGTGACAAAATGTTCCAAACACACCCCATGCACACCTCCACCGGGGAAGGTGCCAGAAACGAGTTCTGTTGGTAGTTTTTACACTACCCCGGTAGGCAGCTGAAAGGCACCACAAAACTTGTTCTACCTGCTTTCTGGGCTGAGATGGGGAACGGCTGAATTTTGGACTCGGCTGGTGACAAAATGTTCCAAACACACCCCATGCACAACTCCACCGGGGAAGGTGCCAGAAACGAGTTCTGTTGGTAGTTTTTACACTACCCCGGTAGGCAGCTGAAAGGCACCACAAAACTTGTTCTACCTGCTTTCTGGGCTGAGATGGGGAACGGCTGAATTTTGGACTCGGCTGGTAACAAAATGTTCCAAACACACCCCATGCACAGCTCCACCGGCAAAGGTGCCAGAAACGAGTTCTGTTGGTAGTTTTTACACTACCCCGGTAGGCAAGAGAAAGGCACCAGAAAACTTGTTCTACCTGCTTTCTGGGCTGAGATGGAGAATCGCTGAATTTTGGACTCGGCTGCTGACAAAATGTTCCAAACACACCCCATGCACAACTCCACCGGGGAAGGTGCCAGAAACGAGTTCTGTTGGTAGTTTTTACACTACCCCGGTAGGCAGCTGAAAGGCACCACAAAACTTGTTCTACCTGCTTTCTGGGCTGAGATGGGGAACAGCTGAATTTTGGACTCAGCTGGTGACAAAATGTTCCAAACACACCCCATGCACACCTCCACCGGGGAAGGTGCCAGAAACGAGTTCTGTTTGTAGTTTTTACACTACCCCGGTAGGCAGCTGAAAGGCACCACAAAACTTGTTCTACCTGCTTTCTGGGCTGAGATGGGGAATCGCTGAATTTTGGACTCGGCTGGTAACAAAATGTTCCAAACACACCCCATGCACAGCTCCACCGGCAAAGGTGCCAGAAACGAGTTCTGTTGGTAGTTTTCACACTACCCCGGTAGGCAGCTGAAAGGCACCACAAAAGTTTTTCTACCTGCTTTCTGGGCTGAGATGGGGAACGGCTGAATTTTGGACTCGGCTGGTAACAAAATGTTCCAAACACACCCCATGCACAGCTCCACCGGCAAAGGTGCCAGAAACGAGTTCTGTTGGTAGTTTTTACACTACCCCGGTAGGCAAGAGAAAGGCACCAGAAAACTTGTTCTACCTGCTTTCTGGGCTGAGATGGGGAACGGCTGAATTTTGGACTCAGCTGGTGACAAAATGTTCCAAACACACCCCATGCACAACTCCACCGGGGAAGGTGCCAGAAACGAGTTCTGTTGGTAGTTTTTACACTACCCCGGTAGGCAGCTGAAAGGCACCACAAAACTTGTTCTACCTGCTTTCTGGGCTGAGATGGGGAACAGCTGAATTTTGGACTCAGCTGGTGACAAAATGTTCCAAACACACCCCATGCACACCTCCACCGGGGAAGGTGCCAGAAACGAGTTCTGTTTGTAGTTTTTACACTACCCCGGTAGGCAGCTGAAAGGCACCACAAAACTTGTTCTACCTGCTTTCTGGGCTGAGATGGGGAACGGCTGAATTTTGGACTCGGCTGGTGACAAAATGTTCCAAACACACCCCATGCACAACTCCACCGGGGAAGGTGCCAGAAACGAGTTCTGTTGGTAGTTTTTACACTACCCCGGTAGGCAGCTGAAAGGCACCACAAAACTTGTTCTACCTGCTTTCTGGGCTGAGATGGGGAACGGCTGAATTTTGGACTCGGCTGGTAACAAAATGTTCCAAACACACCCCATGCACAGCTCCACCGGCAAAGGTGCCAGAAACGAGTTCTGTTGGTAGTTTTTACACTACCCCGGTAGGCAAGAGAAAGGCACCAGAAAACTTGTTCTACCTGCTTTCTGGGCTGAGATGGAGAATCGCTGAATTTTGGACTCGGCTGCTGACAAAATGTTCCAAACACACCCCATGCACAACTCCACCGGGGAAGGTGCCAGAAACGAGTTCTGTTGGTAGTTTTTACACTACCCCGGTAGGCAGCTGAAAGGCACCACAAAACTTGTTCTACCTGCTTTCTGGGCTGAGATGGGGAACAGCTGAATTTTGGACTCAGCTGGTGACAAAATGTTCCAAACACACCCCATGCACACCTCCACCGGGGAAGGTGCCAGAAACGAGTTCTGTTTGTAGTTTTTACACTACCCCGGTAGGCAGCTGAAAGGCACCACAAAACTTGTTCTACCTGCTTTCTGGGCTGAGATGGGGAACGGCTGAATTTTGGACTCGGCTGGTAACAAAATGTTCCAAACACACCCCATGCACAGCTCCACCGGCAAAGGTGCCAGAAACGAGTTCTGTTGGTAGTTTTTACACTACCCCGGTAGGCAGCTGAAAGGCACCACAAAACTTGTTCTACCTGCTTTCTGGGCTGAGATGGGGAACGGCTGAATTTTGGACTCGGCTGGTAACAAAATGTTCCAAACACACCCCATGCACAGCTCCACCGGCAAAGGTGCCAGAAACGAGTTCTGTTGGTAGTTTTTACACTACCCCGGTAGGCAGCTGAAAGGCACCACAAAACTTGTTCTACCTGCTTTCTGGGCTGAGATGGGGAACGGCTGAATTTTGGACTCAGCTGGTGACAAAATGTTCCAAACACACCCCATGCACAACTCCACCGGGGAAGGTGCCAGAAACGAGTTCTGTTGGTAGTTTTTACACTACCCCGGTAGGCAGCTGAAAGGCACCACAAAACTTGTTCTACCTGCTTTCTGGGCTGAGATGGGGAACGGCTGAATTTTGGACTCGGCTGCAGACAAAATGTTCCAAACACACCCCATGCACAGCTCCACCGGCAAAGGTGCCAGAAACGAGTTCTGTTGGTAGTTTTTACACTACCCCGGTAGGCAGCTGAAAGGCACCACAAAACTTGTTCTACCTGCTTTCTGGGCTGAGATGGGGAACGGCTGAATTTTGGACTGGGCTGCAGACAAAATGTTCCAAACACACCCCATGCACAACTCCACCGGGGAAGGTGCCAGAAACGAGTTCTTTTGGTAGTTTTTACACTACCCCGGTAGGCAGCTGAAAGGCACCACAAAACTTGTTCTACCTGCTTTCTGGGCTGAGATGGGGAACGGCTGAGTTTTGGACTCAGCTGGTGACAAAATGTTCCAAACACACCCCATGCACAACTCCACCGGGGAAGGTGCCAGAAATGAGTTCTGTTGGTAGTTTTTACACTACCCCGGTAGGCAGCTGAAAGGCACCACAAAAGTTGTTCTACCTGCTTTCTGGGCTGAGATGGGGAACGGCTGAATTTTGGACTCGGCTGGTAACAAAATGTTCCAAACACACCCCATGCACAGCTCCACCGGCAAAGGTGCCAGAAACGAGTTCTGTTGGTAGTTTTTACACTACCCCGGTAGGCAGCTGAAAGGCACCACAAAACTTGTTCTACCTGCTTTCTGGGCTGAGATGGGGAACGGCTGAATTTTGGACTCGGCTGCAGACAAAATGTTCCAAACACACCCCATGCACAGCTCCACCGGCAAAGGTGCCAGAAACGAGTTCTGTTGGTAGTTTTTACACTACCCCGGTAGGCAGCTGAAAGGCACCACAAAACTTGTTCTTCCTGCTTTCTGGGCTGAGATGGGGAACGGCTGAATTTTGGACTCGGCTGGTAACAAAATGTTCCAAACACACCCCATGCACAGCTCCACCGGGGAAGGTGCCAGAAACGAGTTCTGTTGGTAGTTTTTACACTACCCCGGTAGGCAGCTGAAAGGCACCACAAAACTTGTTCTACCTGCTTTCTGGGCTGAGATGGAGAATCGCTGAATTTTGGACTCGGCTGCTGACAAAATGTTCCAAACACACCCCATGCACAACTCCTCCGGCAAAGGTGCCAGAAACGAGTTCTGTTGGTAGTTTTTACACTACCCCGGTAGGCACCTGAAAGGCACCACAAAACTTGTTGTACCTGCTTTCTGGGCTGAGATGGGGAACGGCTGAATTTTGGACTCGGCTGGTAACAAAATGTTCTAAACACACCCCATGCACAGCTCCACCGGCAAAGGTGCCAGAAACGAGTTCTGTTGGTAGTTTTTACAGTACCCCGGTAGGCAAGAGAAAGGCACCACAAAAGTTGTTCTACCTGCTTTCTGGGCTGAGATGGGGAACGGCTGAATTTTGGACTCGGCTGGTGACAAAATGTTCCAAACACACCCCATGCACAACTCCACCGGGGAAGGTGCCAGAAACGAGTTCTGTTGGTAGTTTTTACACTACCCCGGTAGGCAAGAGAAAGGCACCACAAAACTTGTTCTACCTGCTTTCTGGGCTGAGATGGGGAACGGCTGAATTTTGGACTCGGCTGGTGACAAAATGTTCCAAACACACCCCATGCACAACTCCACCGAGGAAGGTGCCAGAAACGAGTTCTGTTGGTAGTTTTTACACTACCCCGGTAGGCAGCTGAAAGGCACCACAAAACTTGTTCTACCTGCTTTCTGGGCTGAGATGGGGAATCGCTGAATTTTGGACTCGGCTGGTAACAAAATGTTCCAAACACACCCCATGCACAACTCCTCCGGCAAAGGTGCCAGAAACGAGTTCTGTTGGTAGTTTTTACACTACCCCAGTAGGCAAGAGAAAGGCACCACAAAACTTGTTCTACCTGCTTTCTGGGCTGAGATGGAGAATCGCTGAATTTTGGACTCGGCTGGTGACAAAATGTTCCAAACACACCCCATGCACAACTCCACCGGGGAAGGTGCCAGAAACGAGTTCTGTTGGTAGTTTTTACACTACCCCGGTAGGCAGCTGAAAGGCACCACAAAACTTGTTCTACCTGCTTTCTGGGCTGAGATGGGGAACGGCTGAATTTTGGACTCAGCTGGTGACAAAATGTTCCAAACACACCCCATGCACACCTCCACCGGGGAAGGTGCCAGAAACGAGTTCTGTTGGTAGTTTTTACACTACCCCGGTAGGCAGCTGAAAGGCACCACAAAACTTGTTCTACCTGCTTTCTGGGCTGAGATGGGGAACGGCTGAATTTTGGACTCGGCTGGTAACAAAATGTTCCAAACACACCCCATGCACAGCTCCACCGGCAAAGGTGCCAGAAACGAGTTCTGTTGGTAGTTTTTACACTACCCCGGTAGGCAGCTGAAAGGCACCACAAAACTTGTTCTACCTGCTTTCTGGGCTGAGATGGGGAACGGCTGAATTTTGGACTCGGCTGGTAACAAAATGTTCCAAACACACCCCCTGCACAGCTCCACCGGCAAAGGTGCCAGAAACGAGTTCTGTTGGTAGTTTTTACACTACCCCGGTAGGCAGCTGAAAGGCACCACAAAACTTGTTCTACCTGCTTTCTGGGCTGAGATGGGGAACGGCTGAATTTTGGACTCAGCTGGTGACAAAATGTTCCAAACACACCCCATGCACACCTCCACTGGGGAAGGTGCCAGAAACGAGTTCTGTTGGTAGTTTTTACACTACCCCGGTAGGCAGCTGAAAGGCACCACAAAACTTGTTCTACCTGCTTTCTGGGCTGAGATGGGGAATCGCTGAATTTTGGACTCGGCTGGTGACAAAATGTTCCAAACACACCCCATGCACAACTCCTCCGGGGAAGGTGCCAGAAACGAGTTCTGTTGGTAGTTTTTACACTACCCCGGTAGGCAGCTGAAAGGCACCAGAAAACTTGTTCTACCTGCTTTCTGGGCTGAGATGGAGAATCGCTGAATTTTGGACTCGGCTGGTGACAAAATGTTCCAAACACACCCCATGCACAACTCCACCGGAGAAGGTGCCAGAAACGAGTTCCGTTGGTAGTTTTTACAGTACCCCGGTAGGCAGCTGAAAGGCACCACAAAACTTGTTCTACCTGCTTTCTGGGCTGAGATGGGGAACGGCTGAATTTTGGACTCGGCTGCTGACAAAATGTTCCAAACACACCCCATGCACAACTCCACCGGGGAAGGTGCCAGAAACGAGTTCTGTTGGTAGTTTTTACACTACCCCGGTAGGCAGCTGAAAGGCACCACAAAACTTGTTCTACCTGCTTTCTGGGCTGAGATGGGGAATCGCTGAATTTTGGACTCAGCTGGTGACAAAATGTTCCAAACACACCCCATGCACACCTCCACCGGGGAAGGTGCCAGAAACGAGTTCTGTTGGTAGTTTTTACACTACCCCGGTAGGCAGCTGAAAGGCACCACAAAACTTGTTCTACCTGCTTTCTGGGCTGAGATGGGGAACGGCTGAATTTTGGACTCGGCTGGTAACAAAATGTTCCAAACACACCCCATGCACAGCTCCACCGGCAAAGGTGCCAGAAACGAGTTCTGTTGGTAGTTTTTACACTACCCCGGTAGGCAGCTGAAAGGCACCACAAAACTTGTTCTACCTGCTTTCTGGGCTGAGATGGGGAACGGCTGAATTTTGGACTCGGCTGGTAACAAAATGTTCCAAACACACCCCCTGCACAGCTCCACCGGCAAAGGTGCCAGAAACGAGTTCTGTTGGTAGTTTTTACACTACCCCGGTAGGCAGCTGAAAGGCACCACAAAACTTGTTCTACCTGCTTTCTGGGCTGAGATGGGGAACGGCTGAATTTTGGACTCAGCTGGTGACAAAATGTTCCAAACACACCCCATGCACACCTCCACTGGGGAAGGTGCCAGAAACGAGTTCTGTTGGTAGTTTTTACACTACCCCGGTAGGCAGCTGAAAGGCACCACAAAACTTGTTCTACCTGCTTTCTGGGCTGAGATGGGGAATCGCTGAATTTTGGACTCGGCTGGTGACAAAATGTTCCAAACACACCCCATGCACAACTCCTCCGGGGAAGGTGCCAGAAACGAGTTCTGTTGGTAGTTTTTACACTACCCCGGTAGGCAGCTGAAAGGCACCAGAAAACTTGTTCTACCTGCTTTCTGGGCTGAGATGGAGAATCGCTGAATTTTGGACTCGGCTGGTGACAAAATGTTCCAAACACACCCCATGCACAACTCCACCGGAGAAGGTGCCAGAAACGAGTTCCGTTGGTAGTTTTTACAGTACCCCGGTAGGCAGCTGAAAGGCACCACAAAACTTGTTCTACCTGCTTTCTGGGCTGAGATGGGGAACGGCTGAATTTTGGACTCGGCTGCTGACAAAATGTTCCAAACACACCCCATGCACAACTCCACCGGGGAAGGTGCCAGAAACGAGTTCTATTGGTAGTTTTTACACTACCCCGGTAGGCAGCTGAAAGGCACCACAAAACTTGTTCTACCTGCTTTCTGGGCTGAGATGGGGAACGGCTGAATTTTGGACTCGGCTGCTGACAAAATGTTCCAAACACACCCCATGCACAACTCCACCGGGGAAGGTGCCAGAAACGAGTTCTATTGGTAGTTTTTACACTACCCCGGTAGGCAGCTGAAAGGCACCACAAAACTTGTTCTACCTGCTTTCTGGGCTGAGATGGGGAACGGCTGAATTTTGGACTCGGCTGGTAACAAAATGTTCCAAACACACCCCATGCACAGCTCCACCGGCAAAGGTGCCAGAAACGAGTTCTGTTGGTAGTTTTTACACTACCCCGGTAGGCAGCTGAAAGGCACCACAAAACTTGTTCTACCTGCTTTCTGGGCTGAGATGGGGAACGGCTGAATTTTGGACTCGGCTGGTAACAAAATGTTCCAAACACACCCCATGCACAGCTCCACCGGGGAAGGTGCCAGAAACGAGTTCTGTTGGTAGTTTTTACACTACCCCGGTAGGCAGCTGAAAGGCACCACAAAACTTGTTCTACCTGCTTTCTGGGCTGAGATGGGGAACGGCTGAATTTTGGACTCGGCTGGTGACAAAATGTTCCAAACACACCCCATGCACAACTCCACCGGGGAAGGTGCCAGAAACGAGTTCTGTTGGTAGTTTTTACACTACCCCGGTAGGCAGCTGAAAGGCACCACAAAACTTGTTCTACCTGCTTTCTGGGCTGAGATGGGGAACGGCTGAATTTTGGACTCGGCTGGTAACAAAATGTTCCAAACACACCCCATGCACAGCTCCACCGGCAAAGGTGCCAGAAACGAGTTCTGTTGGTAGTTTTTACACTACCCCGGTAGGCAAGAGAAAGGCACCAGAAAACTTGTTCTACCTGCTTTCTGGGCTGAGATGGGGAACGGCTGAATTTTGGACTCGGCTGGTAACAAAATGTTCCAAACACACCCCATGCACAACTCCACCGGGGAAGGTGCCAGAAACGAGTTCTGTTGGTAGTTTTTACACTACCCCGGTAGGCAGCTGAAAGGCACCACAAAACTTGTTCTACCTGCTTTCTGGGCTGAGATGGGGAACAGCTGAATTTTGGACTCAGCTGGTGACAAAATGTTCCAAACACACCCCATGCACACCTCCACCGGGGAAGGTGCCAGAAACGAGTTCTGTTGGTAGTTTTTACACTACCCCGGTAGGCAGCTGAAAGGCACCACAAAACTTGTTCTACCTGCTTTCTGGGCTGAGATGGGGAACGGCTGAATTTTGGACTCGGCTGGTGACAAAATGTTCCAAACACACCCCATGCACAACTCCACCGGGGAAGGTGCCAGAAACGAGTTCTGTTGGTAGTTTTTACACTACCCCGGTAGGCAGCTGAACGGCACCACAAAACTTGTTCTACCTGCTTTCTGGGCTGAGATGGGGAACGGCTGAATTTTGGACTCGGCTGGTAACAAAATGTTCCAAACACACCCCATGCACAGCTCCACCGGCAAAGGTGCCAGAAACGAGTTCTGTTGGTAGTTTTTACACTACCCCAGTAGGCAAGAGAAAGGCACCACAAAACTTGTTCTACCTGCTTTCTGGGCTGAGATGGAGAATCGCTGAATTTTGGACTCGGCTGCTGACAAAATGTTCCAAACACACCCCATGCACAACTCCACCGGGGAAGGTGCCAGAAACGAGTTCTGTTGGTAGTTTTTACACTACCCCGGTAGGCAGCTGAAAGGCACCACAAAACTTGTTCTACCTGCTTTCTGGGCTGAGATGGGGAACAGCTGAATTTTGGACTCAGCTGGTGACAAAATGTTCCAAACACACCCCATGCACACCTCCACCGGGGAAGGTGCCAGAAACGAGTTCTGTTTGTAGTTTTTACACTACCCCGGTAGGCAGCTGAAAGGCACCACAAAACTTGTTCTACCTGCTTTCTGGGCTGAGATGGGGAATCGCTGAATTTTGGACTCGGCTGGTAACAAAATGTTCCAAACACACCCCATGCACAGCTCCACCGGCAAAGGTGCCAGAAACGAGTTCTGTTGGTAGTTTTCACACTACCCCGGTAGGCAGCTGAAAGGCACCACAAAAGTTTTTCTACCTGCTTTCTGGGCTGAGATGGGGAACGGCTGAATTTTGGACTCGGCTGGTAACAAAATGTTCCAAACACACCCCATGCACAGCTCCACCGGCAAAGGTGCCAGAAACGAGTTCTGTTGGTAGTTTTTACACTACCCCGGTAGGCAAGAGAAAGGCACCAGAAAACTTGTTCTACCTGCTTTCTGGGCTGAGATGGGGAACGGCTGAATTTTGGACTCAGCTGGTGACAAAATGTTCCAAACACACCCCATGCACAACTCCACCGGGGAAGGTGCCAGAAACGAGTTCTGTTGGTAGTTTTTACACTACCCCGGTAGGCAGCTGAAAGGCACCACAAAACTTGTTCTACCTGCTTTCTGGGCTGAGATGGGGAACAGCTGAATTTTGGACTCAGCTGGTGACAAAATGTTCCAAACACACCCCATGCACACCTCCACCGGGGAAGGTGCCAGAAACGAGTTCTGTTTGTAGTTTTTACACTACCCCGGTAGGCAGCTGAAAGGCACCACAAAACTTGTTCTACCTGCTTTCTGGGCTGAGATGGGGAACGGCTGAATTTTGGACTCGGCTGGTGACAAAATGTTCCAAACACACCCCATGCACAACTCCACCGGGGAAGGTGCCAGAAACGAGTTCTGTTGGTAGTTTTTACACTACCCCGGTAGGCAGCTGAAAGGCACCACAAAACTTGTTCTACCTGCTTTCTGGGCTGAGATGGGGAACGGCTGAATTTTGGACTCGGCTGGTAACAAAATGTTCCAAACACACCCCATGCACAGCTCCACCGGCAAAGGTGCCAGAAACGAGTTCTGTTGGTAGTTTTTACACTACCCCGGTAGGCAAGAGAAAGGCACCAGAAAACTTGTTCTACCTGCTTTCTGGGCTGAGATGGAGAATCGCTGAATTTTGGACTCGGCTGCTGACAAAATGTTCCAAACACACCCCATGCACAACTCCACCGGGGAAGGTGCCAGAAACGAGTTCTGTTGGTAGTTTTTACACTACCCCGGTAGGCAGCTGAAAGGCACCACAAAACTTGTTCTACCTGCTTTCTGGGCTGAGATGGGGAACAGCTGAATTTTGGACTCAGCTGGTGACAAAATGTTCCAAACACACCCCATGCACACCTCCACCGGGGAAGGTGCCAGAAACGAGTTCTGTTTGTAGTTTTTACACTACCCCGGTAGGCAGCTGAAAGGCACCACAAAACTTGTTCTACCTGCTTTCTGGGCTGAGATGGGGAACGGCTGAATTTTGGACTCGGCTGGTAACAAAATGTTCCAAACACACCCCATGCACAGCTCCACCGGCAAAGGTGCCAGAAACGAGTTCTGTTGGTAGTTTTTACACTACCCCGGTAGGCAGCTGAAAGGCACCACAAAACTTGTTCTACCTGCTTTCTGGGCTGAGATGGGGAACGGCTGAATTTTGGACTCGGCTGGTAACAAAATGTTCCAAACACACCCCATGCACAGCTCCACCGGCAAAGGTGCCAGAAACGAGTTCTGTTGGTAGTTTTTACACTACCCCGGTAGGCAGCTGAAAGGCACCACAAAACTTGTTCTACCTGCTTTCTGGGCTGAGATGGGGAACGGCTGAATTTTGGACTCAGCTGGTGACAAAATGTTCCAAACACACCCCATGCACAACTCCACCGGGGAAGGTGCCAGAAACGAGTTCTATTGGTAGTTTTTACACTACCCCGGTAGGCAGCTGAAAGGCACCACAAAACTTGTTCTACCTGCTTTCTGGGCTGAGATGGGGAACGGCTGAATTTTGGACTCGGCTGGTAACAAAATGTTCCAAACACACCCCATGCACAACTCCTCCGGCAAAGGTGCCAGAAACGAGTTCTGTTGGTAGTTTTTACACTACCCCGGTAGGCAAGAGAAAGGCACCACAAAACTTGTTCTACCTGCTTTCTGGGCTGAGATGGAGAATCGCTGAATTTTGGACTCGGCTGGTGACAAAATGTTCCAAACACACCCCATGCACAACTCCACCGGGGAAGGTGCCAGAAACGAGTTCTGTTGGTAGTTTTTACACTACCCCGGTAGGCAGCTGAAAGGCACCACAAAACTTGTTCTACCTGCTTTCTGGGCTGAGATGGGGAACAGCTGAATTTTGGACTCAGCTGGTGACAAAATGTTCCAAACACACCCCATGCACACCTCCACCGGGGAAGGTGCCAGAAACGAGTTCTGTTTGTAGTTTTTACACTACCCCGGTAGGCAGCTGAAAGGCACCACAAAACTTGTTCTACCTGCTTTCTGGGCTGAGATGGGGAACGGCTGAATTTTGGACTCGGCTGGTAACAAAATGTTCCAAACACACCCCATGCACAGCTCCACCGGCAAAGGTGCCAGAAACGAGTTCTGTTGGTAGTTTTTACACTACCCCGGTAGGCAGCTGAAAGGCACCACAAAACTTGTTCTACCTGCTTTCTGGGCTGAGATGGGGAACGGCTGAATTTTGGACTCGGCTGGTAACAAAATGTTCCAAACACACCCCATGCACAGCTCCACCGGCAAAGGTGCCAGAAACGAGTTCTGTTGGTAGTTTTTACACTACCCCGGTAGGCAGCTGAAAGGCACCACAAAACTTGTTCTACCTGCTTTCTGGGCTGAGATGGGGAATCGCTGAATTTTGGACTCGGCTGGTAACAAAATGTTCCAAACACACCCCATGCACAACTCCTCCGGCAAAGGTGCCAGAAACGAGTTCTGTTGGTAGTTTTTACACTACCCCGGTAGGCAGCTGAAAGGCACCACAAAACTTGTTCTACCTGCTTTCTGGGCTGAGATGGGGAACGGCTGAATTTTGGACTCAGCTGGTGACAAAATGTTCCAAACACACCCCATGCACACCTCCACTGGCAAAGGTGCCAGAAACGAGTTCTGTTGGTAGTTTTTACACTACCCCGGTAGGCAGCTGAAAGGCACCACAAAACTTGTTCTACCTGCTTTCTGGGCTGAGATGGGGAATCGCTGAATTTTGGACTCGGCTGGTAACAAAATGTTCCAAACACACCCCATGCACAACTCCTTCGGCAAAGGTGCCAGAAACGAGTTCTGTTGGTAGTTTTTACACTACCCCAGTAGGCAAGAGAAAGGCACCACAAAACTTGTTCTACCTGCTTTCTGGGCTGAGATGGAGAATCGCTGAATTTTGGACTCGGCTGGTGACAAAATGTTCCAAACACACCCCATGCACAACTCCACCGGCGAAGGTGCCAGAAACGAGTTCTGTTGGTAGTTTTTACACTACCCTGGTAGGTAGCTGAAAGGCACCACAAAACTTGTTCTACCTGCTTTCTGGGCTGAGATGGGGAACGGCTGAATTTTGGACTCAGCTGGTGACAAAATGTTCCAAACACACCCCATGCACACCTCCACCGGGGAAGGTGCCAGAAACGAGTTCTGTTGGTAGTTTTTACACTACCCCGGTAGGCAGCTGAAAGGCACCACAAAACTTGTTCTACCTGCTTTCTGGGCTGAGATGGGGAACGGCTGAATTTTGGACTCGGCTGGTAACAAAATGTTCCAAACACACCCCATGCACAGCTCCACCGGCAAAGGTGCCAGAAACGAGGTCTGTTGGTAGTTTTTACACTACCCCGGTAGGCAGCTGAAAGGCACCACAAAACTTGTTCTACCTGCTTTCTGGGCTGAGATGGGGAACGGCTGAATTTTGGACTCGGCTGGTAACAAAATGTTCCAAACACACCCCCTGCACAGCTCCAACGGCAAAGGTGCCAGAAACGAGTTCTGTTGGTAGTTTTTACACTACCCCGGTAGGCAGCTGAAAGGCACCACAAAACTTGTTCTACCTGCTTTCTGGGCTGAGATGGGGAACGGCTGAATTTTGGACTCAGCTGGTGACAAAATGTTCCAAACACACCCCATGCACAACTCCTCCGGCAAAGGTGCCAGAAACGAGTTCTGTTGGTAGTTTTTACACTACCCCGGTAGGCAAGAGAAAGGCACCACAAAACTTGTTCTACCTGCTTTCTGGGCTGAGATGAGGAATGGCTGAATTTTGGACTCAGCTGGTGACAAAATGTTCCAAACACACCCCATGCACAACTCCACCGGGGAAGGTGCCAGAAACGAGTTCTGTTGGTAGTTTTTACACTACCCCGGTAGGCAGCTGAAAGGCACCACAAAACTTGTTCTACCTGCTTTCTGGGCTGAGATGGAGAATCGCTGAATTTTGGACTCGGCTGCTGACAAAATGTTCCAAACACACCCCATGTACAACTCCACCGGGGAAGGTGCCAGAAACGAGTTCTGTTGGTAGTTTTTACACTACCCCGGTAGGCAGCTGAAAGGCACCACAAAACTTGTTGTACCTGCTTTCTGGGCTGAGATGGGGAACGGCTGAATTTTTTACTCGGCTGGTAACAAAATGTTCTAAACACACCCCATGCACAGCTCCACCGGGGAAGGTGCCAGAAACGAGTTCTGTTGGTAGTTTTTACAGTACCCCGGTAGGCAAGAGAAAGGCACCACAAAAGTTGTTCTACCTGCTTTCTGGGCTGAGATGGGGAACGGCTGAATTTTGGACTCGGCTGGTGACAAAATGTTCCAAACACACCCCATGCACAACTCCACCGGGGAAGGTGCCAGAAACGAGTTCTGTTGGTAGTTTTTACACTACCCCGGTAGGCAGCTGAAAGGCACCACAAAACTTGTTCTACCTGCTTTCTGGGCTGAGATGGGGAATCGCTGAATTTTGGACTCGGCTGGTAACAAAATGTTCCAAACACACCCCATGCACAACTCCTCCGGCAAAGGTGCCAGAAACGAGTTCTGTTGGTAGTTTTTACACTACCCCAGTAGGCAAGAGAAAGGCACCACAAAACTTGTTCTACCTGCTTTCTGGGCTGAGATGGAGAATCGCTGAATTTTGGACTCGGCTGGTGACAAAATGTTCCAAACACACCCCATGCACAACTCCACCGGGGAAGGTGCCAGAAACGAGTTCTGTTGGTAGTTTTTACACTACCCCGGTAGGCAGCTGAAAGGCACCACAAAACTTGTTCTACCTGCTTTCTGGGCTGAGATGGGGAACGGCTGAATTTTGGACTCAGCTGGTGACAAAATGTTCCAAACACACCCCATGCACACCTCCACCGGGGAAGGTGCCAGAAACGAGTTCTGTTGGTAGTTTTTACACTACCCCGGTAGGCAGCTGAAAGGCACCACAAAACTTGTTCTACCTGCTTTCTGGGCTGAGATGGGGAACGGCTGAATTTTGGACTCGGCTGGTAACAAAATGTTCCAAACACACCCCATGCACAGCTCCACCGGCAAAGGTGCCAGAAACGAGGTCTGTTGGTAGTTTTTACACTACCCCGGTAGGCAGCTGAAAGGCACCACAAAACTTGTTCTACCTGCTTTCTGGGCTGAGATGGGGAACGGCTGAATTTTGGACTCGGCTGGTAACAAAATGTTCCAAACACACCCCCTGCACAGCTCCACCGGCAAAGGTGCCAGAAACGAGTTCTGTTGGTAGTTTTTACACTACCCCGGTAGGCAGCTGAAAGGCACCACAAAACTTGTTCTACCTGCTTTCTGGGCTGAGATGGGGAACGGCTGAATTTTGGACTCAGCTGGTGACAAAATGTTCCAAACACACCCCATGCACAACTCCTCCGGCAAAGGTGCCAGAAACGAGTTCTGTTGGTAGTTTTTACACTACCCCGGTAGGCAAGAGAAAGGCACCACAAAACTTGTTCTACCTGCTTTCTGGGCTGAGATGAGGAATGGCTGAATTTTGGACTCGGCTGGTAACAAAATGTTCCAAACACACCCCATGCACAACTCCACCGGGGAAGGTGCCAGAAACGAGTTCTGTTGGTAGTTTTTACACTACCCCGGTAGGCAGCTGAAAGGCACCACAAAACTTGTTCTACCTGCTTTCTGGGCTGAGATGGAGAATCGCTGAATTTTGGACTCGGCTGCTGACAAAATGTTCCAAACACACCCCATGTACAACTCCACCGGGGAAGGTGCCAGAAACGAGTTCTGTTGGTAGTTTTTACACTACCCCGGTAGGCAGCTGAAAGGCACCACAAAACTTGTTGTACCTGCTTTCTGGGCTGAGATGGGGAACGGCTGAATTTTTTACTCGGCTGGTAACAAAATGTTCTAAACACACCCCATGCACAGCTCCACCGGGGAAGGTGCCAGAAACGAGTTCTGTTGGTAGTTTTTACAGTACCCCGGTAGGCAAGAGAAAGGCACCACAAAAGTTGTTCTACCTGCTTTCTGGGCTGAGATGGGGAACGGCTGAATTTTGGACTCGGCTGGTGACAAAATGTTCCAAACACACCCCATGCACAACTCCACCGGGGAAGGTGCCAGAAACGAGTTCTGTTGGTAGTTTTTACACTACCCCGGTAGGCAAGAGAAAGGCACCACAAAACTTGTTCTACCTGCTTTCTGGGCTGAGATGGGGAACGGCTGAATTTTGGACTCGGCTGGTGACAAAATGTTCCAAACACACCCCATGCACACCTCCACTGGCAAAGGTGCCAGAAACGAGTTCTGTTGGTAGTTTTTACACTACCCCGGTAGGCAGCTGAAAGGCACCACAAAACTTGTTCTACCTGCTTTCTGGGCTGAGATGGGGAATCGCTGAATTTTGGACTCGGCTGGTAACAAAATGTTCCAAACACACCCCATGCACAACTCCTCCGGCAAAGGTGCCAGAAACGAGTTCTGTTGGTAGTTTTTACACTACCCCAGTAGGCAAGAGAAAGGCACCACAAAACTTGTTCTACCTGCTTTCTGGGCTGAGATGGAGAATCGCTGAATTTTGGACTCGGCTGGTGACAAAATGTTCCAAACACACCCCATGCACAACTCCACCGGGGAAGGTGCCAGAAACGAGTTCTGTTGGTAGTTTTTACACTACCCCGGTAGGCAGCTGAAAGGCACCACAAAACTTGTTCTACCTGCTTTCTGGGCTGAGATGGGGAACGGCTGAATTTTGGACTCAGCTGGTGACAAAATGTTCCAAACACACCCCATGCACACCTCCACCGGGGAAGGTGCCAGAAACGAGTTCTGTTGGTAGTTTTTACACTACCCCGGTAGGCAGCTGAAAGGCACCACAAAACTTGTTCTACCTGCTTTCTGGGCTGAGATGGGGAACGTCTGAATTTTGGACTCGGCTGGTAACAAAATGTTCCAAACACACCCCATGCACAGCTCCACCGGCAAAGGTGCCAGAAACGAGTTCTGTTGGTAGTTTTTACACTACCCCGGTAGGCAGCTGAAAGGCACCACAAAACTTGTTCTACCTGCTTTCTGGGCTGAGATGGGGAACGGCTGAATTTTGGACTCGGCTGCAGACAAAATGTTCCAAACACACCCCCTGCACAGCTCCACCGGCAAAGGTGCCAGAAACGAGTTCTGTTGGTAGTTTTTACACTACCCCGGTAGGCAGCTGAAAGGCACCACAAAACTTGTTCTACCTGCTTTCTGGGCTGAGATGGGGAACGGCTGAATTTTGGACTCAGCTGGTGACAAAATGTTCCAAACACACCCCATGCACACCTCCACTGGCAAAGGTGCCAGAAACGAGTTCTGTTGGTAGTTTTTACACTACCCCGGTAGGCAGCTGAAAGGCACCACAAAACTTGTTCTACCTGCTTTCTGGGCTGAGATGGGGAATCGCTGAATTTTGGACTCGGCTGGTGACAAAATGTTCCAAACACACCCCATGCACAACTCCTCCGGGGAAGGTGCCAGAAACGAGTTCTGTTGGTAGTTTTTACACTACCCCGGTAGGCAGCTGAAAGGCACCACAAAACTTGTTCTACCTGCTTTCTGGGCTGAGATGGAGAATCGCTGAATTTTGGACTCGGCTGGTGACAAAATGTTCCAAACACACCCCATGCACAACTCCACCGGAGAAGGTGCCAGAAACGAGTTCCGTTGGTAGTTTTTACAGTACCCCGGTAGGCAGCTGAAAGGCACCACAAAACTTGTTCTACCTGCTTTCTGGGCTGAGATGGGGAACGTCTGAATTTTGGACTCGGCTGGTAACAAAATGTTCCAAACACACCCCATGCACAGCTCCACCGGCAAAGGTGCCAGAAACGAGTTCTGTTGGTAGTTTTTACACTACCCCGGTAGGCAGCTGAAAGGCACCACAAAACTTGTTCTACCTGCTTTCTGGGCTGAGATGGGGAACGGCTGAATTTTGGACTCGGCTGGTAACAAAATGTTCCAAACACACCCCCTGCACAGCTCCACCGGCAAAGGTGCCAGAAACGAGTTCTGTTGGTAGTTTTTACACTACCCCGGTAGGCAGCTGAAAGGCACCACAAAACTTGTTCTACCTGCTTTCTGGGCTGAGATGGGGAACGGCTGAATTTTGGACTCAGCTGGTGACAAAATGTTCCAAACACACCCCATGCACACCTCCACTGGCAAAGGTGCCAGAAACGAGTTCTGTTGGTAGTTTTTACACTACCCCGGTAGGCAGCTGAAAGGCACCACAAAACTTGTTCTACCTGCTTTCTGGGCTGAGATGGGGAATCGCTGAATTTTGGACTCGGCTGGTAACAAAATGTTCCAAACACACCCCATGCACAACTCCTCCGGCAAAGGTGCCAGAAACGAGTTCTGTTGGTAGTTTTTACACTACCCCAGTAGGCAAGAGAAAGGCACCACAAAACTTGTTCTACCTGCTTTCTGGGCTGAGATGGAGAATCGCTGAATTTTGGACTCGGCTGGTGACAAAATGTTCCAAACACACCCCATGCACAACTCCACCGGGGAAGGTGCCAGAAACGAGTTCTGTTGGTAGTTTTTACACTACCCCGGTAGGCAGCTGAAAGGCACCACAAAACTTGTTCTACCTGCTTTCTGGGCTGAGATGGGGAACGGCTGAATTTTTTACTCGGCTGGTAACAAAATGTTCTAAACACACCCCATGCACAGCTCCACCGGGGAAGGTGCCAGAAACGAGTTCTGTTGGTAGTTTTTACAGTACCCCGGTAGGCAAGAGAAAGGCACCACAAAAGTTGTTCTACCTGCTTTCTGGGCTGAGATGGGGAACGGCTGAATTTTGGACTCGGCTGGTGACAAAATGTTCCAAACACACCCCATGCACAACTCCACCGGGGAAGGTGCCAGAAACGAGTTCTGTTGGTAGTTTTTACACTACCCCGGTAGGCAAGAGAAAGGCACCACAAAACTTGTTCTACCTGCTTTCTGGGCTGAGATGGAGAATCGCTGAATTTTGGACTCGGCTGGTGACAAAATGTTCCAAACACACCCCATGCACACCTCCACTGGCAAAGGTGCCAGAAACGAGTTCTGTTGGTAGTTTTTACACTACCCCGGTAGGCAGCTGAAAGGCACCACAAAACTTGTTCTACCTGCTTTCTGGGCTGAGATGGGGAATCGCTGAATTTTGGACTCGGCTGGTAACAAAATGTTCCAAACACACCCCATGCACAACTCCTCCGGCAAAGGTGCCAGAAACGAGTTCTGTTGGTAGTTTTTACACTACCCCAGTAGGCAAGAGAAAGGCACCACAAAACTTGTTCTACCTGCTTTCTGGGCTGAGATGGAGAATCGCTGAATTTTGGACTCGGCTGGTGACAAAATGTTCCAAACACACCCCATGCACAACTCCACCGGGGAAGGTGCCAGAAACGAGTTCTGTTGGTAGTTTTTACAGTACCCCGGTAGGCAGCTGAAAGGCACCACAAAACTTGTTCTACCTGCTTTCTGGGCTGAGATGGGGAACGGCTGAATTTTGGACTCAGCTGGTGACAAAATGTTCCAAACACACCCCATGCACACCTCCACCGGGGAAGGTGCCAGAAACGAGTTCTGTTGGTAGTTTTTACACTACCCCGGTAGGCAGCTGAAAGGCACCACAAAACTTGTTCTACCTGCTTTCTGGGCTGAGATGGGGAACGTCTGAATTTTGGACTCGGCTGGTAACAAAATGTTCCAAACACACCCCCTGCACAGCTCCACCGGCAAAGGTGCCAGAAACGAGTTCCGTTGGTAGTTTTTACAGTACCCCGGTAGGCAGCTGAAAGGCACCACAAAACTTGTTCTACCTGCTTTCTGGGCTGAGATGGGGAACGTCTGAATTTTGGACTCGGCTGGTAACAAAATGTTCCAAACACACCCCATGCACAGCTCCACCGGCAAAGGTGCCAGAAACGAGTTCTGTTGGTAGTTTTTACACTACCCCGGTAGGCAGCTGAAAGGCACCACAAAACTTGTTCTACCTGCTTTCTGGGCTGAGATGGGGAACGGCTGAATTTTGGACTCGGCTGGTAACAAAATGTTCCAAACACACCCCATGCACAGCTCCACCGGGGAAGGTGCCAGAAACGAGTTCTGTTGGTAGTTTTTACACTACCCCGGTAGGCAGCTGAAAGGCACCACAAAACTTGTTCTACCTGCTTTCTGGGCTGAGATGGGGAACGGCTGAATTTTGGACTCAGCTGGTGACAAAATGTTCCAAACACACCCCATGCACACCTCCACTGGCAAAGGTGCCAGAAACGAGTTCTGTTGGTAGTTTTTACACTACCCCGGTAGGCAGCTGAAAGGCACCACAAAACTTGTTCTACCTGCTTTCTGGGCTGAGATGGGGAATCGCTGAATTTTGGACTCGGCTGGTAACAAAATGTTCCAAACACACCCCATGCACAACTCCTCCGGCAAAGGTGCCAGAAACGAGTTCTGTTGGTAGTTTTTACACTACCCCAGTAGGCAAGAGAAAGGCACCACAAAACTTGTTCTACCTGCTTTCTGGGCTGAGATGGAGAATCGCTGAATTTTGGACTCGGCTGGTGACAAAATGTTCCAAACACACCCCATGCACAACTCCACCGGGGAAGGTGCCAGAAAGGAGTTCTGTTGGTAGTTTTTACACTACCCCGGTAGGCAGCTGAAAGGCACCACAAAACTTGTTCTACCTGCTTTCTGGGCTGAGATGGGGAACGGCTGAATTTTGGACTCAGCTGGTGACAAAATGTTCCAAACACACCCCATGCACACCTCCACCGGGGAAGGTGCCAGAAACGAGTTCTGTTGGTAGTTTTTACACTACCCCGGTAGGCAGCTGAAAGGCACCACAAAACTTGTTCTACCTGCTTTCTGGGCTGAGATGGGGAACGTCTGAATTTTGGACTCGGCTGGTAACAAAATGTTCCAAACACACCCCATGCACAGCTCCACCGGCAAAGGTGCCAGAAACGAGTTCTGTTGGTAGTTTTTACACTACCCCGGTAGGCAGCTGAAAGGCACCACAAAACTTGTTCTACCTGCTTTCTGGGCTGAGATGGGGAACGGCTGAATTTTGGACTCGGCTGGTAACAAAATGTTCCAAACACACCCCCTGCACAGCTCCACCGGCAAAGGTGCCAGAAACGAGTTCTGTTGGTAGTTTTTACACTACCCCGGTAGGCAGCTGAAAGGCACCACAAAACTTGTTCTACCTGCTTTCTGGGCTGAGATGGGGAACGGCTGAATTTTGGACTCAGCTGGTGACAAAATGTTCCAAACACACCCCATGCACACCTCCACCGGGGAAGGTGCCAGAAACGAGTTCTGTTGGTAGTTTTTACACTACCCCGGTAGGCAGCTGAAAGGCACCACAAAACTTGTTCTACCTGCTTTCTGGGCTGAGATGGGGAACGTCTGAATTTTGGACTCGGCTGGTAACAAAATGTTCCAAACACACCCCATGCACAGCTCCACCGGCAAAGGTGCCAGAAACGAGTTCTGTTGGTAGTTTTTACACTACCCCGGTAGGCAGCTGAAAGGCACCACAAAACTTGTTCTACCTGCTTTCTGGGCTGAGATGGGGAACGGCTGAATTTTGGACTCGGCTGGTAACAAAATGTTCCAAACACACCCCATGCACAGCTCCACCGGCAAAGGTGCCAGAAACGAGTTCTGTTGGTAGTTTTTACACTACCCCGGTAGGCAGCTGAAAGGCACCACAAAACTTGTTCTACCTGCTTTCTGGGCTGAGATGGGGAACGGCTGAATTTTGGACTCAGCTGGTGACAAAATGTTCCAAACACACCCCATGCACACCTCCACTGGCAAAGGTGCCAGAAACGAGTTCTGTTGGTAGTTTTTACACTACCCCGGTAGGCAGCTGAAAGGCACCACAAAACTTGTTCTACCTGCTTTCTGGGCTGAGATGGGGAATCGCTGAATTTTGGACTCGGCTGGTGACAAAATGTTCCAAACACACCCCATGCACAACTCCTCCGGGGAAGGTGCCAGACAGGAGTTCTCCTAGTAGTTTTTACACTACCCCGGTAGGCAGCTGAAAGGCACCACAAAACTTGTTCTACCTGCTTTCTGGGCTGAGATGGAGAATCGCTGAATTTTGGACTCGGCTGGTGACAAAATGTTCCAAACACACCCCATGCACAACTCCACCGGAGAAGGTGCCAGAAACGAGTTCCGTTGGTAGTTTTTACAGTACCCCGGTAGGCAGCTGAAAGGCACCACAAAAGTTGTTCTACCTGCTTTCTGGGCTGAGATGGGGAACGGCTGAATTTTGGAGTCGGCTGCTGACAAAATGTTCCAAACACACCCCATGCACAACTCCACCGGAGAAGGTGCCAGAAACGAGTTCTATTGGTAGTTTTTACACTACCCCGGTAGGCAGCTGAAAGGCACCACAAAACTTGTTCTACCTGCTTTCTGGGCTGAGATGGGGAACGGCTGAATTTTGGACTCGGCTGCTGACAAAATGTTCCAAACACACCCCATGCACAACTCCACCGGGGAAGGTGCCAGAAACGAGTTCTATTGGTAGTTTTTACACTACCCCGGTAGGCAGCTGAAAGGCACCACAAAACTTGTTCTACCTGCTTTCTGGGCTGAGATGGGGAACGGCTGAATTTTGGACTCGGCTGGTAACAAAATGTTCCAAACACACCCCATGCACAGCTCCACCGGGGAAGGTGCCAGAAACGAGTTCTGTTGGTAGTTTTTACACTACCCCGGTAGGCAGCTGAAAGGCACCACAAAACTTGTTGTACCTGCTTTCTGGGCTGAGATGGGGAACGGCTGAATTTTGGACTCGGCTGGTAACAAAATGTTCCAAACACACCCCATGCACAGCTCCACCGGGGAAGGTGCCAGAAACGAGTTCTGTTGGTAGTTTTTACACTACCCCGGTAGGCAGCTGAAAGGCACCACAAAACTTGTTCTACCTGCTTTCTGGGCTGAGATGGGGAACGGCTGAATTTTGGACTCAGCTGGTGACAAAATGTTCCAAACACACCCCATGCACAGCTCCACCGGCGAAGGTGCCAGAAACGAGTTCTGTTGGTAGTTTTTACACTACCCCCGGTAGGCAGCTGAAAGGCACCACAAAACTTGTTCTACCTGCTTTCTGGGCTGAGATGGGGAACGGCTGAATTTTGGACTCGGCTGGTGACAAAATGTTCCAAACACACCCCATGCACACCTCCACCGGGGAAGGTGCCAGAAACGAGTTCTGTTTGTAGTTTTTACACTACCCCCGGTAGGCAGCTGAAAGGCACCACAAAAGTTGTTCTACCTGCTTTCTGGGCTGAGATGGGGAACGGCTGAATTTTGGACTCGGCTGGTGACAAAATGTTCCAAACACACCCCATGCACAACTCCACCGGGGAAGGTGCCAGAAACGAGTTCTGTTGGTAGTTTTTACACTACCCCGGTAGGCAGCTGAAAGGCACCACAAAACTTGTTCTACCTGCTTTCTGGGCTGAGATGGGGAACGGCTGAATTTTGGACTCGGCTGGTAACAAAATGTTCCAAACACACCCCATGCACAGCTCCACCGGCAAAGGTGCCAGAAACGAGTTCTGTTGGTAGTTTTTACACTACCCCGGTAGGCAAGAGAAAGGCACCAGAAAACTTGTTCTACCTGCTTTCTGGGCTGAGATGGAGAATCGCTGAATTTTGGACTCGGCTGCTGACAAAATGTTCCAAACACACCCCATGCACAACTCCACCGGGGAAGGTGCCAGAAACGAGTTCTGTTGGTAGTTTTTACACTACCCCGGTAGGCAGCTGAAAGGCACCACAAAACTTGTTCTACCTGCTTTCTGGGCTGAGATGGGGAACAGCTGAATTTTGGACTCAGCTGCTGACAAAATGTTCCAAACACACCCCATGCACACCTCCACCGGGGAAGGTGCCAGAAACGAGTTCTGTTGGTAGTTTTTACACTACCCCGGTAGGCAGCTGAAAGGCACCACAAAACTTGTTCTACCTGCTTTCTGGGCTGAGATGGGGAACGGCTGAATTTTGGACTCGGCTGGTAACAAAATGTTCCAAACACACCCCATGCACAGCTCCACCGGCAAAGGTGCCAGAAACGAGTTCTGTTGGTAGTTTTTACACTACCCCGGTAGGCAGCTGAAAGGCACCACAAAACTTGTTCTACCTGCTTTCT
The DNA here is from genome assembly GCF_023634085.1 of Falco cherrug. Lineage (NCBI taxonomy): Eukaryota > Metazoa > Chordata > Aves > Falconiformes > Falconidae > Falco > Falco cherrug. The sequence goes on from NW_026599489.1 coordinate 457,455, forward strand.
GGGCTGAGATGGGGAACGGCTGAATTTTGGACTCGGCTGGTAACAAAATGTTCCAAACACACCCCATGCACAGCTCCACCGGCAAAGGTGCCAGAAACGAGTTCTGTTGGTAGTTTTTACACTACCCCGGTAGGCAGCTGAAAGGCACCACAAAACTTGTTCTACCTGCTTTCTGGGCTGAGATGGGGAATCGATGAATTTTGGACTCAGCTGGTGACAAAATGTTCCAAAACACACCCCATGCACACCTCCACTGGCAAAGGTGCCAGAAACGAGTTCTGTTGGTAGTTTTTACACTACCCCCGGTAGGCAGCTGAAAGGCACCACAAAACTTTTTGTACCTGCTTTCTGGGCTGAGATGGGGAACGGCTGAATTTTGGACTCGGCTGGTAACAAAATGTTCCAAACACACCCCATGCACAGCTCCACCGGGGAAGGTGCCAGAAACGAGTTCTGTTGGTAGTTTTTACACTACCCCGGTAGGCAGCTGAAAGGCACCACAAAACTTGTTCTACCTGCTTTCTGGGCTGAGATGGGGAACGGCTGAATTTTGGACTCAGCTGGTGACAAAATGTTCCAAACACACCCCATGCACAACTCCACCGGGGAAGGTGCCAGAAACGAGTTCTATTGGTAGTTTTTACACTACCCCGGTAGGCAGCTGAAAGGCACCACAAAACTTGTTGTACCTGCTTTCTGGGCTGAGATGGGGAACGGCTGAATTTTGGACTCGGCTGGTAACAAAATGTTCCAAACACACCCCATGCACAACTCCTCCGGCAAAGGTGCCAGAAACGAGTTCTGTTGGTAGTTTTTACACTACCCCGGTAGGCAAGAGAAAGGCACCACAAAACTTGTTCTACCTGCTTTCTGGGCTGAGATGGAGAATCGCTGAATTTTGGACTCGGCTGGTGACAAAATGTTCCAAACACACCCCATGCACAACTCCACCGGGGAAGGTGCCAGAAACGAGTTCTGTTGGTAGTTTTTACACTACCCCCCGGTAGGCAGCTGAAAGGCACCACAAAACTTGTTCTACCTGCTTTCTGGGCTGAGATGGGGAACGGCTGAATTTTGGACTCAGCTGGTGACAAAATGTTCCAAACACACCCCATGCACACCTCCACCGGAGAAGGTGCCAGAAACGAGGTCTGTTGGTAGTTTTTACACTACCCCCGGTAGGCAGCTGAAAGCACCACAAAACTTGTTCTACCTGCTTTCTGGGCTGAGATGAGGAACGGCTGAATTTTGGACTCGGCTGGTAACAAAATGTTCCAAACACACCCCATGCACAGCTCCACCGGCAAAGGTGCCAGAAACGAGGTCTGTTGGTAGTTTTTACACTACCCCGGTAGGCAGCTGAAAGGCACCACAAAACTTGTTCTACCTGCTTTCTGGGCTGAGATGGGGAACGGCTGAATTTTGGACTCGGCTGGTAACAAAATGTTCCAAACACACCCCCTGCACAGCTCCACCGGCAAAGGTGCCAGAAACGAGTTCTGTTGGTAGTTTTTACACTACCCCCGGTAGGCAGCTGAAAGGCACCACAAAACTTGTTCTACCTGCTTTCTGGGCTGAGATGGGGAACGGCTGAATTTTGGACTCAGCTGGTGACAAAATGTTCCAAACACACCCCATGCACAACTCCTCCGGCAAAGGTGCCAGAAACGAGTTCTGTTGGTAGTTTTTACACTACCCCGGTAGGCAAGAGAAAGGCACCACAAAACTTGTTCTACCTGCTTTCTGGGCTGAGATGGGGAACGGCTGAATTTTGGACTCAGCTGGTGACAAAATGTTCCAAACACACCCCATGCACACCTCCACTGGCAAAGGTGCCAGAAACGAGTTCTGTTGGTAGTTTTTACACTACCCCCGGTAGGCAGCTGAAAGGCACCACAAAACTTGTTCTACCTGCTTTCTGGGCTGAGATGGGGAATCGCTGAATTTTGGACTCGGCTGGTAACAAAATGTTCCAAACACACCCCATGCACAACTCCTCCGGCAAAGGTGCCAGAAACGAGTTCTGTTGGTAGTTTTTACACTACCCCAGTAGGCAAGAGAAAGGCACCACAAAACTTGTTCTACCTGCTTTCTGAGCTGAGATGGAGAATCGCTGAATTTTGGACTCGGCTGGTGACAAAATGTTCCAAACACACCCCATGCACAACTCCACCGGGGAAGGTGCCAGAAACGAGTTCTGTTGGTAGTTTTTACACTACCCCCGGTAGGCAGCTGAAAGGCACCACAAAACTTGTTCTACCTGCTTTCTGGGCTGAGATGGGGAACGGCTGAATTTTGGACTCAGCTGGTGACAAAATGTTCCAAACACACCCCATGCACAACTCCTCCGGCAAAGGTGCCAGAAACGAGTTCTGTTGGTAGTTTTTACACTACCCCGGTAGGCAGCTGAAAGGCACCACAAAACTTGTTCTACCTGCTTTCTGGGCTGAGATGGGGAACGGCTGAATTTTGGACTCGGCTGGTAACAAAATGTTCCAAACACACCCCATGCACAGCTCCACCGGCAAAGGTGCCAGAAACGAGTTCTGTTGGTAGTTTTTACACTACCCCGGTAGGCAGCTGAAAGGCACCACAAAACTTGTTCTACCTGCTTTCTGGGCTGAGATGGGGAACGGCTGAATTTTGGACTCGGCTGGTAACAAAATGTTCCAAACACACCCCCTGCACAGCTCCACCGGCAAAGGTGCCAGAAACGAGTTCTGTTGGTAGTTTTTACACTACCCCGGTAGGCAGCTGAAAGGCACCACAAAACTTGTTCTACCTGCTTTCTGGGCTGAGATGGGGAACGGCTGAATTTTGGACTCAGCTGGTGACAAAATGTTCCAAACACACCCCATGCACACCTCCACTGGCAAAGGTGCCAGAAACGAGTTCTGTTGGTAGTTTTTACACTACCCCGGTAGGCAGCTGAAAGGCACCACAAAACTTGTTCTACCTGCTTTCTGGGCTGAGATGGAGAATCGCTGAATTTTGGACTCGGCTGGTGACAAAATGTTCCAAACACACCCCATGCACTACTCCACCGGAGAAGGTGCCAGAAACGAGTTCTGTTGGTAGTTTTTACACTACCCCGGTAGGCAGCTGAAAGGCACCACAAAACTTGTTCTACCTGCTTTCTGGGCTGAGATGGGGAACGGCTGAATTTTGGACTCGGCTGCTGACAAAATGTTCCAAACACACCCCATGCACAACTCCACCGGAGAAGGTGCCAGAAACGAGTTCTATTGGTAGTTTTTACACTACCCCCGGTAGGCAGCTGAAAGGCACCACAAAACTTGTTCTACCTGCTTTCTGGGCTGAGATGGGGAACGGCTGAATTTTGGACTCGGCTGCTGACAAAATGTTCCAAACACACCCCATGCACAACTCCACCGGGGAAGGTGCCAGAAACGAGTTCTATTGGTAGTTTTTACACTACCCCGGTAGGCAGCTGAAAGGCACCACAAAAAATGTTCTACCTGCTTTCTGGGCTGAGATGGGGAACGGCTGAATTTTGGACTCGGCTGGTGACAAAATGTTCCAAACACACCCCATGCACAACTCCACCGGCAAAGGTGCCAGAAACGAGTTCTGTTGGTAGTTTTTACACTACCCCGGTAGGCAGCTGAAAGGCACCACAAAACTTGTTCTACCTGCTTTCTGGGCTGAGATGGGGAACGGCTGAATTTTGGACTCGGCTGGTAACAAAATGTTCCAAACACACCCCATGCACAGCTCCACCGGCAAAGGTGCCAGAAACGAGTTCTGTTGGTAGTTTTTACACTACCCCGGTAGGCAGCTGAAAGGCACCACAAAAGTTGTTCTACCTGCTTTCTGGGCTGAGATGGGGAACGGCTGAATTTTGGACTCGGCTGTTAACAAAATGTTCCAAACACAACCCATGCACAGCTCCACCGGGGAAGGTGCCAGAAACGAGTTCTGTTGGTAGTTTTTACACTACCCCCGGTAGGCAGCTGAAAGGCACCACAAAACTTGTTCTACCTGCTTTCTGGGCTGAGAGGGGGAACGGCTGAATTTTGGACTCAGCTGGTGACAAAATGTTCCAAACACACCCCATGCACACCTCCACTGGCAAAGGTGCCAGAAACGAGTTCTGTTGGTAGTTTTTACACTACCCCCGGTAGGCAGCTGAAAGGCACCACAAAACTTGTTCTACCTGCTTTCTGGGCTGAGATGGAGAATCGCTGAATTTTGGACTCGGCTGGTGACAAAATGTTCCAAACACAACCCCATGCACTACTCCACCGGAGAAGGTGCCAGAAACGAGTTCTGTTGGTAGTTTTTACACTACCCCGGTAGGCAGCTGAAAGGCACCACAAAACTTGTTCTACCTGCTTTCTGGGCTGAGATGGGGAACGGCTGAATTTTGGACTCGGCTGCTGACAAAATGTTCCAAACACACCCCATGCACAACTCCACCGGAGAAGGTGCCAGAAACGAGTTCTATTGGTAGTTTTTACACTACCCCGGTAGGCAGCTGAAAGGCACCACAAAACTTGTTCTACCTGCTTTCTGGGCTGAGATGGAGAATCGCTGAATTTTGGACTCGGCTGGTGACAAAATGTTCCAAACACACCCCATGCACTACTCCACCGGAGAAGGTGCCAGAAACGAGTTCTGTTGGTAGTTTTTACACTACCCCGGTAGGCAGCTGAAAGGCACCACAAAACTTGTTCTACCTGCTTTCTGGGCTGAGATGGGGAACGGCTGAATTTTGGACTCGGCTGCTGACAAAATGTTCCAAACACACCCCATGCACAACTCCACCGGAGAAGGTGCCAGAAACGAGTTCTATTGGTAGTTTTTACACTACCCCCCGGTAGGCAGCTGAAAGGCACCACAAAACTTGTTCTACCTGCTTTCTGGGCTGAGATGGGGAACGGCTGAATTTTGGACTCGGCTGCTGACAAAATGTTCCAAACACACCCCATGCACAACTCCACCGGGGAAGGTGCCAGAAACGAGTTCTATTGGTAGTTTTTACACTACCCCCGGTAGGCAGCTGAAAGGCACCACAAAACTTGTTCTACCTGCTTTCTGGGCTGAGATGGGGAACGGCTGAAAATTTTGGACTCGGCTGGTAACAAAATGTTCCAAACACACCCCATGCACAGCTCCACCGGCAAAGGTGCCAGAAACGAGTTCTGTTGGTAGTTTTTACACTACCCCGGTAGGCAGCTGAAAGGCACCACAAAAGTTGTTCTACCTGCTTTCTGGGCTGAGATGGGGAACGGCTGAATTTTGGACTCGGCTGTTAACAAAATGTTCCAAACACAACCCATGCACAGCTCCACCGGGGAAGGTGCCAGAAACGAGTTCTGTTGGTAGTTTTTACACTACCCCGGTAGGCAGCTGAAAGGCACCACAAAACTTGTTCTACCTGCTTTCTGGGCTGAGATGGGGAACAGCTGAATTTTGGACTCAGCTGGTGACAAAATGTTCCAAACACACCCCATGCACACCTCCACTGGCAAAGGTGCCAGAAACGAGTTCTGTTGGTAGTTTTTACACTACCCCGGTAGGCAGCTGAAAGGCACCACAAAACTTGTTCTACCTGCTTTCTGGGCTGAGATGGGGAACGGCTGAATTTTGGACTCGGCTGGTAACAAAATGTTCCAAACACACCCCATGCACAGCTCCACCGGCAAAGGTGCCAGAAACGAGTTCTGTTGGTAGTTTTTACACTACCCCGGTAGGCAGCTGAAAGGCACCACAAAACTTGTTCTACCTGCTTTCTGGGCTGAGATGGGGAACGGCTGAATTTTGGACTCGGCTGGTAACAAAATGTTCCAAAGACACCCCCTGCACAGCTCCACCGGCAAAGGTGCCAGAAACGAGTTCTGTTGGTAGTTTTTACACTACCCCGGTAGGCAGCTGAAAGGCACCACAAAACTTGTTCTACCTGCTTTCTGGGCTGAGAGGGGGAACGGCTGAATTTTGGACTCAGCTGGTGACAAAATGTTCCAAACACACCCCATGCACACCTCCACTGGCAAAGGTGCCAGAAACGAGTTCTGTTGGTAGTTTTTACACTACCCCGGTAGGCAGCTGAAAGGCACCACAAAACTTGTTCTACCTGCTTTCTGGGCTGAGATGGAGAATCGCTGAATTTTGGACTCGGCTGGTGACAAAATGTTCCAAACACACCCCATGCACAACTCCACCGGGGAAGGTGCCAGAAACGAGTTCTGTTGGTAGTTTTTACACTACCCCGGTAGGCAGCTGAAAGGCACCACAAAACTTGTTCTACCTGCTTTCTGGGCTGAGATGGGGAACGGCTGAATTTTGGACTCGGCTGCTGACAAAATGTTCCAAACACACCCCATGCACAACTCCACCGGGGAAGGTGCCAGAAACGAGTTCTATTGGTAGTTTTTACACTACCCCGGTAGGCAGCTGAAAGGCACCACAAAACTTGTTCTACCTGCTTTCTGGGCTGAGATGGGGAACGGCTGAATTTTGGACTCGGCTGGTAACAAAATGTTCCAAACACACCCCATGCACAGCTCCACCGGCAAAGGTGCCAGAAACGAGTTCTGTTGGTAGTTTTTACACTACCCCGGTAGGCAGCTGAAAGGCACCACAAAACTTTTTGTACCTGCTTTCTGGGCTGAGATGGGGAACGGCTGAATTTTGGACTCGGCTGTTAACAAAATGTTCCAAACACAACCCATGCACAGCTCCACCGGGGAAGGTGCCAGAAACGAGTTCTGTTGGTAGTTTTTACACTACCCCGGTAGGCAGCTGAAAGGCACCACAAAACTTGTTCTACCTGCTTTCTGGGCTGAGATGGGGAACAGCTGAATTTTGGACTCAGCTGGTGACAAAATGTTCCAAACACACCCCATGCACACCTCCACTGGCAAAGGTGCCAGAAACGAATTCTGTTGGTAGTTTTTACACTACCCCGGTAGGCAGATGAAAGGCACCACAAAACTTGTTCTACCTGCTTTCTGGGCTGAGATGGGGAATCGCTGAATTTTGGACTCGGCTGGTAACAAAATGTTCCAAACACACCCCATGCACAGCTCCACCGGGGAAGGTGCCAGAAACGAGGTCTGTTGGTAGTTTTTACACTACCCCGGTAGGCACCTGAAAGGCACCACAAAACTTGTTCTACCTGCTTTCTGGGCTGAGATGGAGAATCGCTGAATTTTGGACTCGGCTGGTGACAAAATGTTCCACACACACCCCATGCACAACTCCACCGGGGAAGGTGCCAGAAACGAGTTCTGTTGGTAGTTTTTACAGTACCCCGGTAGGCAGCTGAAAGGCACCACAAAACTTGTTCTACCTGCTTTCTGGGTGAGATGGGGATCAGCTGAATTTTGGACTCGGCTGGTTACAAAATGTTCCAAACACACCCCATGCACAACTCCACCGGGGAAGGTGCCAGAAATGAATTCTGTTGGTAGTTTTTACACTACCCCGGTAGGCAGCTGAAAGGCACCACAAAAGTTTTTCTACCTGCTTTCTGGGCTGAGATGGGGAATCGCTGAATTTTGGACTCGGCTGGTTACAAAATGTTCCAAACACACCCCATGCACAACTCCACCGGGGAAGGTGCCAGAAATGAATTCTGTTGGTAGTTTTTACACTACCCCGGTAGGCAGCTGAAAGGCACCACAAAAGTTTTTCTACCTGCTTTCTGGGCTGAGATGGGGAATCGCTGAATTTTGGACTCGGCTGGTAACAAAATGTTCCAAACACACCCCATGCACAACTCCTCCGTCAAAGGTGCCAGAAACGAGTTCTGTTGGTAGTTTTTACACTACCCCGGTAGGCAAGAGAAAGGCACCACAAAACTTGTTCTACCTGCTTTCTGGGCTGAGATGGGGAATGGCTGAATTTTGGACTCAGCTGGTGACAAAATGTTCCAAACACACCCCATGCACACCTCCACCGGGGAAGGTGCCAGAAACGAGTTCTGTTGGTAGTTTTTACAGTACCCCGGTAGGCAGCTGAAAGGCACCACAAAACTTGTTCTACCTGCTTTCTGGGCTGAGATGGGGAACGGCTGAATTTTGGACTCGGCTGGTAACAAAATGTTCCAAACACACCCCATGCACAGCTCCACCGGGGAAGGTGCCAGAAACGAGTTCTGTTGGTAGTTTTTACACTACCCCGGTAGGCAGCTGAAAGGCACCACAAAACTTGTTCTACCTGCTTTCTGGGCTGAGATGGGGAATCGCTGAATTTTGGACTCGGCTGGTAACAAAATGTTCCAAACACCCCATGCACAGCTCCACCGGCAAAGGTGCCAGAAACGAGTTCTGTTGGTAGTTTTTACACTACCCCGGTAGGCAGCTGAAAGGCACCACAAAACTTGTTCTACCTGCTTTCTGGGCTGAGATGGGGAACGGCTGAATTTTGGACTCAGCTGGTGACAAAATGTTCCAAACACACCCCATGCACACCTCCACTGGCAAAGGTGCCAGAAACGAGTTCTGTTGGTAGTTTTTACACTACCCCGGTAGGCAGCTGAAAGGCACCACAAAACTTGTTCTACCTGCTTTCTGGGCTGAGATGGGGAATCGCTGAATTTTGGACTCGGCTGCTGACAAAATGTTCCAAACACACCCCATGCACACCTCCACTGGCAAAGGTGCCAGAAACGAGTTCTGTTGGTAGTTTTTACACTACCCCGGTAGGCAGCTGAAAGGCACCACAAAACTTGTTCTACCTGCTTTCTGGGCTGAGATGGGGAATCGCTGAATTTTGGACTCGGCTGGTGACAAAATGTTCCAAACACACCCCATGCACAACTCCACCGGGGAAGGTGCCAGAAACGAGTTCTGTTGGTAGTTTTTACACTACCCCGGTAGGCAGCTGAAAGGCACCACAAAACTTGTTCTACCTGCTTTCTGGGCTGAGATGGGGAACGGCTGAATTTTGGACTCAGCTGGTGACAAAATGTTCCAAACACACCCCATGCACAGCTCCACCGGCAAAGGTGCCAGAAACGAGTTCTGTTGGTAGTTTTTACACTACCCCGGTAGGCAGCTGAAAGGCACCACAAAACTTGTTCTACCTGCTTTCTGGGCTGAGATGGGGAACGGCTGAATTTTGGAGTCGGCTGGTAACAAAATGTTCCAAACACACCCCATGCACAGCTCCACCGGCAAAGGTGCCAGAAACGAGTTCTGTTGGTAGTTTTTACACTACCCCGGTAGGCAGCTGAAAGGCACCACAAAACTTGTTCTACCTGCTTTCTGGGCTGAGATGGGGAATCGCTGAATTTTGGACTCGGCTGGTAACAAAATGTTCCAAACACACCCCATGCACACCTCCACTGGCAAAGGTGCCAGAAACGAGTTCTGTTGGTAGTTTTTACACTACCCCAGTAGGCAAGAGAAAGGCACCACAAAACTTGTTCTACCTGCTTTCTGGGCTGAGATGGAGAATCGCTGAATTTTGGACTCGGCTGGTGACAAAATGTTCCAAACACACCCCATGCACAACTCCACCGGGGAAGGTGCCAGAAACGAGTTCTGTTGGTAGTTTTTACACTACCCCGGTAGGCAGCTGAAAGGCACCACAAAACTTGTTCTACCTGCTTTCTGGGCTGAGATGGGGAACAGCTGAATTTTGGACTCAGCTGGTGACAAAATGTTCCAAACACACCCCATGCACACCTCCACCGGGGAAGGTGCCAGAAACGAGTTCTGTTGGTAGTTTTTACACTACCCCGGTAGGCAGCTGAAAGGCACCACAAAACTTGTTCTACCTGCTTTCTGGGCTGAGATGGGGAACGGCTGAATTTTGGACTCGGCTGGTAACAAAATGTTCCAAACACACCCCATGCACAGCTCCACCGGCAAAGGTGCCAGAAACGAGTTCTGTTGGTAGTTTTTACACTACCCCGGTAGGCAGCTGAAAGGCACCACAAAACTTGTTCTACCTGCTTTCTGGGCTGAGATGGGGAACGGCTGAATTTTGGACTCGGCTGGTGACAAAATGTTCCAAACACACCCCATGCACACCTCCACCGGCAAAGGTGCCAGAAACGAGGTCTGTTGGTAGTTTTTACACTACCCCGGTAGGCAGCTGAAAGGCACCACAAAACTTGTTCTACCTGCTTTCTGGGCTGAGATGGGGATCAGCTGAATTTTGGACTCGGCTGGTAACAAAATGTTCCAAACACACCCCATGCACAACTCCTCCGGCAAAGGTGCCAGAAACGAGTTCTGTTTGTAGTTTTTACACTACCCCGGTAGGCAAGAGAAAGGCACCACAAAACTTGTTCTACCTGCTTTCTGGGCTGAGATGGAGAATCGCTGAATTTTGGACTCGGCTGGTGACAAAATGTTCCAAACACACCCCATGCACAACTCCACCGGGGAAGGTGCCAGAAACGAGTTCTGTTGGTAGTTTTTACACTACCCCGGTAGGCAGCTGAAAGGCACAACAAAACTTGTTCTACCTGCTTTCTGGGTGAGATGGGGATCAGCTGAATTTTGGACTCGGCTGGTTACAAAATGTTCCAAACACACCCCATGCACAACTCCACCGGGGAAGGTGCCAGAAATGAATTCTGTTGGTAGTTTTTACACTACCCCGGTAGGCAGCTGAAAGGCACCACAAAAGTTTTTCTACCTGCTTTCTGGGCTGAGATGGGGAACGGCTGAATTTTGGACTCGGCTGCAGACAAAATGTTCCAAACACACCCCATGCACAACTCCTCCGTCAAAGGTGCCAGAAACGAGTTCTGTTGGTAGTTTTTACAGTACCCCGGTAGGCAGCTGAAAGGCACCACAAAACTTGTTCTACCTGCTTTCTGGGCTGAGATGGGGAACGGCTGAATTTTGGACTCGGCTGGTAACAAAATGTTCCAAACACACCCCATGCACAGCTCCACCGGCAAAGGTGCCAGAAACGAGTTCTGTTGGTAGTTTTTACACTACCCCGGTAGGCAGCTGAAAGGCACCACAAAACTTGTTCTACCTGCTTTCTGGGCTGAGATGGGGAATCGCTGAATTTTGGACTCGGCTGGTAACAAAATGTTCCAAACACCCCATGCACAGCTCCACCGGCAAAGGTGCCAGAAACGAGTTCTGTTGGTAGTTTTTACACTACCCCGGTAGGCAGCTGAAAGGCACCACAAAACTTGTTCTACCTGCTTTCTGGGCTGAGATGGGGAACGGCTGAATTTTGGACTCAGCTGGTGACAAAATGTTCCAAACACACCCCATGCACAACTCCACCGGGGAAGGTGCCAGAAATGAGTTCTTTTGGTAATTTTTACACTACCCCGGTAGGCAAGAGAAAGGCACCACAAAACTTGTTCTACCTGCTTTCTGGGCTGAGATGGGGAATCGCTGAATTTTGGACTCGGCTGGTGACAAAATGTTCCAAACACACCCCATGCACAACTCCACCGGGGAAGGTGCCAGAAACGAGTTCTATTGGTAGTTTTTACACTACCCCGGTAGGCAGCTGAAAGGCACGACAAAACTTGTTCTACCTGCTTTCTGGGCTGAGATGGGGAATCGCTGAATTTTGGACTCGGCTGCTGACAAAATGTTCCAAACACACCCCATGCACAACTCCACCGGGGAAGGTGCCAGAAACGAGTTCTATTGGTAGTTTTTACACTACCCCGGTAGGCAGCTGAAAGGCACCACAAAACTTGTTCTACCTGCTTTCTGGGCTGAGATGGGGAACGGCTGAATTTTGGACTCGGCTGGTAACAAAATGTTCCAAACACACCCCATGCACAGCTCCACCGGCAAAGGTGCCAGAAACGAGTTCTGTTGGTAGTTTTTACACTACCCCGGTAGGCAGCTGAAAGGCACCACAAAACTTGTTGTACCTGCTTTCTGGGCTGAGATGGGGAACGGCTGAATTTTGGACTCGGCTGGTAACAAAATGTTCCAAACACACCCCATGCACAGCTCCACCGGGGAAGGTGCCAGAAACGAGTTCTGTTGGTAGTTTTTACACTACCCCGGTAGGCAGCTGAAAGGCACCACAAAACTTGTTCTACCTGCTTTCTGGGCTGAGGTGGGGAACGGCTGAATTTTGGACTCAGCTGGTGACAAAATGTTCCAAACACACCCCATGCACACCTCCACCGGCAAAGGTGCCAGAAACGAGTTCTGTTGGTAGTTTTTACACTACCCCGGTAGGCAGCTGAAAGGCACCACAAAACTTGTTCTACCTGCTTTCTGGGCTGAGATGGGGAATCGCTGAATTTTGGATTCGGCTGGTAACAAAATGTTCCAAACACACCCCATGCACAGCTCCACCGGGGAAGGTGCCAGAAACGAGTTCTGTTGGTAGTTTTTACACTACCCCAGTAGGCAAGAGAAAGGCACCACAAAACTTGTTCTACCTGCTTTCTGGGCTGAGATGGAGAATCGCTGAATTTTGGACTCGGCTGCTGACAAAATGTTCCACACACACCCCATGCACAACTCCACCGGAGAAGGTGCCAGAAACGACTTCTGTTGGTAGTTTTTACACTACCCCGGTAGGCAGCTGAAAGGCACCACAAAACTTGTTCTACCTGCTTTCTGGGCTGAGATGGGGAACGGCTGAATTTTGGACTCGGCTGCTGACAAAATGTTCCAAACACACCCCATGCACAACTCCACCGGGGAAGGTGCCAGAAACGAGTTCTATTGGTAGTTTTTACACTAACCCGGTAGGCAGCTGAAAGGCACCACAAAACTTGTTCTACCTGCTTTCTGGGCTGAGATGGGGAACGGCTGAATTTTGGACTCGGCTGGTAACAAAATGTTCCAAACACACCCCATGCACAGCTCCACCGGGGAAGGTGCCAGAAACGAGTTCTGTTGGTAGTTTTTACACTACCCCGGTAGGCAGCTGAAAGGCACCACAAAACTTGTTCTACCTGCTTTCTGGGCTGAGATGGGGAATCGCTGAATTTTGGACTCGGCTGGTAACAAAATGTTCCAAACACACCCCATGCACAGCTCCACCGGGGAAGGTGCCAGAAACGAGTTCTGTTGGTAGTTTTTACACTACCCCGGTAGGCAGCTGAAAGGCACCACAAAACTTGTTCTACCTGCTTTCTGGGCTGAGATGGGGAACGGCTGAATTTTGGACTCAGCTGGTGACAAAATGTTCCAAACACACCCCATGCACACCTCCACTGGCAAAGGTGCCAGAAACGAGTTCTGTTGGTAGTTTTTACACTACCCCGGTAGGCAGCTGAAAGGCACCACAAAACTTGTTCTACCTGCTTTCTGGGCTGAGATGGGGAATCGCTGAATTTTGGACTCGGCTGGTAACAAAATGTTCCAAACACACCCCATGCACAGCTCCACCGGGGAAGGTGCCAGAAACGAGTTCTGTTGGTAGTTTTTACACTACCCCAGTAGGCAAGAGAAAGGCACCACAAAACTTGTTCTACCTGCTTTCTGGGCTGAGATGGAGAATCGCTGAATTTTGGACTCGGCTGCTGACAAAATGTTCCACACACACCCCATGCACAACTCCACCGGGGAAGGTGCCAGAAACGACTTCTGTTGGTAGTTTTTACACTACCCCGGTAGGCAGCTGAAAGGCACCACAAAACTTGTTCTACCTGCTTTCTGGGCTGAGATGGGGAACAGCTGAATTTTGGACTCGGCTGGTAACAAAATGTTCCAAACACACCCCATGCACAACTCCACCGGGGAAGGTGCCAGAAACGAGTTCTGTTGGTAGTTTTTACACTAACCCGGTAGGCAGCTGAAAGGCACCACAAAACTTGTTCTACCTGCTTTCTGGGCTGAGATGGGGAACGGCTGAATTTTGGACTCGGCTGGTAACAAAATGTTCCAAACACACCCCATGCACACCTCCACCGGGGAAGGTGCCAGAAACGAGTTCTGTTGGTAGTTTTTACACTACCCCGGTAGGCAGCTGAAAGACACCACAAAACTTGTTCTACCTGCTTTCTGGGCTGAGATGGGGAACGGCTGAATTTTGGACTCGGCTGGTGACAAAATGTTCCAAACACACCCCATGCACACCTCCACTGGCAAAGGTGCCAGAAACGAGTTCTGTTGGTAGTTTTTACACTACCCCGGTAGGCAGCTGAAAGGCACCACAAAACTTGTTCTACCTGCTTTCTGGGCTGAGATGGGGAATCGCTGAATTTTGGACTCGGCTGGTAACAAAATGTTCCAAACACACCCCATGCACAACTCCTCCGGCAAAGGTGCCAGAAACGAGTTCTGTTGGTAGTTTTTACACTACCCCAGTAGGCAAGAGAAAGGCACCACAAAACTTGTTCTACCTGCTTTCTGGGCTGAGATGGAGAATCGCTGAATTTTGGACTCGGCTGGTGACAAAATGTTCCAAACACACCCCATGCACAACTCCACCCGGGAAGGTGTCAGAAACGAGTTCTGTTGGTAGTTTTTACACTACCCCGGTAGGCAGCTGAAAGGCACCACAAAACTTGTTCTACCTGCTTTCTGGGCTGAGATGGGGAACAGCTGAATTTTGGACTCAGCTGGTGACAAAATGTTCCAAACACACCCCATGCACACCTCCACCGGGGAAGGTGCCAGAAACGAGTTCTGTTGGTAGTTTTTACACTACCCCGGTAGGCAGCTGAAAGGCACCACAAAAGTTGTTCTACCTGCTTTCTGGGCTGAGATGGGGAACGGCTGAATTTTGGACTCGGCTGGTGACAAAATGTTCCAAACACACCCCATGCACACCTCCACTGGCAAAGGTGCCAGAAACGAGTTCTGTTGGTAGTTTTTACACTACCCCGGTAGGCAGCTGAAAGGCACCACAAAACTTGTTCTACCTGCTTTCTGGGCTGAGATGGGGAATCGCTGAATTTTGGACTCGGCTGGTAACAAAATGTTCCAAACACACCCCATGCACAACTCCACTGGCAAAGGTGCCAGAAACGAGTTCTGTTGGTAGTTTTTACACTACCCCAGTAGGCAAGAGAAAGGCACCACAAAACTTGTTCTACCTGCTTTCTGGGCTGAGATGGAGAATCGCTGAATTTTGGACTCGGCTGGTGACAAAATGTTCCAAACACACCCCATGCACAACTCCACCGGGGAAGGTGCCAGAAACGAGTTCTGTTGGTAGTTTTTACACTACCCCGGTAGGCAGCTGAAAGGCACCACAAAACTTGTTCTACCTGCTTTCTGGGCTGAGATGGGGAACGGCTGAATTTTGGACTCAGCTGGTGACAAAATGTTCCAAACACACCCCATGCACACCTCCACTGGCAAAGGTGCCAGAAACGAGTTCTGTTGGTAGTTTTTACACTACCCCGGTAGGCAGCTGAAAGGCACCACAAAACTTGTTCTACCTGCTTTCTGGGCTGAGATGGGGAACGGCTGAATTTTGGACTCGGCTGGTAACAAAATGTTCCAAACACACCCCATGCACAGCTCCACCGGCAAAGGTGCCAGAAACGAGTTCTGTTGGTAGTTTTTACACTACCCCGGTAGGCAGCTGAAAGGCACCACAAAATTTGTTCTACCTGCTTTCTGGGCTGAGATGGGGAATCGCTGAATTTTGGACTCGGCTGGTAACAAAATGTTCCAAACACACCCCATGCACACCTCCACTGGCAAAGGTGCCAGAAACGAGTTCTGTTGGTAGTTTTTACACTACCCCAGTAGGCAAGAGAAAGGCACCACAAAACTTGTTCTACCTGCTTTCTGGGCTGAGATGGAGAATCGCTGAATTTTGGACTCGGCTGGTGACAAAATGTTCCAAACACACCCCATGCACAGCTCCACCGGGGAAGGTGCCAGAAACGAGTTCTGTTGGTAGTTTTTACACTACCCCGGTAGGCAGCTGAAAGGCACCACAAAACTTGTTCTACCTGCTTTCTGGGCTGAGATGGGGAACGGCTGAATTTTGGACTCAGCTGGTGACAAAATGTTCCAAACACACCCCATGCACACCTCCACCGGGGAAGGTGCCAGAAACGAGTTCTGTTGGTAGTTTTTACACTACCCCGGTAGGCAGCTGAAAGGCACCACAAAACTTGTTCTACCTGCTTTCTGGGCTGAGATGGGGAACGGCTGAATTTTGGAGTCGGCTGGTAACAAAATGTTCCAAACACACCCCATGCACAGCTCCACCGGCAAAGGTGCCAGAAACGAGTTCTGTTGGTAGTTTTTACACTACCCCGGTAGGCAGCTGAAAGGCACCACAAAACTTGTTCTACCTGCTTTCTGGGCTGAGATGGGGAATCGCTGAATTTTGGACTCGGCTGGTAACAAAATGTTCCAAACACACCCCATGCACACCTCCACTGGCAAAGGTGCCAGAAACGAGTTCTGTTGGTAGTTTTTACACTACCCCAGTAGGCAAGAGAAAGGCACCACAAAACTTGTTCTACCTGCTTTCTGGGCTGAGATGGGGAACGGCTGAATTTTGGACTCGGCTGGTGACAAAATGTTCCAAACACACCCCATGCACAGCTCCACCGGCAAAGGTGCCAGAAACGAGTTCTGTTTGTAGTTTTTACACTACCCCGGTAGGCAAGAGAAAGGCACCACAAAACTTGTTCTACCTGCTTTCTGGGCTGAGATGGAGAATCGCTGAATTTTGGACTCGGCTGGTGACAAAATGTTCCAAACACACCCCATGCACAACTCCACCGGGGAAGGTGCCAGAAACGAGTTCTGTTGGTAGTTTTTACACTACCCCGGTAGGCAGCTGAAAGGCACAACAAAACTTGTTCTACCTGCTTTCTGGGTGAGATGGGGATCAGCTGAATTTTGGACTCGGCTGGTTACAAAATGTTCCAAACACACCCCATGCACAACTCCACCGGGGAAGGTGCCAGAAATGAATTCTGTTGGTAGTTTTTACACTACCCCGGTAGGCAGCTGAAAGGCACCACAAAAGTTTTTCTACCTGCTTTCTGGGCTGAGATGGGGAATCGCTGAATTTTGGACTCGGCTGGTAACAAAATGTTCCAAACACACCCCATGCACAACTCCTCCGTCAAAGGTGCCAGAAACGAGTTCTGTTGGTAGTTTTTACAGTACCCCGGTAGGCAGCTGAAAGGCACCACAAAACTTGTTCTACCTGCTTTCTGGGCTGAGATGGGGAACGGCTGAATTTTGGACTCGGCTGGTAACAAAATGTTCCAAACACACCCCATGCACAGCTCCACCGGGGAAGGTGCCAGAAACGAGTTCTGTTGGTAGTTTTTACACTACCCCGGTAGGCAGCTGAAAGGCACCACAAAACTTGTTCTACCTGCTTTCTGGGCTGAGATGGGGAATCGCTGAATTTTGGACTCGGCTGGTAACAAAATGTTCCAAACACCCCATGCACGGCTCCACCGGCAAAGGTGCCAGAAACGAGTTCTGTTGGTAGTTTTTACACTACCCCGGTAGGCAGCTGAAAGGCACCACAAAACTTGTTCTACCTGCTTTCTGGGCTGAGATGGGGAACGGCTGAATTTTGGACTCAGCTGGTGACAAAATGTTCCAAACACACCCCATGCACAACTCCACCGGGGAAGGTGCCAGAAATGAGTTCTTTTGGTAATTTTTACACTACCCCGGTAGGCAAGAGAAAGGCACCACAAAACTTGTTCTACCTGCTTTCTGGGCTGAGATGGGGAATCGCTGAATTTTGGACTCGGCTGGTGACAAAATGTTCCAAACACACCCCATGCACAACTCCACCGGGGAAGGTGCCAGAAACGAGTTCTATTGGTAGTTTTTACACTACCCCGGTAGGCAGCTGAAAGGCACCACAAAACTTGTTCTACCTGCTTTCTGGGCTGAGATGGGGAATCGCTGAATTTTGGACTCGGCTGCTGACAAAATGTTCCAAACACACCCCATGCACAACTCCACCGGGGAAGGTGCCAGAAACGAGTTCTATTGGTAGTTTTTACACTACCCCGGTAGGCAGCTGAAAGGCACCACAAAACTTGTTCTACCTGCTTTCTGGGCTGAGATGGGGAACGGCTGAATTTTGGACTCGGCTGGTAACAAAATGTTCCAAACACACCCCATGCACAGCTCCACCGGCAAAGGTGCCAGAAACGAGTTCTGTTGGTAGTTTTTACACTACCCCAGTAGGCAAGAGAAAGGCACCACAAAACTTGTTCTACCTGCTTTCTGGGCTGAGATGGGGAACGGCTGAATTTTGGACTCGGCTGGTGACAAAATGTTCCAAACACACCCCATGCACAGCTCCACCGGCAAAGGTGCCAGAAACGAGTTCTGTTGGTAGTTTTTACACTACCCCGGTAGGCAGCTGAAAGGCACCACAAAACTTGTTCTACCTGCTTTCTGGGCTGAGATGGGGAACGGCTGAATTTTGGACTCAGCTGGTGACAAAATGTTCCAAACACACCCCATGCACACCTCCACCGGGGAAGGTGCCAGAAACGAGTTCTGTTGGTAGTTTTTACACTACCCCGGTAGGCAGCTGAAAGGCACCACAAAACTTGTTCTATCTGCTTTCTGGGCTGAGATGGGGAACGGCTGAATTTTGGACTCGGCTGGTAACAAAATGTTCCAAACACACCCCATGCACAGCTCCACCGGCAAAGGTGCCAGAAACGAGTTCTGTTGGTAGTTTTTACACTACCCCGGTAGGCAGCTGAAAGGCACCACAAAACTTGTTCTACCTGCTTTCTGGGCTGAGATGGGGAACGGCTGAATTTTGGACTCGGCTGGTGACAAAATGTTCCAAACACACCCCATGCACACCTCCACCGGCAAAGGTGCCAGAAACGAGGTCTGTTGGTAGTTTTTACACTACCCCGGTAGGCAGATGAAAGGCACCACAAAACTTGTTCTACCTGCTTTCTGGGCTGAGATGGGGAATCGCTGAATTTTGGACTCGGCTGGTAACAAAATGTTCCAAACACACCCCATGCACAACTCCTCCGGCAAAGGTGCCAGAAACGAGTTCTGTTTGTAGTTTTTACACTACCCCGGTAGGCAAGAGAAAGGCACCACAAAACTTGTTCTACCTGCTTTCTGGGCTGAGATGGAGAATCGCTGAATTTTGGACTCGGCTGGTGACAAAATGTTCCAAACACACCCCATGCACAACTCCACCGGGGAAGGTGCCAGAAACGAGTTCTGTTGGTAGTTTTTACACTACCCCGGTAGGCAGCTGAAAGGCACAACAAAACTTGTTCTACCTGCTTTCTGGGTGAGATGGGGATCAGCTGAATTTTGGACTCGGCTGGTTACAAAATGTTCCAAACACACCCCATGCACAACTCCACCGGGGAAGGTGCCAGAAATGAATTCTGTTGGTAGTTTTTACACTACCCCGGTAGGCAGCTGAAAGGCACCACAAAAGTTTTTCTACCTGCTTTCTGGGCTGAGATGGGGAATCGCTGAATTTTGGACTCGGCTGGTAACAAAATGTTCCAAACACACCCCATGCACAACTCCTCCGTCAAAGGTGCCAGAAACGAGTTCTGTTGGTAGTTTTTACAGTACCCCGGTAGGCAGCTGAAAGGCACCACAAAACTTGTTCTACCTGCTTTCTGGGCTGAGATGGGGAACGGCTGAATTTTGGACTCGGCTGGTAACAAAATGTTCCAAACACACCCCATGCACAGCTCCACCGGGGAAGGTGCCAGAAACGAGTTCTGTTGGTAGTTTTTACACTACCCCGGTAGGCAGCTGAAAGGCACCACAAAACTTGTTCTACCTGCTTTCTGGGCTGAGATGGGGAATCGCTGAATTTTGGACTCGGCTGGTAACAAAATGTTCCAAACACCCCATGCACGGCTCCACCGGCAAAGGTGCCAGAAACGAGTTCTGTTGGTAGTTTTTACACTACCCCGGTAGGCAGCTGAAAGGCACCACAAAACTTGTTCTACCTGCTTTCTGGGCTGAGGTGGGGAACGGCTGAATTTTGGACTCAGCTGGTGACAAAATGTTCCAAACACACCCCATGCACAACTCCACCGGGGAAGGTGCCAGAAATGAGTTCTTTTGGTAATTTTTACACTACCCCGGTAGGCAAGAGAAAGGCACCACAAAACTTGTTCTACCTGCTTTCTGGGCTGAGATGGGGAATCGCTGAATTTTGGACTCGGCTGGTGACAAAATGTTCCAAACACACCCCATGCACAACTCCACCGGGGAAGGTGCCAGAAACGAGTTCTATTGGTAGTTTTTACACTACCCCGGTAGGCAGCTGAAAGGCACCACAAAACTTGTTCTACCTGCTTTCTGGGCTGAGATGGGGAATCGCTGAATTTTGGACTCGGCTGCTGACAAAATGTTCCAAACACACCCCATGCACAACTCCACCGGGGAAGGTGCCAGAAACGAGTTCTATTGGTAGTTTTTACACTACCCCGGTAGGCAGCTGAAAGGCACCACAAAACTTGTTCTACCTGCTTTCTGGGCTGAGATGGGGAACGGCTGAATTTTGGACTCGGCTGGTAACAAAATGTTCCAAACACACCCCATGCACAGCTCCACCGGCAAAGGTGCCAGAAACGAGTTCTGTTGGTAGTTTTTACACTACCCCGGTAGGCAGCTGAAAGGCACCACAAAACTTGTTCTACCTGCTTTCTGGGCTGAGATGGGGAACGGCTGAATTTTGGACTCGGCTGGTAACAAAATGTTCCAAACACACCCCATGCACAGCTCCACCGGGGAAGGTGCCAGAAACGAGTTCTGTTGGTAGTTTTTACACTACCCCGGTAGGCAGCTGAAAGGCACCACAAAACTTGTTCTACCTGCTTTCTGGGCTGAGATGGGGAATCGCTGAATTTTGGACTCGGCTGGTAACAAAATGTTCCAAACACCCCATGCACGGCTCCACCGGCAAAGGTGCCAGAAACGAGTTCTGTTGGTAGTTTTTACACTACCCCGGTAGGCAGCTGAAAGGCACCACAAAACTTGTTCTACCTGCTTTCTGGGCTGAGATGGGGAACGGCTGAATTTTGGACTCAGCTGGTGACAAAATGTTCCAAACACACCCCATGCACAACTCCACCGGGGAAGGTGCCAGAAATGAGTTCTTTTGGTAATTTTTACACTACCCCGGTAGGCAAGAGAAAGGCACCACAAAACTTGTTCTACCTGCTTTCTGGGCTGAGATGGGGAATCGCTGAATTTTGGACTCGGCTGGTGACAAAATGTTCCAAACACACCCCATGCACAACTCCACCGGGGAAGGTGCCAGAAACGAGTTCTATTGGTAGTTTTTACACTACCCCGGTAGGCAGCTGAAAGGCACCACAAAACTTGTTCTACCTGCTTTCTGGGCTGAGATGGGGAATCGCTGAATTTTGGACTCGGCTGCTGACAAAATGTTCCAAACACACCCCATGCACAACTCCACCGGGGAAGGTGCCAGAAACGAGTTCTATTGGTAGTTTTTACACTACCCCGGTAGGCAGCTGAAAGGCACCACAAAACTTGTTCTACCTGCTTTCTGGGCTGAGATGGGGAACGGCTGAATTTTGGACTCGGCTGGTAACAAAATGTTCCAAACACACCCCATGCACAGCTCCACCGGCAAAGGTGCCAGAAACGAGTTCTGTTGGTAGTTTTTACACTACCCCGGTAGGCAGCTGAAAGGCACCACAAAACTTGTTGTACCTGCTTTCTGGGCTGAGATGGGGAACGGCTGAATTTTGGACTCGGCTGGTAACAAAATGTTCCAAACACACCCCATGCACAGCTCCACCGGGGAAGGTGCCAGAAACGAGTTCTGTTGGTAGTTTTTACACTACCCCGGTAGGCAGCTGAAAGGCACCACAAAACTTGTTCTACCTGCTTTCTGGGCTGAGGTGGGGAACGGCTGAATTTTGGACTCAGCTGGTGACAAAATGTTCCAAACACACCCCATGCACACCTCCACCGGCAAAGGTGCCAGAAACGAGTTCTGTTGGTAGTTTTTACACTACCCCGGTAGGCAGCTGAAAGGCACCACAAAACTTGTTCTACCTGCTTTCTGGGCTGAGATGGGGAATCGCTGAATTTTGGATTCGGCTGGTAACAAAATGTTCCAAACACACCCCATGCACAGCTCCACCGGCAAAGGTGCCAGAAACGAGTTCTGTTGGTAGTTTTTACACTACCACAGTAGGCAAGAGAAAGGCACCACAAAACTTGTTCTACCTGCTTTCTGGGCTGAGATGGAGAATCGCTGAATTTTGGACTCGGCTGCTGACAAAATGTTCCACACACACCCCATGCACAACTCCACCGGAGAAGGTGCCAGAAACGACTTCTGTTGGTAGTTTTTACACTACCCCGGTAGGCAGCTGAAAGGCACCACAAAACTTGTTCTACCTGCTTTCTGGGCTGAGATGGGGAACGGCTGAATTTTGGACTCGGCTGCTGACAAAATGTTCCAAACACACCCCATGCACAACTCCACCGGGGAAGGTGCCAGAAACGAGTTCTATTGGTAGTTTTTACACTACCCCGGTAGGCAGCTGAAAGGCACCACAAAACTTGTTCTACCTGCTTTCTGGGCTGAGATGGGGAACGGCTGAATTTTGGACTCGGCTGGTAACAAAATGTTCCAAACACACCCCATGCACAGCTCCACCGGGGAAGGTGCCAGAAACGAGTTCTGTTGGTAGTTTTTACACTACCCCGGTAGGCAGCTGAAAGGCACCACAAAACTTGTTCTACCTGCTTTCTGGGCTGAGATGGGGAATCGCTGAATTTTGGACTCGGCTGGTAACAAAATGTTCCAAACACACCCCATGCACAGCTCCACCGGCGAAGGTGCCAGAAACGAGTTCTGTTGGTAGTTTTTACACTACCCCGGTAGGCAGCTGAAAGGCACCACAAAACTTGTTCTACCTGCTTTCTGGGCTGAGATGGGGAACGGCTGAATTTTGGACTCGGCTGGTAACAAAATGTTCCAAACACACCCCATGCACAGCTCCACCGGGGAAGGTGCCAGAAACGAGTTCTGTTGGTAGTTTTTACACTACCCCGGTAGGCAGCTGAAAGGCACCACAAAACTTGTTCTACCTGCTTTCTGGGCTGAGGTGGGGAACGGCTGAATTTTGGACTCAGCTGGTGACAAAATGTTCCAAACACACCCCATGCACACCTCCACCGGCAAAGGTGCCAGAAACGAGTTCTGTTGGTAGTTTTTACACTACCCCGGTAGGCAGCTGAAAGGCACCACAAAACTTGTTCTACCTGCTTTCTGGGCTGAGATGGGGAATCGCTGAATTTTGGATTCGGCTGGTAACAAAATGTTCCAAACACACCCCATGCACAGCTCCACCGGGGAAGGTGCCAGAAACGAGTTCTGTTGGTAGTTTTTACACTACCACAGTAGGCAAGAGAAAGGCACCACAAAACTTGTTCTACCTGCTTTCTGGGCTGAGATGGAGAATCGCTGAATTTTGGACTCGGCTGCTGACAAAATGTTCCACACACACCCCATGCACAACTCCACCGGAGAAGGTGCCAGAAACGACTTCTGTTGGTAGTTTTTACACTACCCCGGTAGGCAGCTGAAAGGCACCACAAAACTTGTTCTACCTGCTTTCTGGGCTGAGATGGGGAACGGCTGAATTTTGGACTCGGCTGCTGACAAAATGTTCCAAACACACCCCATGCACAACTCCACCGGGGAAGGTGCCAGAAACGAGTTCTATTGGTAGTTTTTACACTACCCCGGTAGGCAGCTGAAAGGCACCACAAAACTTGTTCTACCTGCTTTCTGGGCTGAGATGGGGAACGGCTGAATTTTGGACTCGGCTGGTAACAAAATGTTCCAAACACACCCCATGCACAGCTCCACCGGGGAAGGTGCCAGAAACGAGTTCTGTTGGTAGTTTTTACACTACCCCGGTAGGCAGCTGAAAGGCACCACAAAACTTGTTCTACCTGCTTTCTGGGCTGAGATGGGGAATCGCTGAATTTTGGACTCGGCTGGTAACAAAATGTTCCAAACACACCCCATGCACAGCTCCACCGGGGAAGGTGCCAGAAACGAGTTCTGTTGGTAGTTTTTACACTACCCCGGTAGGCAGCTGAAAGGCACCACAAAACTTGTTCTACCTGCTTTCTGGGCTGAGATGGGGAACGGCTGAATTTTGGACTCAGCTGGTGACAAAATGTTCCAAACACACCCCATGCACACCTCCACTGGCAAAGGTGCCAGAAACGAGTTCTGTTGGTAGTTTTTACACTACCCCGGTAGGCAGCTGAAAGGCACCACAAAACTTGTTCTACCTGCTTTCTGGGCTGAGATGGGGAATCGCTGAATTTTGGACTCGGCTGGTAACAAAATGTTCCAAACACACCCCATGCACAGCTCCACCGGGGAAGGTGCCAGAAACGAGTTCTGTTGGTAGTTTTTACACTACCCCGGTAGGCAGCTGAAAGGCACCACAAAACTTGTTCTACCTGCTTTCTGGGCTGAGATGGGGAACGGCTGAATTTTGGACTCGGCTGGTGACAAAATGTTCCAAACACACCCCATGCACACCTCCACCGGCAAAGGTGCCAGAAACGAGTTCTGTTGGTAGTTTTTACACTACCCCGGTAGGCAGATGAAAGGCACCACAAAACTTGTTCTACCTGCTTTCTGGGCTGAGATGGGGAATCGCTGAATTTTGGACTCGGCTGGTAACAAAATGTTCCAAACACACCCCATGCACAACTCCTCCGGCAAAGGTGCCAGAAACGAGTTCTGTTTGTAGTTTTTACACTACCCCGGTAGGCAAGAGAAAGGCACCACAAAACTTGTTCTACCTGCTTTCTGGGCTGAGATGGACAATCGCTGAATTTTGGACTCGGCTGGTGACAAAATGTTCCAAACACACCCCATGCACACCTCCACCGGGGAAGGTGCCAGAAACGAGTTCTGTTGGTAGTTTTTACACTACCCCGGTAGGCAGCTGAAAGGCACCACAAAACTTGTTCTACCTGCTTTCTGGGCTGAGATGGGGAACGGCTGAATTTTGGACTCGGCTGGTAACAAAATGTTCCAAACACACCCCATGCACAACTCCACCGGGGAAGGTGCCAGAAACGAGTTCTGTTGGTAGTTTTTACACTACCCCGGTAGGCAGCTGAAAGGCACCAGAAAACTTGTTCTACCTGCTTTCTGGGCTGAGATGGGGAACAGCTGAATTTTGGACTCAGCTGGTGACAAAATGTTCCAAACACACCCCATGCACACCTCCACTGGCAAAGGTGCCAGAAACGAGTTCTGTTGGTAGTTTTTACACTACCCCGGTAGGCAGCTGAAAGGCACCACAAAACTTGTTCTACCTGCTTTCTGGGTGAGATGGGGATCAGCTGAATTTTGGACTCAGCTGCTGACAAAATGTTCCAAACACACCCCATGCACAACTCCACCGGGGAAGGTGCCAGAAACGAGTTCTGTTGGTAGTTTTTACACTACCCCGGTAGGCAGCTGAAAGGCACCACAAAACTTGTTCTACCTGCTTTCTGGGCTGAGATGGGGAACGGCTGAATTTTGGACTCGGCTGGTGACAAAATGTTCCAAACACACCCCATGCACACCTCCACCGGCAAAGGTGCCAGAAACGAGTTCTGTTGGTAGTTTTTACACTACCCCGGTAGGCAGCTGAAAGGCACCACAAAACTTGTTCTACCTGCTTTCTGGGCTGAGATGGGGAACGGCTGAATTTTGGACTCGTCTGCAGACAAAATGTTCCAAACACACCCCATGCACAACTCCACCGAGGAAGGTGCCAGAAACGAGTTCTGTTGGTAGTTTTTACAGTACCCCGGTAGGCAGCTGAAAGGAACCACAAAACTTGTTCTACCTGCTTTCTGGGCTGAGATGGGGAATCGCTGAATTTTGGACTCGGCTGGTAACAAAATGTTCCAAACACACCCCATGCACAACTCCACCGAGGAAGGTGCCAGAAACGAGTTCTGTTGGTAGTTTTTACACTACCCCGGTAGGCAAGAGAAAGGCACCACAAAACTTGTTCTACCTGCTTTCTGGGCTGAGATGGGGAATCGCTGAATTTTGGACTCGGCTGGTGACAAAATGTTCCAAACACACCCCATGCACACCTCCACCGGGGAAGGTGCCAGAAACGAGTTCTGTTGGTAGTTTTTACACTACCCCGGTAGGCAGCTGAAAGGCACCACAAAACTTGTTCTACCTGCTTTCTGGGCTGAGATGGGGAACGGCTGAATTTTGGACTCGGCTGGTGACAAAATGTTCCAAACACACCCCATGCACAGCTCCACCGGCAAAGGTGCCAGAAACGAGTTCTGTTGGTAGTTTTTACACTACCCCGGTAGGCAAGAGAAAGGCACCAGAAAACTTGTTCTACCTGCTTTCTGGGCTGAGATGGAGAATCGCTGAATTTTGGACTCGGCTGGTGACAAAATGTTCCAAACACACCCCATGCACACCTCCACCGGGGAAGGTGCCAGAAACGAGGTCTGTTGGTAGTTTTTACACTACCCCGGTAGGCAGCTGAAAGGCACCACAAAACTTGTTCTACCTGCTTTCTGGGCTGAGATGGGGAACGGCTGAATTTTGGACTCGGCTGGTAACAAAATGTTCCAAACACACCCCATGCACAGCTCCACCGGCAAAGGTGCCAGAAACGAGTTCTGTTGGTAGTTTTTACACTACCCCGGTAGGCAAGAGAAAGGCACCAGAAAACTTGTTCTACCTGCTTTCTGGGCTGAGATGGAGAATCGCTGAATTTTGGACTCGGCTGGTGACAAAATGTTCCAAACACACCCCATGCACAACTCCACCGGGGAAGGTGCCAGAAACGAGTTCTGTTGGTAGTTTTTACACTACCCCGGTAGGCAGCTGAAAGGCACCACAAAACTTGTTCTACCTGCTTTCTGGGCTGAGATGGGGAACGGCTGAATTTTGGACTCGGCTGGTAACAAAATGTTGAAAACACACCCCATGCACAACTCCACCGGGGAAGGTGCCAGAAACGAGTTCTGTTGGTAGTTTTTACACTACCCCGGTAGGCAGCTGAAAGGCACCACAAAACTTGTTCTACCTGCTTTCTGGGCTGAGATGGGGATGAGCTGAATTTTGGACTCAGCTGGTGACAAAATGTTCCAAACACACCCCATGCACAACTCCACCGGCAAAGGTGCCAGAAACGAGTTCTGTTGGTAGTTTTTACACTACCCCGGTAGGCAGCTGAAAGGCACCACAAAACTTGTTCTACCTGCTTTCTGGGCTGAGATGGGGAACAGCTGAATTTTGGACTCAGCTGGTGACAAAATGTTCCAAACACACCCCATGCACACCTCCACTGGCAAAGGTGCCAGAAATGAGTTCTATTGGTAGTTTTTACACTACCCCGGTAGGCAGCTGAAAGGCACCACAAAACTTGTTCTACCTGCTTTCTGGGCTGAGATGGGGAATCGCTGAATTTTGGACTCGGCTGGTAACAAAATGTTCCAAACACACCCCATGCACAACTCCTCCGGGGAAGGTGCCAGAAACGAGTTCTGTTGGTAGTTTTTACACTACCCCGGTAGGCAAGAGAAAGGCACCACAAAACTTGTTCTACCTGCTTTCTGGGCTGAGATGGAGAATCGCTGAATTTTGGACTCGGCTGGTGACAAAATGTTCCAAACACACCCCATGCACAACTCCACCGGGGAAGGTGCCAGAAACGAGTTCTGTTGGTAGTTTTTACAGTACCCCGGTAGGCAGCTGAAAGGCACCACAAAAGTTTTTCTACCTGCTTTCTGGGCTTAGATGGGGATCAGCTGAATTTTGGACTCGGCTGGTGACAAAATGTTCCAAACACACCCCATGCACAACTCCACCGGAGAATGTGCCAGAAACGAGTTCTGTTGGTAGTTTTTACAGTACCCCGGTAGGCAGCTGAAAGGCACCACAAAACTTGTTCTACCTGCTTTCTGGGCTGAGATGGGGAACGGCTGAATTTTGGACTCGGCGTGTGACAAAATGTTCTAAACACACCCCATGCACAGCTCCACCGGGGAAGGTGCCAGAAACGAGTTCTGTTGGTAGTTTTTACACTACCCCGGTAGGCAGCTGAAAGGCACCACAAAACTTGTTCTACCTGCTTTCTGGGCTGAGATGGGGAACGGCTGAATTTTGGACTCGGCTGGTAACAAAATGTTCCAAACACACCCCATGCACAGCTCCACCAGCAAAGGTGCCAGAAACGAGTTCTGTTGGTAGTTTTTACACTACCCCGGTAGGCAGCTGAAAGGCACCACAAAACTTGTTCTACCTGCTTTCTGGGCTGAGATGGGGAACGGCTGAATTTTGGACTCGGCTGCAGACAAAATGTTCCAAACACACCCCATGCACAACTCCACCGGGGAAGGTGCCAGAAACGAGTTCTGTTGGTAGTTTTTACACTACCCCGGTAGGCAGCTGAAAGGCACCACAAAAGTTTTTCTACCTGCTTTCTGGGCTGAGATGGGGAACAGCTGAATTTTGGACTCGGCTGCAGACAAAATGTTTCAAACACACCCGATGCACACCTCCACTGGCAAAGGTGCCAGAAACGAGTTCTGTTGGTAGTTTTTACACTACCCCGGTAGGCAGCTGAAAGGCACCACAAAACTTGTTCTACCTGCTTTCCGGGGTGAGATGGGGAATCGCTGAATTTTGGACTCGGCTGCTGACAAAATGTTCCAAACACACCCCATGCACAACTCCACCGGGGAAGGTGCCAGAAACGAGTTCTGTTGGTAGTTTTTACAGTACCCCGGTAGGCAGCTGAAAGGCACCACAAAACTTGTTCTACCTGCTTTCTGGGCTGAGATGGGGAACGGCTGAATTTTGGACTCAGCTGGTGACAAAATGTTCCAAACACACCCCATGCACACCTCCACTGGCAAAGGTGCCAGAAACGAGTTCTGTTGGTAGTTTTTACACTACCCCGGTAGGCAGCTGAAAGGCACCACAAAACTTGTTCTACCTGCTTTCTGGGCTGAGATGGGGAATCGCTGAATTTTGGACTCGGCTGGTAACAAAATGTTCCAAACACACCCCATGCACAGCTCCACCGGGGAAGGTGCCAGAAACGAGTTCTGTTGGTAGTTTTTACACTACCCCAGTAGGCAAGAGAAAGGCACCACAAAACTTGTTCTACCTGCTTTCTGGGCTGAGATGGAGAATCGCTGAATTTTGGACTCGGCTGCTGACAAAATGTTCCACACACACCCCATGCACAACTCCACCGGAGAAGGTGCCAGAAACGACTTCTGTTGGTAGTTTTTACACTACCCCGGTAGGCAGCTGAAAGGCACCACAAAACTTGTTCTACCTGCTTTCTGGGCTGAGATGGGGAACAGCTGAATTTTGGACTCGGCTGGTAACAAAATGTTCCAAACACACCCCATGCACAACTCCACCGGCAAAGGTGCCAGAAACGAGTTCTGTTGGTAGTTTTTACACTACCCCGGTAGGCAGCTGAAAGGCACCACAAAACTTGTTCTACCTGCTTTCTGGGCTGAGATGGGGAACGGCTGAATTTTGGACTCGGCTGGTAACAAAATGTTCCAAACACACCCCATGCACACCTCCACCGGGGAAGGTGCCAGAAACGAGTTCTGTTGGTAGTTTTTACACTACCCCGGTAGGCAGCTGAAAGGCACCACAAAACTTGTTCTACCTGCTTTCTGGGCTGAGATGGGGAACGGCTGAATTTTGGACTCGGCTGGTGAAAAAATGTTCCAAACACACCCCATGCACACCTCCACTGGCAAAGGTGCCAGAAACGAGTTCTGTTGGTAGTTTTTACACTACCCCGGTAGGCAGCTGAAAGGCACCACAAAACTTGTTCTACCTGCTTTCTGGGCTGAGATGGGGAATCGCTGAATTTTGGACTCGGCTGGTAACAAAATGTTCCAAACACACCCCATGCACAACTCCTCCGGCAAAGGTGCCAGAAACGAGTTCTGTTGGTAGTTTTTACACTACCCCAGTAGGCAAGAGAAAGGCACCACAAAACTTGTTCTACCTGCTTTCTGGGCTGAGATGGAGAATCGCTGAATTTTGGACTCGGCTGGTGACAAAATGTTCCAAACACACCCCATGCACAACTCCACCGGGGAAGGTGCCAGAAACGAGTTCTGTTGGTAGTTTTTACACTACCCCGGTAGGCAGCTGAAAGGCACCACAAAACTTGTTCTACCTGCTTTCTGGGCTGAGATGGGGAACGGCTGAATTTTGGACTCAGCTGGTGACAAAATGTTCCAAACACACCCCATGCACACCTCCACCGGGGAAGGTGCCAGAAACGAGTTCTGTTGGTAGTTTTTACACTACCCCGGTAGGCAGCTGAAAGGCACCACAAAACTTGTTCTACCTGCTTTCTGGGCTGAGATGGGGAACGGCTGAATTTTGGACTCGGCTGGTGACAAAATGTTCCAAACACACCCCATGCACACCTCCACTGGCAAAGGTGCCAGAAACGAGTTCTGTTGGTAGTTTTTACACTACCCCGGTAGGCAGCTGAAAGGCACCACAAAACTTGTTCTACCTGCTTTCTGGGCTGAGATGGGGAATCGCTGAATTTTGGACTCGGCTGGTAACAAAATGTTCCAAACACACCCCATGCCCACCTCCACTGGCAAAGGTGCCAGAAACGAGTTCTGTTGGTAGTTTTTACACTACCCCAGTAGGCAAGAGAAAGGCACCACAAAACTTGTTCTACCTGCTTTCTGGGCTGAGATGGAGAATCGCTGAATTTTGGACTCGGCTGGTGACAAAATGTTCCAAACACACCCCATGCACAACTCCACCGGGGAAGGTGCCAGAAACGAGTTCTGTTGGTAGTTTTTACAGTACCCCGGTAGGCAGCTGAAAGGCACCACAAAACTTGTTCTACCTGCTTTCTGGGCTGAGATGGGGAACGGCTGAATTTTGGACTCAGCTGGTGACAAAATGTTCCAAACACACCCCATGCACACCTCCACCAGGGAAGGTGCCAGAAACGAGTTCTGTTGGTAGTTTTTACACTACCCCGGTAGGCAGCTGAAAGGCACCACAAAACTTGTTCTACCTGCTTTCTGGGCTGAGATGGGGAACGGCTGAATTTTGGACTCGGCTGGTAACAAAATGTTCCAAACACACCCCATGCACAGCTCCACCAGCAAAGGTGCCAGAAACGAGTTCTGTTGGTAGTTTTTACACTACCCCGGTAGGCAGCTGAAAGGCACCACAAAACTTGTTCTACCTGCTTTCTGGGCTGAGATGGGGAATCGCTGAATTTTGGACTCGGCTGGTAACAAAATGTTCCAAACAAACCCCATGCACACCTCCACTGGCAAAGGTGCCAGAAACGAGTTCTGTTGGTAGTTTTTACACTACCCCAGTAGGCAAGAGAAAGGCACCACAAAACTTGTTCTACCTGCTTTCTGGGCTGAGATGGAGAATCGCTGAATTTTGGACTCGGCTGGTGACAAAATGTTCCAAACACACCCCATGCACAACTCCACCGGGGAAGGTGCCAGAAACGAGTTCTGTTGGTAGTTTTTACACTACCCCGGTAGGCAGCTGAAAGGCACCACAAAAGTTTTTCTACCTGCTTTCTGGGCTGAGATGGGGAACGGCTGAATTTTGGACTCAGCTGGTGACAAAATGTTCCAAACACACCCCATGCACACCTCCACCGGGGAAGGTGCCAGAAACGAGTTCTGTTGGTAGTTTTTACACTACCCCGGTAGGCAAGAGAAAGGCACCACAAAACTTGTTCTACCTGCTTTCTGGGCTGAGATGGGGAACGGCTGAATTTTGGAGTCGGCTGGTAACAAAATGTTCCAAACACACCCCATGCACAGCTCCACCGGCAAAGGTGCCAGAAACGAGTTCTGTTGGTAGTTTTTACACTACCCCGGTAGGCAGCTGAAAGGCACCACAAAACTTGTTCTACCTGCTTTCTGGGCTGAGATGGGGAATCGCTGAATTTTGGACTCGGCTGGTAACAAAATGTTCCAAACACACCCCATGCACACCTCCACTGGCAAAGGTGCCAGAAACGAGTTCTGTTGGTAGTTTTTACACTACCCCAGTAGGCAAGAGAAAGGCACCACAAAACTTGTTCTACCTGCTTTCTGGGCTGAGATGGAGAATCGCTGAATTTTGGACTCGGCTGGTGACAAAATGTTCCAAACACACCCCATGCACAACTCCACCGGGGAAGGTGCCAGAAACGAGTTCTGTTGGTAGTTTTTACACTACCCCGGTAGGCAGCTGAAAGGCACCACAAAACTTGTTCTACCTGCTTTCTGGGCTGAGATGGGGAACGGCTGAATTTTGGACTCAGCTGGTGACAAAATGTTCCAAACACACCCCATGCACACCTCCACCGGGGAAGGTGCCAGAAACGAGTTCTGTTGGTAGTTTTTACACTACCCCGGTAGGCAGCTGAAAGGCACCACAAAACTTGTTCTATCTGCTTTCTGGGCTGAGATGGGGAACGGCTGAATTTTGGACTCGGCTGGTAACAAAATGTTCCAAACACACCCCATGCACAGCTCCACCGGCAAAGGTGCCAGAAACGAGTTCTGTTGGTAGTTTTTACACTACCCCGGTAGGCAGCTGAAAGGCACCACAAAACTTGTTCTACCTGCTTTCTGGGCTGAGATGGGGAACGGCTGAATTTTGGACTCGGCTGGTGACAAAATGTTCCAAACACACCCCATGCACAGCTCCACCGGCAAAGGTGCCAGAAACGAGTTCTGTTGGTAGTTTTTACACTACCCCGGTAGGCAGATGAAAGGCACCACAAAACTTGTTCTACCTGCTTTCTGGGCTGAGATGGGGAATCGCTGAATTTTGGACTCGGCTGGTAACAAAATGTTCCAAACACACCCCATGCACAACTCCTCCGGCAAAGGTGCCAGAAACGAGTTCTGTTGGTAGTTTTTACACTACCCCGGTAGGCAAGAGAAAGGCACCACAAAACTTGTTCTACCTGCTTTCTGGGCTGAGATGGAGAATCGCTGAATTTTGGACTCGGCTGGTGACAAAATGTTCCAAACACACCCCATGCACAACTCCACCGGGGAAGGTGCCAGAAACGAGGTCTGTTGGTAGTTTTTACACTACCCCGGTAGGCAGATGAAAGGCACCACAAAACTTGTTCTACCTGCTTTCTGGGCTGAGATGGGGATCAGCTGAATTTTGGACTCGGCTGGTTACAAAATGTTCCAAACACACCCCATGCACAACTCCACCGGGGAAGGTGCCAGAAATGAATTCTGTTGGTAGTTTTTACACTACCCCGGTAGGCAGCTGAAAGGCACCACAAAAGTTGTTCTACCTGCTTTCTGGGCTGAGATGGGGAATCGCTGAATTTTGGACTCGGCTGGTGAAAAAATTTTCCAAACACACCCCATGCACACCTCCACCGGGGAAGGTGCCAGAAACGAGTTCTGTTGGTAGTTTTTACACTACCCCGGTAGGCAGCTGAAAGGCACCACAAAACTTGTTCTACCTGCTTTCTGGGCTGAGATGGGGAACGGCTGAATTTTGGACTCGGCTGGTAACAAAATGTTCCAAACACACCCCATGCACAACTCCACCGGGGAAGGTGCCAGAAACGAGTTCTGTTGGTAGTTTTTACACTACCCCGGTAGGCAGCTGAAAGGCACCAGAAAACTTGTTCTACCTGCTTTCTGGGCTGAGATGGGGAACAGCTGAATTTTGGACTCAGCTGGTGACAAAATGTTCCAAACACACCCCATGCACACCTCCACTGGCAAAGGTGCCAGAAACGAGTTCTGTTGGTAGTTTTTACACTACCCCGGTAGGCAGCTGAAAGGCACCACAAAACTTGTTCTACCTGCTTTCTGGGTGAGATGGGGATCAGCTGAATTTTGGACTCGGCTGGTTACAAAATGTTCCAAACACACCCCATGCACAACTCCACCGGGGAAGGTGCCAGAAAGGAGTTCTGTTGGTAGTTTTTACACTACCCCGGTAGGCAGCTGAAAGGCACCACAAAACTTGTTCTACCTGCTTTCTGGGCTGAGATGGGGAACGGCTGAATTTTGGACTCGGCTGCAGACAAAATGTTCCAAACACACCCCATGCACAGCTCCACCGGCAAAGGTGCCAGAAACGAGTTCTGTTGGTAGTTTTTACACTACCCCGGTAGGCAGCTGAAAGGCACCACAAAACTTGTTCTACCTGCTTTCTGGGCTGAGATGGGGAACGGCTGAATTTTGGACTCGTCTGCAGACAAAATGTTCCAAACACACCCCATGCACAACTCCACCGAGGAAGGTGCCAGAAACGAGTTCTGTTGGTAGTTTTTACAGTACCCCGGTAGGCAGCTGAAAGGAACCACAAAACTTGTTCTACCTGCTTTCTGGGCTGAGATGGGGAATCGCTGAATTTTGGACTCGGCTGGTAACAAAATGTTCCAAACACACCCCATGCACAACTCCTCCGGCAAAGGTGCCAGAAACGAGTTCTGTTGGTAGTTTTTACACTACCCCGGTAGGCAAGAGAAAGGCACCACAAAACTTGTTCTACCTGCTTTCTGGGCTGAGATGGGGAATCGCTGAATTTTGGACTCGGCTGGTGACAAAATGTTCCAAACACACCCCATGCACACCTCCACCGGGGAAGGTGCCAGAAACGAGTTCTGTTGGTAGTTTTTACACTACCCCGGTAGGCAGCTGAAAGGCACCACAAAACTTGTTCTACCTGCTTTCTGGGCTGAGATGGGGAACGGCTGAATTTTGGACTCAGCTGGTGACAAAATGTTCCAAACACACCCCATGCACACCTCCACCGGGGAAGGTGCCAGAAACGAGTTCTGTTGGTAGTTTTTACACTACCCCGGTAGGCAGCTGAAAGGCACCACAAAACTTGTTCTACCTGCTTTCTGGGCTGAGATGGGGAACGGCTGAATTTTGGACTCGGCTGGTGACAAAATGTTCCAAACACACCCCATGCACAACTCCACCGGGGAAGGTGCCAGAAACGAGTTCTGTTGGTAGTTTTTACAGTACCCCGGTAGGCAGCTGAAAGGCACCACAAAAGTTGTTCTACCTGCTTTCTGGGCTGAGATGGGGAACGGCTGAATTTTGGACTCGGCTGGTAACAAAATGTTCCAAACACACCCCATGCACAGCTCCACCGGCAAAGGTGCCAGAAACGAGTTCTGTTGGTAGTTTTTACACTACCCCGGTAGGCAGCTGAAAGGCACCACAAAACTTGTTCTACCTGCTTTCTGGGCTGAGATGGGGAACGGCTGAATTTTGGACTCAGCTGGTGACAAAATGTTCCAAACACACCCCATGCACACCTCCACCGGGGAAGGTGCCAGAAACGAGGTCTGTTGGTAGTTTTTACACTACCCCGGTAGGCAGCTGAAAGGCACCACAAAACTTGTTCTACCTGCTTTCTGGGCTGAGATGGGGAACGGCTGAATTTTGGACTCGGCTGGTAACAAAATGTTCCAAACACACCCCATGCACAGCTCCACCGGCAAAGGTGCCAGAAACGAGTTCTGTTGGTAGTTTTTACACTACCCCGGTAGGCAAGAGAAAGGCACCAGAAAACTTGTTCTACCTGCTTTCTGGGCTGAGATGGAGAATCGCTGAATTTTGGACTCGGCTGGTGACAAAATGTTCCAAACACACCCCATGCACACCTCCACTGGCAAAGGTGCCAGAAACGAGTTCTGTTGGTAGTTTTTACACTACCCCGGTAGGCAGCTGAAAGGCACCACAAAACTTGTTCTACCTGCTTTCTGGGCTGAGATGGGGAACGGCTGAATTTTGGACTCGGCTGGTAACAAAATGTTCCAAACACACCCCATGCACAACTCCACCGGGGAAGGTGCCAGAAACGAGTTCTGTTGGTAGTTTTTACACTACCCCGGTAGGCAGCTGAAAGGCACCACAAAACTTGTTCTACCTGCTTTCTGGGCTGAGATGGGGAATCGCTGAATTTTGGACTCGGCTGGTAACAAAATGTTCCAAACACACCCCATGCACAACTCCTCCGGCAAAGGTGCCAGAAACGAGTTCTGTTGGTAGTTTTTACACTACCCCAGTAGGCAAGAGAAAGGCACCACAAAACTTGTTCTACCTGCTTTCTGGGCTGAGATGGAGAATCGCTGAATTTTGGACTCGGCTGGTGACAAAATGTTCCAAACACACCCCATGCACACCTCCACTGGCAAAGGTGCCAGAAATGAGTTCTATTGGTAGTTTTTACACTACCCCGGTAGGCAGCTGAAAGGCACCACAAAACTTGTTCTACCTGCTTTCTGGGCTGAGATGGGGAATCGCTGAATTTTGGACTCGGCTGGTAACAAAATGTTCCAAACACACCCCATGCACAACTCCTCCGGGGAAGGTGCCAGAAACGAGTTCTGTTGGTAGTTTTTACACTACCCCGGTAGGCAAGAGAAAGGCACCACAAAACTTGTTCTACCTGCTTTCTGGGCTGAGATGGAGAATCGCTGAATTTTGGACTCGGCTGGTGACAAAATGTTCCAAACACACCCCATGCACAACTCCACCGGGGAAGGTGCCAGAAACGAGTTCTGTTGGTAGTTTTTACAGTACCCCGGTAGGCAGCTGAAAGGCACCACAAAAGTTGTTCTACCTGCTTTCTGGGCTGAGATGGGGAACGGCTGAATTTTGGACTCGGCTGGTAACAAAATGTTCCAAACACACCCCATGCACAGCTCCACCGGCAAAGGTGCCAGAAACGAGTTCTGTTGGTAGTTTTTACACTACCCCGGTAGGCAGCTGAAAGGCACCACAAAACTTGTTCTACCTGCTTTCTGGGCTGAGATGGGGAACGGCTGAATTTTGGACTCAGCTGGTGACAAAATGTTCCAAACACACCCCATGCACACCTCCACCGGGGAAGGTGCCAGAAACGAGGTCTGTTGGTAGTTTTTACACTACCCCGGTAGGCAGCTGAAAGGCACCACAAAACTTGTTCTACCTGCTTTCTGGGCTGAGATGGGGAACGGCTGAATTTTGGACTCGGCTGGTAACAAAATGTTCCAAACACACCCCATGCACAGCTCCACCGGCAAAGGTGCCAGAAACGAGTTCTGTTGGTAGTTTTTACACTACCCCGGTAGGCAGCTGAAAGGCACCAGAAAACTTGTTCTACCTGCTTTCTGGGCTGAGATGGAGAATCGCTGAATTTTGGACTCGGCTGGTGACAAAATGTTCCAAACACACCCCATGCACAACTCCACCGGGGAAGGTGCCAGAAACGAGTTCTGTTGGTAGTTTTTACACTACCCCGGTAGGCAGCTGAAAGGCACCACAAAACTTGTTCTACCTGCTTTCTGGGCTGAGATGGGGATGAGCTGAATTTTGGACTCAGCTGGTGACAAAATGTTCCAAACACACCCCATGCACAACTCCACCGGGGAAGGTGCCAGAAACGAGTTCTGTTGGTAGTTTTTACACTACCCCGGTAGGCAGCTGAAAGGCACCACAAAACTTGTTCTACCTGCTTTCTGGGCTGAGATGGGGAA
Organism: Falco cherrug; assembly: GCF_023634085.1. NCBI lineage: Eukaryota > Metazoa > Chordata > Aves > Falconiformes > Falconidae > Falco > Falco cherrug. Next base: position 494,881 of record NW_026599489.1, read on the forward strand.
CAGCTGAATTTTGGACTCAGCTGCTGACAAAATGTTCCAAACACACCCCATGCACACCTCCACTGGCAAAGGTGCCAGAAATGAGTTCTATTGGTAGTTTTTACACTACCCCGGTAGGCAGCTGAAAGGCACCACAAAACTTGTTCTACCTGCTTTCTGGGCTGAGATGGGGAATCGCTGAATTTTGGACTCGGCTGGTAACAAAATGTTCCAAACACACCCCATGCACACCTCCACTGGCAAAGGTGCCAGAAACGAGTTCTGTTGGTAGTTTTTACACTACCCCAGTAGGCAAGAGAAAGGCACCACAAAACTTGTTCTACCTGCTTTCTGGGCTGAGATGGAGAATCGCTGAATTTTGGACTCGGCTGGTGACAAAATGTTCCAAACACACCCCATGCACAACTCCACCGGGGAAGGTGCCAGAAACGAGTTCTGTTGGTAGTTTTTACACTACCCCGGTAGGCAGCTGAAAGGCACCACAAAACTTGTTCTACCTGCTTTCTGGGCTGAGATGGGGAACGGCTGAATTTTGGACTCAGCTGGTGACAAAATGTTCCAAACACACCCCGTGCACACCTCCACCGGGGAAGGTGCCAGAAACGAGTTCTGTTGGTAGTTTTTACACTACCCCGGTAGGCAGCTGAAAGGCACCACAAAACTTGTTCTATCTGCTTTCTGGGCTGAGATGGGGAACGGCTGAATTTTGGACTCGGCTGGTAACAAAATGTTCCAAACACACCCCATGCACAGCTCCACCGGCAAAGGTGCCAGAAACGAGTTCTGTTGGTAGTTTTTACACTACCCCGGTAGGCAGCTGAAAGGCACCACAAAACTTGTTCTACCTGCTTTCTGGGCTGAGATGGGGAACGGCTGAATTTTGGACTCGGCTGGTGACAAAATGTTCCAAACACACCCCATGCACAGCTCCACCGGCAAAGGTGCCAGAAACGAGTTCTGTTGGTAGTTTTTACACTACCCCGGTAGGCAGATGAAAGGCACCACAAAACTTGTTCTACCTGCTTTCTGGGCTGAGATGGGGAATCGCTGAATTTTGGACTCGGCTGGTAACAAAATGTTCCAAACACACCCCATGCACAACTCCTCCGGCAAAGGTGCCAGAAACGAGTTCTGTTGGTAGTTTTTACACTACCCCGGTAGGCAAGAGAAAGGCACCACAAAACTTGTTCTACCTGCTTTCTGGGCTGAGATGGAGAATCGCTGAATTTTGGACTCGGCTGGTGACAAAATGTTCCAAACACACCCCATGCACAACTCCACCGGGGAAGGTGCCAGAAACGAGTTCTGTTGGTAGTTTTTACACTACCCCGGTAGGCAGCTGAAAGGCACCACAAAACTTGTTCTACCTGCTTTCTGGGCTGAGATGGGGATCAGCTGAATTTTGGACTCGGCTGGTTACAAAATGTTCCAAACACACCCCATGCACAACTCCACCGGGGAAGGTGCCAGAAATGAATTCTGTTGGTAGTTTTTACACTACCCCGGTAGGCAGCTGAAAGGCACCACAAAAGTTGTTCTACCTGCTTTCTGGGCTGAGATGGGGAATCGCTGAATTTTGGACTCGGCTGGTGAAAAAATTTTCCAAACACACCCCATGCACACCTCCACCGGGGAAGGTGCCAGAAACGAGTTCTGTTGGTAGTTTTTACACTACACCGGTAGGCAGCTGAAAGGCACCACAAAACTTGTTCTACCTGCTTTCTGGGCTGAGATGGGGAACGGCTGAATTTTGGACTCGGCTGGTAAAAAAATGTTCCAAACACACCCCATGCACAACTCCACCGGGGAAGGTGCCAGAAACGATTTCTGTTGGTAGTTTTTACACTACCCCGGTAGGCAGCTGAAAGGCACCAGAAAACTTGTTCTACCTGCTTTCTGGGCTGAGATGGGGAACAGCTGAATTTTGGACTCAGCTGGTGACAAAATGTTCCAAACACACCCCATGCACACCTCCACTGGCAAAGGTGCCAGAAACGAGTTCTGTTGGTAGTTTTTACACTACCCCGGTAGGCAGCTGAAAGGCACCACAAAACTTGTTCTACCTGCTTTCTGGGTGAGATGGGGATCAGCTGAATTTTGGACTCGGCTGGTTACAAAATGTTCCAAACACACCCCATGCACAACTCCACCGGGGAAGGTGCCAGAAACGAGTTCTGTTGGTAGTTTTTACACTACCCCGGTAGGCAGCTGAAAGGCACCAGAAAACTTGTTCTACCTGCTTTCTGGGCTGAGATGGGGAACGGCTGAATTTTGGACTCGGCTGGTAACAAAATGTTCCAAACACACCCCATGCACAGCTCCACCGGCAAAGGTGCCAGAAACGAGTTCTGTTGGTAGTTTTTACACTACCCCGGTAGGCAGCTGAAAGGCACCACAAAACTTGTTCTACCTGCTTTCTGGGCTGAGATGGGGAACGGCTGAATTTTGGACTCGTCTGCAGACAAAATGTTCCAAACACACCCCATGCACAACTCCACCGAGGAAGGTGCCAGAAACGAGTTCTGTTGGTAGTTTTTACAGTACCCCGGTAGGCAGCTGAAAGGAACCACAAAACTTGTTCTACCTGCTTTCTGGGCTGAGATGGGGAATCGCTGAATTTTGGACTCGGCTGGTAACAAAATGTTCCAAACACACCCCATGCACAACTCCTCCGGCAAAGGTGCCAGAAACGAGTTCTGTTGGTAGTTTTTACACTACCCCGGTAGGCAAGAGAAAGGCACCACAAAACTTGTTCTACCTGCTTTCTGGGCTGAGATGGGGAATCGCTGAATTTTGGACTCGGCTGGTGACAAAATGTTCCAAACACACCCCATGCACACCTCCACCGGGGAAGGTGCCAGAAACGAGTTCTGTTGGTAGTTTTTACACTACCCCGGTAGGCAGCTGAAAGGCACCACAAAACTTGTTCTACCTGCTTTCTGGGCTGAGATGGGGAACGGCTGAATTTTGGACTCAGCTGGTGACAAAATGTTCCAAACACACCCCATGCACACCTCCACCGGGGAAGGTGCCAGAAACGAGTTCTGTTGGTAGTTTTTACACTACCCCGGTAGGCAGCTGAAAGGCACCACAAAACTTGTTCTACCTGCTTTCTGGGCTGAGATGGGGAACGGCTGAATTTTGGACTCGGCTGGTAACAAAATGTTCCAAACACACCCCATGCACAACTCCACCGGGGAAGGTGCCAGAAACGAGTTCTGTTGGTAGTTTTTACAGTACCCCGGTAGGCAGCTGAAAGGCACCACAAAAGTTGTTCTACCTGCTTTCTGGGCTGAGATGGGGAACGGCTGAATTTTGGACTCGGCTGGTAACAAAATGTTCCAAACACACCCCATGCACAGCTCCACCGGCAAAGGTGCCAGAAACGAGTTCTGTTGGTAGTTTTTACACTACCCCGGTAGGCAGCTGAAAGGCACCACAAAACTTGTTCTACCTGCTTTCTGGGCTGAGATGGGGAACGGCTGAATTTTGGACTCAGCTGGTGACAAAATGTTCCAAACACACCCCATGCACACCTCCACCGGGGAAGGTGCCAGAAACGAGGTCTGTTGGTAGTTTTTACACTACCCCGGTAGGCAGCTGAAAGGCACCACAAAACTTGTTCTACCTGCTTTCTGGGCTGAGATGGGGAACGGCTGAATTTTGGACTCGGCTGGTAACAAAATGTTCCAAACACACCCCATGCACAGCTCCACCGGCAAAGGTGCCAGAAACGAGTTCTGTTGGTAGTTTTTACACTACCCCGGTAGGCAAGAGAAAGGCACCAGAAAACTTGTTCTACCTGCTTTCTGGGCTGAGATGGAGAATCGCTGAATTTTGGACTCGGCTGGTGACAAAATGTTCCAAACACACCCCATGCACACCTCCACTGGCAAAGGTGCCAGAAACGAGTTCTGTTGGTAGTTTTTACACTACCCCGGTAGGCAGCTGAAAGGCACCACAAAACTTGTTCTACCTGCTTTCTGGGCTGAGATGGGGAACGGCTGAATTTTGGACTCGGCTGGTAACAAAATGTTCCAAACACACCCCATGCACAACTCCACCGGGGAAGGTGCCAGAAACGAGTTCTGTTGGTAGTTTTTACACTACCCCGGTAGGCAGCTGAAAGGCACCACAAAACTTGTTCTACCTGCTTTCTGGGCTGAGATGGGGAATCGCTGAATTTTGGACTCGGCTGGTAACAAAATGTTCCAAACACACCCCATGCACAACTCCTCCGGCAAAGGTGCCAGAAACGAGTTCTGTTGGTAGTTTTTACACTACCCCAGTAGGCAAGAGAAAGGCACCACAAAACTTGTTCTACCTGCTTTCTGGGCTGAGATGGAGAATCGCTGAATTTTGGACTCGGCTGGTGACAAAATGTTCCAAACACACCCCATGCACACCTCCACTGGCAAAGGTGCCAGAAATGAGTTCTATTGGTAGTTTTTACACTACCCCGGTAGGCAGCTGAAAGGCACCACAAAACTTGTTCTACCTGCTTTCTGGGCTGAGATGGGGAATCGCTGAATTTTGGACTCGGCTGGTAACAAAATGTTCCAAACACACCCCATGCACAACTCCTCCGGGGAAGGTGCCAGAAACGAGTTCTGTTGGTAGTTTTTACACTACCCCGGTAGGCAAGAGAAAGGCACCACAAAACTTGTTCTACCTGCTTTCTGGGCTGAGATGGAGAATCGCTGAATTTTGGACTCGGCTGGTGACAAAATGTTCCAAACACACCCCATGCACAACTCCACCGGGGAAGGTGCCAGAAACGAGTTCTGTTGGTAGTTTTTACAGTACCCCGGTAGGCAGCTGAAAGGCACCACAAAAGTTTTTCTACCTGCTTTCTGGGCTGAGATGGGGAACGGCTGAATTTTGGACTCGGCTGGTGACAAAATGTTCCAAACACACCCCATGCACAACTCCACCGGGGAAGGTGCCAGAAACGAGTTCTGTTGGTAGTTTTTACAGTACCCCGGTAGGCAGCTGAAAGGCACCACAAAAGTTGTTCTACCTGCTTTCTGGGCTGAGATGGGGAACGGCTGAATTTTGGACTCGGCTGGTAACAAAATGTTCCAAACACACCCCATGCACAGCTCCACCGGCAAAGGTGCCAGAAACGAGTTCTGTTGGTAGTTTTTACACTACCCCGGTAGGCAGCTGAAAGGCACCACAAAACTTGTTCTACCTGCTTTCTGGGCTGAGATGGGGAACGGCTGAATTTTGGACTCAGCTGGTGACAAAATGTTCCAAACACACCCCATGCACACCTCCAACGGCAAAGGTGCCAGAAACGAGGTCTGTTGGTAGTTTTTACACTACCCCGGTAGGCAGCTGAAAGGCACCACAAAACTTGTTCTACCTGCTTTCTGGGCTGAGATGGGGAACGGCTGAATTTTGGACTCGGCTGGTAACAAAATGTTCCAAACACACCCCATGCACAGCTCCACCGGCAAAGGTGCCAGAAACGAGTTCTGTTGGTAGTTTTTACACTACCCCGGTAGGCAGCTGAAAGGCACCAGAAAACTTGTTCTACCTGCTTTCTGGGCTGAGATGGAGAATCGCTGAATTTTGGACTCGGCTGGTGACAAAATGTTCCAAACACACCCCATGCACAACTCCACCGGGGAAGGTGCCAGAAACGAGTTCTGTTGGTAGTTTTTACACTACCCCGGTAGGCAGCTGAAAGGCACCACAAAACTTGTTCTACCTGCTTTCTGGGCTGAGATGGGGAACGGCTGAATTTTGGACTCGGCTGGTAACAAAATGTTCCAAACACACCCCATGCACAACTCCACCGGGGAAGGTGCCAGAAACGAGTTCTGTTGGTAGTTTTTACACTACCCCGGTAGGCAGCTGAAAGGCACCACAAAACTTGTTCTACCTGCTTTCTGGGCTGAGATGGGGAAGCGCTGAATTTTGGACTCGGCTGCAGACAAAATGTTCCAAACACACCCCATGCACAACTCCACCGGGGAAGGTGCCAGAAACGAGTTCTGTTGGTAGTTTTTACACTACCCCGGTAGGCAAGAGAAAGGCACCAGAAAACTTGTTCTACCTGCTTTCTGGGCTGAGATGGGGAACAGCTGAATTTTGGACTCAGCTGGTGACAAAATGTTCCAAACACACCCCATGCACACCTCCACTGGCAAAGGTGCCAGAAATGAGTTCTATTGGTAGTTTTTACACTACCCCGGTAGGCAGCTGAAAGGCACCACAAAACTTGTTCTACCTGCTTTCTGGGCTGAGATGGGGAATCGCTGAATTTTGGACTCGGCTGGTAACAAAATGTTCCAAACACACCCCATGCACAACTCCTCCGGGGAAGGTGCCAGAAACGAGTTCTGTTGGTAGTTTTTACACTACCCCGGTAGGCAAGAGAAAGGCACCACAAAACTTGTTCTACCTGCTTTCTGGGCTGAGATGGAGAATCGCTGAATTTTGGACTCGGCTGGTGACAAAATGTTCCAAACACACCCCATGCACAACTCCACCGGGGAAGGTGCCAGAAATGAGTTCTGTTGGTAGTTTTTACAGTACCCCGGTAGGCAGCTGAAAGGCACCACAAAAGTTTTTCTACCTGCTTTCTGGGCTTAGATGGGGATCAGCTGAATTTTGGACTCGGCTGGTGACAAAATGTTCCAAACACACCCCATGCACAACTCCACCGGAGAATGTGCCAGAAACGAGTTCTGTTGGTAGTTTTTACAGTACCCCGGTAGGCAGCTGAAAGGCACCACAAAACTTGTTCTACCTGCTTTCTGGGCTGAGATGGGGAACGGCTGAATTTTGGACTCAGCTGGTGACAAAATGTTCTAAACACACCCCATGCACAGCTCCACCGGGGAAGGTGCCAGAAACGAGTTCTGTTGGTAGTTTTTACACTACCCCGGTAGGCAGCTGAAAGGCACCACAAAACTTGTTCTACCTGCTTTCTGGGCTGAGATGGGGAACGGCTGAATTTTGGACTCGGCTGGTAACAAAATGTTCCAAACACACCCCATGCACAGCTCCACCAGCAAAGGTGCCAGAAACGAGTTCTGTTGGTAGTTTTTACACTACCCCGGTAGGCAGCTGAAAGGCACCACAAAACTAGTTCTACCTGCTTTCTGGGCTGAGATGGGGAACGGCTGAATTTTGGACTCGGCTGGTTACAAAATGTTCCAAACACACCCCATGCACAGCTCCACCGGGGAAGGTGCCAGAAACGAGTTCTGTTGGTAGTTTTTACACTACCCCGGTAGGCAGCTGAAAGGCACCACAAAACTTGTTCTACCTGCTTTCTGGGCTGAGATGGGGAACGGCTGAATTTTGGACTCGGCTGCAGACAAAATGTTCCAAACACACCCCATGCACAACTCCACCGGGGAAGGTGCCAGAAACGAGTTCTGTTGGTAGTTTTTACACTACCCCGGTAGGCAGCTGAAAGGCACCACAAAAGTTTTTCTACCTGCTTTCTGGGCTGAGATGGGGAACAGCTGAATTTTGGACTCGGCTGCAGACAAAATGTTCCAAACACACCCCATGCACAGCTCCACCGGGGAAGGTGTCAGAAACGAGTTCTGTTGGTAGTTTTTACACTACCCCGGTAGGCAGCTGAAAGGCACCACAAAACTTGTTCTACCTGCTTTCTGGGCTGAGATGGGGAATCGCTGAATTTTGGACTCGGCTGCTGACAAAATGTTCCAAACACACCCCATGCACAACTCCTCCGGCAAAGGTGCCAGAAAGGAGTTCTGTTGGTAGTTTTTACACTACCCCGGTAGGCAGCTGAAAGGCACCACAAAACTTGTTCTACCTGCTTTCTGGGCTGAGATGGGGAACGGCTGAATTTTGGACTCGGCTGGTAACAAAATGTTCCAAACACACACCATGCACAACTCCACCGGCAATGGTGCCAGAAACGAGTTCTGTTGGTAGTTTTTACACTACCCCGGTAGGCAGCTGAAAGGCACCACAAAACTTGTTCTACCTGCTTTCTGGGCTGAGATGGGGAACGGCTGAATTTTGGACTCAGCTGGTGACAAAATGTTCCAAACACACCCCATGCACACCTCCACCGGGGAAGGTGCCAGAAACGAGGTCTGTTGGTAGTTTTTACACTACCCCGGTAGGCAGCTGAAAGGCACCACAAAACTTGTTCTACCTGCTTTCTGGGCTGAGATGGGGAACGGCTGAATTTTGGGCTCGGCTGGTAACAAAATGTTCCAAACACACCCCATGCACAGCTCCACCGGCAAAGGTGCCAGAAACGAGTTCTGTTGGTAGTTTTTACACTACCCCGGTAGGCAAGAGAAAGGCACCAGAAAACTTGTTCTACCTGCTTTCTGGGCTGAGATGGAGAATCGCTGAATTTTGGACTCGGCTGGTGACAAAATGTTCCAAACACACCCCATGCACACCTCCACTGGCAAAGGTGCCAGAAACGAGTTCTGTTGGTAGTTTTTACACTACCCCGGTAGGCAGCTGAAAGGCACCACAAAACTTGTTCTACCTGCTTTCTGGGCTGAGATGGGGAACGGCTGAATTTTGGACTCGGCTGGTAACAAAATGTTCCAAACACACCCCATGCACAACTCCACCGGGGAAGGTGCCAGAAACGAGTTCTGTTGGTAGTTTTTACACTACCCCGGTAGGCAGCTGAAAGGCACCACAAAACTTGTTCTACCTGCTTTCTGGGCTGAGATGGGGAATCGCTGAATTTTGGACTCGGCTGGTAACAAAATGTTCCAAACACACCCCATGCACAACTCCTCCGGCAAAGGTGCCAGAAACGAGTTCTGTTGGTAGTTTTTACACTACCCCAGTAGGCAAGAGAAAGGCACCACAAAACTTGTTCTACCTGCTTTCTGGGCTGAGATGGAGAATCGCTGAATTTTGGACTCGGCTGGTGACAAAATGTTCCAAACACACCCCATGCACACCTCCACTGGCAAAGGTGCCAGAAATGAGTTCTATTGGTAGTTTTTACACTACCCCGGTAGGCAGCTGAAAGGCACCACAAAACTTGTTCTACCTGCTTTCTGGGCTGAGATGGGGAATCGCTGAATTTTGGACTCGGCTGGTAACAAAATGTTCCAAACACACCCCATGCACAACTCCTCCGGGGAAGGTGCCAGAAACGAGTTCTGTTGGTAGTTTTTACACTACCCCGGTAGGCAAGAGAAAGGCACCACAAAACTTGTTCTACCTGCTTTCTGGGCTGAGATGGAGAATCGCTGAATTTTGGACTCGGCTGGTGACAAAATGTTCCAAACACACCCCATGCACAACTCCACCGGGGAAGGTGCCAGAAACGAGTTCTGTTGGTAGTTTTTACAGTACCCCGGTAGGCAGCTGAAAGGCACCACAAAAGTTTTTCTACCTGCTTTCTGGGCTGAGATGGGGAACGGCTGAATTTTGGACTCGGCTGGTGACAAAATGTTCCAAACACACCCCATGCACAACTCCACCGGGGAAGGTGCCAGAAACGAGTTCTGTTGGTAGTTTTTACAGTACCCCGGTAGGCAGCTGAAAGGCACCACAAAAGTTGTTCTACCTGCTTTCTGGGCTGAGATGGGGAACGGCTGAATTTTGGACTCGGCTGGTAACAAAATGTTCCAAACACACCCCATGCACAGCTCCACCGGCAAAGGTGCCAGAAACGAGTTCTGTTGGTAGTTTTTACACTACCCCGGTAGGCAGCTGAAAGGCACCACAAAACTTGTTCTACCTGCTTTCTGGGCTGAGATGGGGAACGGCTGAATTTTGGACTCAGCTGGTGACAAAATGTTCCAAACACACCCCATGCACACCTCCACCGGCAAAGGTGCCAGAAACGAGGTCTGTTGGTAGTTTTTACACTACCCCGGTAGGCAGCTGAAAGGCACCACAAAACTTGTTCTACCTGCTTTCTGGGCTGAGATGGGGAACGGCTGAATTTTGGACTCGGCTGGTAACAAAATGTTCCAAACACACCCCATGCACAGCTCCACCGGCAAAGGTGCCAGAAACGAGTTCTGTTGGTAGTTTTTACACTACCCCGGTAGGCAGCTGAAAGGCACCAGAAAACTTGTTCTACCTGCTTTCTGGGCTGAGATGGAGAATCGCTGAATTTTGGACTCGGCTGGTGACAAAATGTTCCAAACACACCCCATGCACAACTCCACCGGGGAAGGTGCCAGAAACGAGTTCTGTTGGTAGTTTTTACACTACCCCGGTAGGCAGCTGAAAGGCACCACAAAACTTGTTCTACCTGCTTTCTGGGCTGAGATGGGGAACGGCTGAATTTTGGACTCGGCTGGTAACAAAATGTTCCAAACACACCCCATGCACAACTCCACCGGGGAAGGTGCCAGAAACGAGTTCTGTTGGTAGTTTTTACACTACCCCGGTAGGCAGCTGAAAGGCACCACAAAACTTGTTCTACCTGCTTTCTGGGCTGAGATGGGGAACGGCTGAATTTTGGACTCAGCTGGTGACAAAATGTTCCAAACACACCCCATGCACAACTCCACCGGGGAAGGTGCCAGAAACGAGTTCTGTTGGTAGTTTTTACACTACCCCGGTAGGCAAGAGAAAGGCACCAGAAAACTTGTTCTACCTGCTTTCTGGGCTGAGATGGGGAACAGCTGAATTTTGGACTCAGCTGGTGACAAAATGTTCCAAACACACCCCATGCACACCTCCACTGGCAAAGGTGCCAGAAATGAGTTCTATTGGTAGTTTTTACACTACCCCGGTAGGCAGCTGAAAGGCACCACAAAACTTGTTCTACCTGCTTTCTGGGCTGAGATGGGGAATCGCTGAATTTTGGACTCGGCTGGTAACAAAATGTTCCAAACACACCCCATGCACAACTCCTCCGGGGAAGGTGCCAGAAACGAGTTCTGTTGGTAGTTTTTACACTACCCCGGTAGGCAAGAGAAAGGCACCACAAAACTTGTTCTACCTGCTTTCTGGGCTGAGATGGAGAATCGCTGAATTTTGGACTCGGCTGGTGACAAAATGTTCCAAACACACCCCATGCACAACTCCACCGGGGAAGGTGCCAGAAATGAGTTCTGTTGGTAGTTTTTACAGTACCCCGGTAGGCAGCTGAAAGGCACCACAAAAGTTTTTCTACCTGCTTTCTGGGCTTAGATGGGGATCAGCTGAATTTTGGACTCGGCTGGTGACAAAATGTTCCAAACACACCCCATGCACAACTCCACCGGAGAATGTGCCAGAAACGAGTTCTGTTGGTAGTTTTTACAGTACCCCGGTAGGCAGCTGAAAGGCACCACAAAACTTGTTCTACCTGCTTTCTGGGCTGAGATGGGGAACGGCTGAATTTTGGACTCAGCTGGTGACAAAATGTTCTAAACACACCCCATGCACAGCTCCACCGGGGAAGGTGCCAGAAACGAGTTCTGTTGGTAGTTTTTACACTACCCCGGTAGGCAGCTGAAAGGCACCACAAAACTTGTTCTACCTGCTTTCTGGGCTGAGATGGGGAACGGCTGAATTTTGGACTCGGCTGGTAACAAAATGTTCCAAACACACCCCATGCACAGCTCCACCAGCAAAGGTGCCAGAAACGAGTTCTGTTGGTAGTTTTTACACTACCCCGGTAGGCAGCTGAAAGGCACCACAAAACTAGTTCTACCTGCTTTCTGGGCTGAGATGGGGAACGGCTGAATTTTGGACTCGGCTGGTTACAAAATGTTCCAAACACACCCCATGCACAGCTCCACCGGGGAAGGTGCCAGAAACGAGTTCTGTTGGTAGTTTTTACACTACCCCGGTAGGCAGCTGAAAGGCACCACAAAACTTGTTCTACCTGCTTTCTGGGCTGAGATGGGGAACGGCTGAATTTTGGACTCGGCTGCAGACAAAATGTTCCAAACACACCCCATGCACAACTCCACCGGGGAAGGTGCCAGAAACGAGTTCTGTTGGTAGTTTTTACACTACCCCGGTAGGCAGCTGAAAGGCACCACAAAAGTTTTTCTACCTGCTTTCTGGGCTGAGATGGGGAACAGCTGAATTTTGGACTCGGCTGCAGACAAAATGTTCCAAACACACCCCATGCACAGCTCCACCGGGGAAGGTGTCAGAAACGAGTTCTGTTGGTAGTTTTTACACTACCCCGGTAGGCAGCTGAAAGGCACCACAAAACTTGTTCTACCTGCTTTCTGGGCTGAGATGGGGAATCGCTGAATTTTGGACTCGGCTGCTGACAAAATGTTCCAAACACACCCCATGCACAACTCCTCCGGCAAAGGTGCCAGAAAGGAGTTCTGTTGGTAGTTTTTACACTACCCCGGTAGGCAGCTGAAAGGCACCACAAAACTTGTTCTACCTGCTTTCTGGGCTGAGATGGGGAACGGCTGAATTTTGGACTCGGCTGGTAACAAAATGTTCCAAACACACACCATGCACAACTCCACCGGCAATGGTGCCAGAAACGAGTTCTGTTGGTAGTTTTTACACTACCCGGTAGGCAAGAGAAAGGCACCACAAAACTTGTTCTACCTGCTTTCTGGGCTGAGATGGGGAACGGCTGAATTTTGGACTCGGCTGGTAACAAAATGTTCCAAACACACCCCATGCACAACTCCATCGGGGAAGGTGCCAGAAACGAGTTCTGTTGGTAGTTTTTACACTACCCCGGTAGGCAGCTGAAAGGCACCACAAAAGTTTTTCTACCTGCTTTCTGGGCTGAGATGGGGAACAGCTGAATTTTGGACTCGGCTGGTGACAAAATGTTCCAAACACACCCCATGCACACCTCCACTGGCAAAGGTGCCAGAAACGAGTTCTGTTGGTAGTTTTTACACTACCCCGGTAGGCAGCTGAAAGGCACCAGAAAACTTGTTCTACCTGCTTTCTGGGCTGAGATGGGGAATCGCTGAATTTTGGACTCGGCTGCTGACAAAATGTTCCAAACACACCCCATGCACAACTCCTCCGGGGAAGGTGCCAGAAACGAGTTCTGTTGGTAGTTTTTACACTACCCCGGTAGGCAGCTGAAAGGCACCACAAAACTTGTTCTACCTGCTTTCTGGGCTTAGATGGGGAATCGCTGAATTTTGGACTCGGCTGGTGACAAAATGTTCCAAACACACCCCATGCACAACTCCTCCGGGGAAGGTGCCAGACAGGAGTTCTCCTGGTAGTTTTTACACTACCCCGGTAGGCAAGAGAAAGGCACCACAAAACTTGTTCTACCTGCTTTCTGGGCTGAGATGGGGAATCGCTGAATTTTGGACTCGGCTGGTGACAAAATGTTCCAAACACACCCCATGCACAACTCCACCGGCAAAGGTGCCAGAAACGAGTTCTGTTGGTAGTTTTTACACTACCCCGGTAGGCAGCTGAAAGGCACCACAAAACTTGTTCTACCTGCTTTCTGGGCTGAGATGAGGAACGGCTGAATTTTGGACTCGGCTGGTAACAAAATGTTCCAAACACACCCCATGCACAACTCCACCGGGGAAGGTGCCAGAAACGAGTTCTGTTGGTAGTTTTTACACTACCCCGGTAGGCAGATGAAAGGCACCACAAAACTTGTTCTACCTGCTTTCTGGGCTGAGATGGGGAATCGCTGAATTTTGGACTCGGCTGCTGACAAAATGTTCCAAACACACCCCATGCACAACTCCTCCGGCAAAGGTGCCAGAAAGGAGTTCTGTTGGTAGTTTTTACACTACCCCGGTAGGCAGCTGAAAGGCACCACAAAACTTGTTCTACCTGCTTTCTGGGCTGAGATGGGGAATCGCTGAATTTTGGACTCGGCTGGTGACAAAATGTTCCAAACACACCCCATGCACACCTCCACCGGGGAAGGTGCCAGAAACGAGTTCTGTTGGTAGTTTTTACAGTACCCCAGTAGGCAGCTGAAAGGCACCACAAAACTTGTTCTACCTGCTTTCTGGGCTGAGATGAGGAACGGCTGAGTTTTGGACTCGGCTGCTGACAAAATGTTCCAAACACACCCCATGCACAACTCCACCGGGGAAGGTGCCAGAAACGAGTTCTGTTGGTAGTTTTTACACTACCCCGGTAGGCAGCTGAAAGGCACCACAAAACTTGTTCTACCTGCTCTGGGCTGAGATGGGGAACGGCTGAATTTTGGACTCGGCTGGTAACAAAATGTTCCAAACACACCCCATGCACACCTCCACTGGCAAAGGTGCCAGAAACGAGTTCTGTTGGTAGTTTTTATACTACCCCAGTAGGCAAGAGAAAGGCACCACAAAACTTGTTCTACCTGCTTTCTGGGCTGAGATGGAGAATCGCTGAATTTTGGACTCGGCTGGTGACAAAATGTTCCAAACACACCCCATGCACAACTCCACCGGGGAAGGTGCCAGAAACGAGTTCTGTTGGTAGTTTTTACACTACCCCGGTAGGCAGCTGAAAGGCACCACAAAACTTGTTCTACCTGCTTTCTGGGCTGAGATGGGGAACGGCTGAATTTTGGACTCAGCTGGTGACAAAATGTTCCAAACACACCCCATGCACACCTCCACCGGGGAAGGTGCCAGAAACGAGTTCTGTTGGTAGTTTTTACAGTACCCCGGTAGGCAGCTGAAAGGCACCACAAAACTTGTTCTATCTGCTTTCTGGGCTGAGATGGGGAACGGCTGAATTTTGGACTCGGCTGGTAACAAAATGTTCCAAACACACCCCATGCACAGCTCCACCGGGGAAGGTGCCAGAAACGAGTTCTGTTGGTAGTTTTTACACTACCCCGGTAGGCAGCTGAAAGGCACCACAAAACTTGTTCTACCTGCTTTCTGGGCTGAGATGGGGAACGGCTGAATTTTGGACTCAGCTGGTGACAAAATGTTCCAAACACACCCCATGCACAGCTCCACCGGGGAAGGTGCCAGAAACGAGTTCTGTTGGTAGTTTTTACACTACCCCGGTAGGCAGCTGAAAGGCACCACAAAACTTGTTCTACCTGCTTTCTGGGCTGAGATGGGGAATCGCTGAATTTTGGACTCGGCTGGTAACAAAATGTTCCAAACACACCCCATGCACAACTCCTCCGGCAAAGGTGCCAGAAACGAGTTCTGTTGGTAGTTTTTACACTACCCCGGTAGGCAAGAGAAAGGCACCACAAAACTTGTTCTACCTGCTTTCTGGGCTGAGATGGAGAATCGCTGAATTTTGGACTCGGCTGGTGACAAAATGTTCCAAACACACCCCATGCACAACTCCACCGGGGAAGGTGCCAGAAACGAGTTCTGTTGGTAGTTTTTACACTACCCCGGTAGGCAGCTGAAAGGCACCACAAAACTTGTTCTACCTGCTTTCTGGGTGAGATGGGGATCAGCTGAATTTTGGACTCGGCTGGTTACAAAATGTTCCAAACACACCCCATGCACAACTCCACCGGGGAAGGTGCCAGAAATGAATTCTGTTGGTAGTTTTTACACTACCCCGGTAGGCAGCTGAAAGGCACCACAAAACTTGTTCTACCTGCTTTCTGGGCTGAGATGGGGAATCGCTGAATTTTGGACTCGGCTGGTGAAAAAATTTTCCAAACACACCCCATGCACACCTCCACCGGGGAAGGTGCCAGAAACGAGTTCTGTTGGTAGTTTTTACACTACCCCGGTAGGCAGCTGAAAGGCACCACAAAAGTTGTTCTACCTGCTTTCTGGGCTGAGATGGGGAACGGCTGAATTTTGGACTCGGCTGGTAACAAAATGTTCCAAACACACCCCATGCACAACTCCACCGGGGAAGGTGCCAGAAACGAGTTCTGTTGGTAGTTTTTACACTACCCCGGTAGGCAGCTGAAAGGCACCAGAAAACTTGTTCTACCTGCTTTCTGGGCTGAGATGGGGAACAGCTGAATTTTGGACTCAGCTGGTGACAAAATGTTCCAAACACACCCCATGCACACCTCCACTGGCAAAGGTGCCAGAAACGAGTTCTGTTGGTAGTTTTTACACTACCCCGGTAGGCAGCTGAAAGGCACCACAAAACTTGTTCTACCTGCTTTCTGGGTGAGATGGGGATCAGCTGAATTTTGGACTCGGCTGCTGACAAAATGTTCCAAACACACCCCATGCACAACTCCACCGGGGAAGGTGCCAGAAACGAGTTCTGTTGGTAGTTTTTACAGTACCCCGGTAAGCAGCTGAAAGGCACCACAAAACTTGTTCTACCTGCTTTCTGGGCTGAGATGGGGAACAGCTGAATTTTGGACTCGGCTGGTGACAAAATGTTCCAAACACACCCCATGCACAACTCCACCGGGGAAGGTGCCAGAAACGAGTTCTGTTGGTAGTTTTTACACTACCCCGGTAGGCAGCTGAAAGGCACCACAAAACTTGTTCTACCTGCTTTCTGGGCTGAGATGGGGAATCGCTGAATTTTGGACTCGGCTGGTAACAAAATGTTCCAAACACACCCCATGCACAGCTCCACCGGCAAAGGTGCCAGAAACGAGTTCTGTTGGTAGTTTTTACACTACCCCGGTAGGCAGCTGAAAGGCACCACAAAACTTGTTCTACCTGCTTTCTGGGCTGAGATGGGGAACGGCTGAATTTTGGACTCGGCTGCAGACAAAATGTTCCAAACACACCCCATGCACAACTCCACCGAGGAAGGTGCCAGAAACGAGTTCTGTTGGTAGTTTTTACAGTACCCCGGTAGGCAGCTGAAAGGCACCACAAAACTTGTTCTACCTGCTTTCTGGGCTGAGATGGGGAACGGCTGAATTTTGGACTCAGCTGGTGACAAAATGTTCCAAACACACCCCATGCACAACTCCACCGGCAAAGGTGCCAGAAACGAGTTCTGTTGGTAGTTTTTACACTACCCCGGTAGGCAGCTGAAAGGCACCACAAAACTTGTTCTACCTGCTTTCTGGGCTGAGATGGGGAATCGCTGAATTTTGGACTCGGCTGGTAACAAAATGTTCCAAACACACCCCATGCACAGCTCCACCGGGGAAGGTGCCAGAAACGAGTTCTGTTGGTAGTTTTTACACTACCCCGGTAGGCAGCTGAAAGGCACCACAAAACTTGTTCTACCTGCTTTCTGGGCTGAGATGAGGAACGGCTGAATTTTGGACTCAGCTGGTAACAAAATGTTCCAAACACACCCCATGCACAACTCCACCGGGGAAGGTGCCAGAAACGAGTTCTGTTGGTAGTTTTTACACTACCCCGGTAGGCAGATGAAAGGCACCACAAAACTTGTTCTACCTGCTTTCTGGGCTGAGATGGGGAATCGCTGAATTTTGGACTCGGCTGCTGACAAAATGTTCCAAACACACCCCATGCAAAACTCCTCCGGGGAAGGTGCCAGAAAGGAGTTCTGTTGGTAGTTTTTACACTACCCCGGTAGGCAGCTGAAAGGCACCACAAAACTTGTTCTACCTGCTTTCTGGGCTGAGATGGGGAATCGCTGAATTTTGGACTCGGCTGGTGACAAAATGTTCCAAACACACCCCATGCACAGCTCCACCGGGGAAGGTGCCAGAAACGAGTTCTGTTGGTAGTTTTTACAGTACCCCAGTAGGCAGCTGAAAGGCACCAAAAAACTTGTTCTACCTGCTTTCTGGGCTGAGATGAGGAACGGCTGAGTTTTGGACTCGGCTGCTGACAAAATGTTCCAAACACACCCCATGCACAACTCCTCGGGGAAGGTGCCAGAAACGAGTTCTGTTGGTAGTTTTTACACTACCCCGGTAGGCAGCTGAAAGGCACCACAAAACTTGTTCTACCTGCTTTCTGGGCTGAGATGGGGAACGGCTGAATTTTGGACTCGGCTGGTAACAAAATGTTCCAAACACACCCCATGCACACCTCCACTGGCAAAGGTGCCAGAAACGAGTTCTGTTGGTAGTTTTTATACTACCCCAGTAGGCAAGAGAAAGGCACCACAAAACTTGTTCTACCTGCTTTCTGGGCTGAGATGGAGAATCGCTGAATTTTGGACTCGGCTGGTGACAAAATGTTCCAAACACACCCCATGCACAACTCCACCGGGGAAGGTGCCAGAAACGAGTTCTGTTGGTAGTTTTTACACTACCCCGGTAGGCAGCTGAAAGGCACCACAAAACTTGTTCTACCTGCTTTCTGGGCTGAGATGGGGAACGGCTGAATTTTGGACTCGGCTGGTAACAAAATGTTCCAAACACACCCCATGCACAACTCCACCGGGGAAGGTGCCAGAAACGAGTTCTGTTGGTAGTTTTTACACTACCCCGGTAGGCAGCTGAAAGGCACCAGAAAACTTGTTCTACCTGCTTTCTGGGCTGAGATGGGGATGAGCTGAATTTTGGACTCAGCTGGTGACAAAATGTTCCAAACACACCCCATGCACACCTCCACTGGCAAAGGTGCCAGAAACGAGTTCTGTTGGTAGTTTTTACACTACCCCGGTAGGCAGCTGAAAGGCACCACAAAACTTGTTCTACCTGCTTTCTGGGCTGAGATGGGGAATCGCTGAATTTTGGACTCGGCTGGTAACAAAATGTTCCAAACACACCCCATGCACAACTCCTCCAAGGAAGGTGCCAGAAACGAGTTCTGTTGGTAGTTTTTACACTACCCCGGTAGGCAAGAGAAAGGCACCACAAAACTTGTTCTACCTGCTTTCTGGGCTGAGATGGAGAATCGCTGAATTTTGGACTCGGCTGGTGACAAAATGTTCCAAACACACCCCATGCACAACTCCACCGGGGAAGGTGCCAGAAACGAGTTCTGTTGGTAGTTTTTACACTACCCCGGTAGGCAGCTGAAAGGCACCACAAAACTTGTTCTACCTGCTTTCTGGGCTGAGATGGGGAACAGCTGAATTTTGGACTCAGCTGGTGACAAAATGTTCCAAACACACCCCATGCACACCTCCACTGGCAAAGGTGCCAGAAACGAGTTCTGTTGGTAGTTTTTACACTACCCCGGTAGGCAGCTGAAAGGCACCACAAAACTTGTTCTACCTGCTTTCTGGGTGAGATGGGGATCAGCTGAATTTTGGACTCGGCTGCTGACAAAATGTTCCAAACACACCCCATGCACAACTCCACCGGGGAAGGTGCCAGAAACGAGTTCTGTTGGTAGTTTTTACAGTACCCCGGTAAGCAGCTGAAAGGCACCACAAAACTTGTTCTACCTGCTTTCTGGGCTGAGATGGGGAACAGCTGAATTTTGGACTCGGCTGGTGACAAAATGTTCCAAACACACCCCATGCACAACTCCACCGGGGAAGGTGCCAGAAACGAGTTCTGTTGGTAGTTTTTACACTACCCCGGTAGGCAGCTGAAAGGCACCACAAAACTTGTTCTACCTGCTTTCTGGGCTGAGATGGGGAATCGCTGAATTTTGGACTCGGCTGGTAACAAAATGTTCCAAACACACCCCATGCACAGCTCCACCGGCAAAGGTGCCAGAAACGAGTTCTGTTGGTAGTTTTTACACTACCCCGGTAGGCAGCTGAAAGGCACCACAAAACTTGTTCTACCTGCTTTCTGGGCTGAGATGGGGAACGGCTGAATTTTGGACTCGGCTGCAGACAAAATGTTCCAAACACACCCCATGCACAACTCCACCGAGGAAGGTGCCAGAAACGAGTTCTGTTGGTAGTTTTTACAGTACCCCGGTAGGCAGCTGAAAGGCACCACAAAACTTGTTCTACCTGCTTTCTGGGCTGAGATGGGGAACGGCTGAATTTTGGACTCAGCTGGTGACAAAATGTTCCAAACACACCCCATGCACAACTCCACCGGCAAAGGTGCCAGAAACGAGTTCTGTTGGTAGTTTTTACACTACCCCGGTAGGCAGCTGAAAGGCACCACAAAACTTGTTCTACCTGCTTTCTGGGCTGAGATGGGGAATCGCTGAATTTTGGACTCGGCTGGTAACAAAATGTTCCAAACACACCCCATGCACAGCTCCACCGGGGAAGGTGCCAGAAACGAGTTCTGTTGGTAGTTTTTACACTACCCCGGTAGGCAGCTGAAAGGCACCACAAAACTTGTTCTACCTGCTTTCTGGGCTGAGATGAGGAACGGCTGAATTTTGGACTCGGCTGGTAACAAAATGTTCCAAACACACCCCATGCACAACTCCACCGGGGAAGGTGCCAGAAACGAGTTCTGTTGGTAGTTTTTACACTACCCCGGTAGGCAGATGAAAGGCACCACAAAACTTGTTCTACCTGCTTTCTGGGCTGAGATGGGGAATCGCTGAATTTTGGACTCGGCTGCTGACAAAATGTTCCAAACACACCCCATGCACAACTCCTCCGGGGAAGGTGCCAGAAAGGAGTTCTGTTGGTAGTTTTTACACTACCCCGGTAGGCAGCTGAAAGGCACCACAAAACTTGTTCTACCTGCTTTCTGGGCTGAGATGGGGAATCGCTGAATTTTGGACTCGGCTGGTGACAAAATGTTCCAAACACACCCCATGCACAGCTCCACCGGGGAAGGTGCCAGAAACGAGTTCTGTTGGTAGTTTTTACAGTACCCCAGTAGGCAGCTGAAAGGCGCCAAAAAACTTGTTCTACCTGCTTTCTGGGCTGAGATGAGGAACGGCTGAGTTTTGGACTCGGCTGCTGACAAAATGTTCCAAACACACCCCATGCACAACTCCACCGGGGAAGGTGCCAGAAACGAGTTCTGTTGGTAGTTTTTACACTACCCCGGTAGGCAGCTGAAAGGCACCACAAAACTTGTTCTACCTGCTTTCTGGGCTGAGATGGGGAACGGCTGAATTTTGGACTCGGCTGGTAACAAAATGTTCCAAACACACCCCATGCACACCTCCACTGGCAAAGGTGCCAGAAACGAGTTCTGTTGGTAGTTTTTATACTACCCCAGTAGGCAAGAGAAAGGCACCACAAAACTTGTTCTACCTGCTTTCTGGGCTGAGATGGAGAATCGCTGAATTTTGGACTCGGCTGGTGACAAAATGTTCCAAACACACCCCATGCACAACTCCACCGGGGAAGGTGCCAGAAACGAGTTCTGTTGGTAGTTTTTACACTACCCCGGTAGGCAGCTGAAAGGCACCACAAAACTTGTTCTACCTGCTTTCTGGGCTGAGATGGGGAACGGCTGAATTTTGGACTCGGCTGGTAACAAAATGTTCCAAACACACCCCATGCACAACTCCACCGGGGAAGGTGCCAGAAACGAGTTCTGTTGGTAGTTTTTACACTACCCCGGTAGGCAGCTGAAAGGCACCAGAAAACTTGTTCTACCTGCTTTCTGGGCTGAGATGGGGATGAGCTGAATTTTGGACTCAGCTGGTGACAAAATGTTCCAAACACACCCCATGCACACCTCCACTGGCAAAGGTGCCAGAAACGAGTTCTGTTGGTAGTTTTTACACTACCCCGGTAGGCAGCTGAAAGGCACCACAAAACTTGTTCTACCTGCTTTCTGGGCTGAGATGGGGAATCGCTGAATTTTGGACTCGGCTGCTGACAAAATGTTCCAAACACACCCCATGCACAACTCCTCCAAGGAAGGTGCCAGAAACGAGTTCTGTTGGTAGTTTTTACACTACCCCGGTAGGCAAGAGAAAGGCACCACAAAACTTGTTCTACCTGCTTTCTGGGCTGAGATGGAGAATCGCTGAATTTTGGACTCGGCTGGTGACAAAATGTTCCAAACACACCCCATGCACAACTCCACCGGCAAAGGTGCCAGAAACGAGTTCTGTTGGTAGTTTTTACAGTACCCCGGTAGGCAGCTGAAAGGCACCACAAAAGTTTTTCTACCTGCTTTCTGGGCTTAGATGGGGATCAGCTGAATTTTGGACTCGGCTGGTGACAAAATGTTCCAAACACATTCCACGCACAACTACACCGGAGAATGTGCCAGAAACGAGTTCTGTTGGTAGTTTTTACAGTACCCCGGTAGGCAGCTGAAAGGCACCACAAAACTTGTTCTACCTGCTTTCTGGGCTGAGATGGGGAACGGCTGAATTTTGGACTCGGCTGGTGACAAAATGTTCTAAACACACCCCATGCACAGCTCCACCGGGGAAGGTGCCAGAAACGAGTTCTGTTGGTAGTTTTTACACTACCGCGGTAGGCAGCTGAAAGGCACCACAAAACTTGTTCTACCTGCTTTCTGGGCTGAGATGGGGAACGGCTGAATTTTGGACTCGGCTGCAGACAAAATGTTCCAAACACACCCCATGCACAACTCCACCGAGGAAGGTGCCAGAAACGAGTTCTGTTGGTAGTTTTTACACTACCCCGGTAGGCAAGAGAAAGGCACCACAAAACTTGTTCTACCTGCTTTCTGGGCTGAGATGGAGAATCGCTGAATTTTGGACTCGGCTGGTGACAAAATGTTCCAAACACACCCCATGCACAACTCCACCGGGGAAGGTGCCAGAAACGAGTTCTGTTGGTAGTTTTTACACTACCCCGGTAGGCAGCTGAAAGGCACCAGAAAACTTGTTCTACCTGCTTTCTGGGCTGAGATGGGGAACAGCTGAATTTTGGACTCAGCTGGTGACAAAATGTTCCAAACACACCCCATGCACAGCTCCACCGGCAAAGGTGCCAGAAACGAGTTCTGTTGGTAGTTTTTACACTACCCCGGTAGGCAGCTGAAAGGCATCACAAAACTTGTTCTACCTGCTTTCTGGGCTGAGATGGGGAACGGCTGAATTTTGGACTCGGCTGGTGACAAAATGTTCCAAACACACCCCATGCACAACTCCACCGGGGAAGGTGCAGAAATGAGTTCTGTTGGTAGTTTTTACACTACCCCGGTAGGCAGCTGAAAGGCACCACAAAAGTTGTTCTACCTGCTTTCTGGGCTGAGATGGGGAACGGCTGAATTTTGGACTCGGCTGGTAACAAAATGTTCCAAACACACCCCATGCACAGCTCCACCGGCAAAGGTGCCAGAAACGAGTTCTGTTGGTAGTTTTTACACTACCCCGGTAGGCAGCTGAAAGGCACCACAAAACTTGTTCTACCTGCTTTCTGGGCTGAGATGGGGAACGGCTGAATTTTGGACTCGGCTGGTGACAAAATGTTCCAAACACACCCCATGCACAACTCCACCGGCAAAGGTGCCAGAAACGAGTTCTGTTGGTAGTTTTTACACTACCCCGGTAGGCAGCTGAAAGGCACCACAAAACTTGTTCTACCTGCTTTCTGGGCTGAGATGGGGAATCGCTGAATTTTGGACTCGGCTGGTTACAAAATGTTCCAAACACACCCCATGCACAACTCCTCCGGCAAAGGTGCCAGAAACGAGTTCTGTTGGTAGTTTTTACACTACCCCGGTAGGCAAGAGAAAGGCACCACAAAACTTGTTCTACCTGCTTTCTGGGCTGAGATGGAGAATCGCTGAATTTTGGACTCGGCTGGTGACAAAATGTTCCAAACACACCCCATGCACAACTCCACCGGGGAAGGTGCCAGAAACGAGTTCTGTTGGTAGTTTTTACACTACCCCGGTAGGCAGCTGAAAGGCACCACAAAACTTGTTCTACCTGCTTTCTGGGCTGAGATGGGGAACGGCTGAATTTTGGACTCGGCTGGTAACAAAATGTTCCAAACACACCCCATGCACAACTCCACCGGGGAAGGTGCCAGAAACGAGTTCTGTTGGTAGTTTTTACACTACCCCGGTAGGCAGCTGAAAGGCACCAGAAAACTTGTTCTACCTGCTTTCTGGGCTGAGATGGGGATGAGCTGAATTTTGGACTCAGCTGGTGACAAAATGTTCCAAACACACCCCATGCACACCTCCACTGGCAAAGGTGCCAGAAAAGAGTTCTGTTGGTAGTTTTTACACTACCCTGGTAGGCAGCTGAAAGGCACCACAAAACTTGTTCTACCTGCTTTCTGGGCTGAGATGGGGAATCGCTGAATTTTGGACTCGGCTGGTAACAAAATGTTCCAAACACACCCCATGCACAACTCCTCCGGGGAAGGTGCCAGAAACGAGTTCTGTTGGTAGTTTTTACACTACCCCGGTAGGCAAGAGAAAGGCACCACAAAACTTGTTCTACCTGCTTTCTGGGCTGAGATGGGGAACGGCTGAATTTTGGACTCGGCTGGTGACAAAATGTTCCAAACACACCCCATGCACAACTCCACCGGGGAAGGTGCCAGAAACGAGTTCTGTTGGTAGTTTTTACAGTACCCCGGTAGGCAGCTGAAAGGCACCACAAAAGTTTTTCTACCTGCTTTCTGGGCTTAGATGGGGATCAGCTGAATTTTGGACTCGGCTGGTGACAAAATGTTCCAAACACACCCCATGCACAACTCCACCGGAGAATGTGCCAGAAACGAGTTCTGTTGGTAGTTTTTACAGTACCCCGGTAGGCAGCTGAAAGGCACCACAAAACTTGTTCTACCTGCTTTCTGGGCTGAGATGGGGAACGGCTGAATTTTGGACTCGGCTGGTGACAAAATGTTCTAAACACACCCCATGCACAGCTCCACCGGGGAAGGTGCCAGAAACGAGTTCTGTTGGTAGTTTTTACACTACCCCGGTAGGCAGCTGAAAGGCACCACAAAACTTGTTCTACCTGCTTTCTGGGCTGAGATGGGGAACGGCTGAATTTTGGACTCGGCTGGTGACAAAATGTTCCAAACACACCCCATGCACAACTCCACCGGGGAAGGTGCCAGAAACGAGTTCTGTTGGTAGTTTTTACACTACCCCGGTAGGCAGCTGAAAGGCACCACAAAACTTGTTCTACCTGCTTTCTGGGCTGAGATGGGGAATCGCTGAATTTTGGACTCGGCTGGTTACAAAATGTTCCAAACACACCCCATGCACAACTCCTCCGGCAAAGGTGCCAGAAACGAGTTCTGTTGGTAGTTTTTACACTACCCCGGTAGGCAAGAGAAAGGCACCACAAAACTTGTTCTACCTGCTTTCTGGGCTGAGATGGAGAATCGCTGAATTTTGGACTCGGCTGGTGACAAAATGTTCCAAACACACCCCATGCACAACTCCACCGGGGAAGGTGCCAGAAACGAGTTCTGTTGGTAGTTTTTACACTACCCCGGTAGGCAGCTGAAAGGCACCACAAAACTTGTTCTACCTGCTTTCTGGGCTGAGATGGGGAACGGCTGAATTTTGGACTCGGCTGGTAACAAAATGTTCCAAACACACCCCATGCACAACTCCACCGGGGAAGGTGCCAGAAACGAGTTCTGTTGGTAGTTTTTACACTACCCCGGTAGGCAGCTGAAAGGCACCAGAAAACTTGTTCTACCTGCTTTCTGGGCTGAGATGGGGATGAGCTGAATTTTGGACTCAGCTGGTGACAAAATGTTCCAAACACACCCCATGCACACCTCCACTGGCAAAGGTGCCAGAAACGAGTTCTGTTGGTAGTTTTTACACTACCCTGGTAGGCAGCTGAAAGGCACCACAAAACTTGTTCTACCTGCTTTCTGGGCTGAGATGGGGAATCGCTGAATTTTGGACTCGGCTGGTAACAAAATGTTCCAAACACACCCCATGCACAACTCCTCCGGGGAAGGTGCCAGAAACGAGTTCTGTTGGTAGTTTTTACACTACCCCGGTAGGCAAGAGAAAGGCACCACAAAACTTGTTCTACCTGCTTTCTGGGCTGAGATGGGGAACGGCTGAATTTTGGACTCGGCTGGTGACAAAATGTTCCAAACACACCCCATGCACAACTCCACCGGGGAAGGTGCCAGAAACGAGTTCTGTTGGTAGTTTTTACAGTACCCCGGTAGGCAGCTGAAAGGCACCACAAAAGTTTTTCTACCTGCTTTCTGGGCTTAGATGGGGATCAGCTGAATTTTGGACTCGGCTGGTGACAAAATGTTCCAAACACACCCCATGCACAACTCCACCGGAGAATGTGCCAGAAACGAGTTCTGTTGGTAGTTTTTACAGTACCCCGGTAGGCAGCTGAAAGGCACCACAAAACTTGTTCTACCTGCTTTCTGGGCTGAGATGGGGAACGGCTGAATTTTGGACTCGGCTGGTGACAAAATGTTCTAAACACACCCCATGCACAGCTCCACCGGGGAAGGTGCCAGAAACGAGTTCTGTTGGTAGTTTTTACACTACCCCGGTAGGCAGCTGAAAGGCACCACAAAACTTGTTCTACCTGCTTTCTGGGCTGAGATGGGGAACGGCTGAATTTTGGACTCGGCTGGTAACAAAATGTTCCAAACACACCCCATGCACAGCTCCACCGGCAAAGGTGCCAGAAACGAGTTCTGTTGGTAGTTTTTACACTACCCCGGTAGGCAGCTGAAAGGCACCACAAAACTAGTTCTACCTGCTTTCTGGGCTGAGATGGGGAACGGCTGAATTTTGGACTCGGCTGGTAACAAAATGTTCCAAACACACCCCATGCACAGCTCCACCGGCAAAGGTGCCAGAAACGAGTTCTGTTGGTAGTTTTTACACTACCCCGGTAGGCAGCTGAAAGGCACCACAAAACTTGTTCTACCTGCTTTCTGGGCTGAGATGGGGAACGGCTGAATTTTGGACTCGGCTGCAGACAAAATGTTCCAAACACACCCCATGCACAACTCCTCCGGCAAAGGTGCCAGAAACGAGTTCTGTTGGTAGTTTTTACAGTACCCCGGTAGGCAGCTGAAAGGCACCACAAAAGTTTTTCTACCTGCTTTCTGGGCTGAGATGGGGAACAGCTGAATTTTGGACTCGGCTGCAGACAAAATGTTTCAAACACACCCCATGCACACCTCCACTGGCAAAGGTGCCAGAAACGAGTTCTGTTGGTAGTTTTTACACTACCCCGGTAGGCAGCTGAAAGGCACCACAAAACTTGTTCTACCTGCTTTCTGGGCTGAGATGGGGAACGGCTGAATTTTGGACTCGGCTGGTGACAAAATGTTCCAAACACACCCCATGCACAACTCCACCGGGGAAGGTGCCAGAAACGAGTTCTGTTGGTAGTTTTTACACTACCCCGGTAGGCAGCTGAAAGGCACCACAAAACTTGTTCTACCTGCTTTCTGGGCTGAGATGGGGAACGGCTGAATTTTGGACTCGGCTGGTAACAAAATGTTCCAAACACACCCCATGCACAACTCCACCGAGGAAGGTGCCAGAAACGAGTTCTGTTGGTAGTTTTTACACTACCCCGGTAGGCAAGAGAAAGGCACCACAAAACTTGTTCTACCTGCTTTCTGGGCTGAGCTGGGGAACGGCTGAATTTTGGACTCGGCTGGTAACAAAATGTTCCAAACACACCCCATGCACAACTCCACCGGGGAAGGTGCCAGAAACGAGTTCTGTTGGTAGTTTTTACACTACCCCGGTAGGCAGCTGAAAGGCACCACAAAACTTGTTCTACCTGCTTTCTGGGCTGAGATGGGGAATCGCTGAATTTTGGACTCGGCTGCTGACAAAATGTTCCAAACACACCCCATGCACAACTCTTCCGGGGAAGGTGCCAGAAACGAGTTCTGTTGGTAGTTTTTACACTACCCCGGTAGGCAGCTGAAAGGCACCACAAAACTTGTTCTACCTGCTTTCTGGGCTGAGATGGGGAAGCGCTGAATTTTGGACTCGGCTGGTGACAAAATGTTCCAAACACACCCCATGCACAACTCCTCCGGGGAAGGTGCCAGACAGGAGTTCTCCTGGTAGTTTTTACACTACCCCGGTAGGCAAGAGAAAGGCACCACAAAACTTGTTCTACCTGCTTACTGGGCTGAGATGGAGAATCGCTGAATTTTGGACTCGGCTGCTGACAAAATGTTCCAAACACACCCCATGCACAACTCCACCGGGGAAGGTGCCAGAAACGAGTTCTGTTGGTAGTTTTTACACTACCCCGGTAGGCAGCTGAAAGGCACCACAAAAGTTTTTCTACCTGCTTTCTGGGCTTAGATGGGGATCAGCTGAATTTTGGACTCGGCTGGTGACAAAATGTTCCAAACACACCCCATGCACAACTCCACCGGAGAATGTGCCAGAAACGAGTTCTGTTGGTAGTTTTTACAGTACCCCGGTAGGCAGCTGAAAGGCACCACAAAACTTGTTCTACCTGCTTTCTGGGCTGAGATGGGGAACGGCTGAATTTTGGACTCGGCTGGTGACAAAATGTTCTAAACACACCCCATGCACAGCTCCACCGGGGAAGGTGCCAGAAACGAGTTCTGTTGGTAGTTTTTACACTACCGCGGTAGGCAGCTGAAAGGCACCACAAAACTTGTTCTACCTGCTTTCTGGGCTGAGATGGGGAACGGCTGAATTTTGGACTCGGCTGGTAACAAAATGTTCCAAACACACCCCATGCACAGCTCCACCGGCAAAGGTGCCAGAAACGAGTTCTGTTGGTAGTTTTTACACTACCCCGGTAGGCAGCTGAAAGGCACCACAAAACTAGTTCTACCTGCTTTCTGGGCTGAGATGGGGAACGGCTGAATTTTGGACTCGGCTGCAGACAAAATGTTCCAAACACACCCCATGCACAACTCCTCCGGCAAAGGTGCCAGAAACGAGTTCTGTTGGTAGTTTTTACACTACCCCGGTAGGCAGCTGAAAGGCACCACAAAACTTGTTCTACCTGCTTTCTGGGCTGAGATGGGGAACGGCTGAATTTTGGACTCGGCTGGTGACAAAATGTTCCAAACACACCCCATGCACAACTCCACCGGGGAAGGTGCCAGAAACGAGTTCTGTTGGTAGTTTTTACAGTACCCCAGTAGGCAGCTGAAAGGCACCACAAAACTTGTTCTACCTGCTTTCTGGGCTGAGATGGGGAACGGCTGAATTTTGGACTCGGCTGGTGACAAAATGTTCCAAACACACCCCATGCACAGCTCCACCGGGGAAGGTGCCAGAAACGAGTTCTGTTGGTAGTTTTTACACTACCCCGGTAGGCAGCTGAAAGGCACCACAAAACTTGTTCTACCTGCTTTCTGGGCTGAGATGGGGAACGGCTGAATTTTGGACTCGGCTGGTGACAAAATGTTCCAAACACACCCCATGCACAACTCCACCGGGGAAGGTGCCAGAAACGAGTTCTGTTGGTAGTTTTTACACTACCCCGGTAGGCAAGAGAAAGGCACCACAAAACTTGTTCTACCTGCTTTCTGGGCTGAGCTGGGGAACGGCTGAATTTTGGACTCGGCTGGTAACAAAATGTTCCAAACACACCCCATGCACAACTCCACCGGGGAAGGTGCCAGAAACGAGTTCTGTTGGTAGTTTTTACACTACCCCGGTAGGCAGCTGAAAGGCACCACAAAACTTGTTCTACCTGCTTTCTGGGCTGAGATGGGGAATCGCTGAATTTTGGACTCGGCTGCTGACAAAATGTTCCAAACACACCCCATGCACAACTCTTCCGGGGAAGGTGCCAGAAACGAGTTCTGTTGGTAGTTTTTACACTACCCCGGTAGGCAGCTGAAAGGCACCACAAAACTTGTTCTACCTGCTTTCTGGGCTGAGATGGGGAAGCGCTGAATTTTGGACTCGGCTGGTGACAAAATGTTCCAAACACACCCCATGCACAACTCCTCCGGGGAAGGTGCCAGACAGGAGTTCTCCTGGTAGTTTTTACACTACCCCGGTAGGCAAGAGAAAGGCACCAGAAAACTTGTTCTACCTGCTTTCTGGGCTGAGATGGGGAATCGCTGAATTTTGGACTCGGCTGGTGACAAAATGTTCCAAACACACCCCATGCACAACTCCACCGGGGAAGGTGCCAGAAACGAGGTCTGTTGGTAGTTTTTACAGTACCCCGGTAGGCAGCTGAAAGGCACCACAAAACTTGTTCTACCTGCTTTCTGGGCTAGGATGGGGAACGGCTGAATTTTGGACTCGGCTGGTAACAAAATGTTCCAAACACACCCCATGCACAGCTCCACCGGCAAAGGTGCCAGAAAGGAGTTCTCTTGGTATTTTTACAGTGCTCCGGGAGGCAGCTGAAAGGCACCACAAAACTTGTTGTACCTGCTTTCTGGGCTGAGATGGGGAACGGCTGAATTTTGGACTCGGCTGCTGACAAAATGTTCCAAACACACCCCATGCACAGCTCCACCGGCAAAGGTGCCAGAAACGAGTTCTGTTGGTAGTTTTTACACTACCCCGGTAGGCAGCTGAAAGGCACCACAAAACTTGTTCTACCTGCTTTCTGGGCTGAGATGGGGAATCGCTGAATTTTGGACTCGGCTGGTAACAAAATGTTCCAAACACACCCCATGCACAGCTCCACCGGCAAAGGTGCCAGAAACGAGTTCTGTTGGTAGTTTTTACACTACCCCGGTAGGCAGCTGAAAGGCACCACAAAACTTGTTCTACCTGCTTTCTGGGCTGAGATGGGGAACGGCTGAATTTTGGACTCGGCTGCAGACAAAATGTTCCAAACACACCCCATGCACACCTCCACTGGCAAAGGTGCCAGAAACGAGTTCTGTTGGTAGTTTTTACACTACCCCGGTAGGCAGCTGAAAGGCACCACAAAACTTGTTCTACCTGCTTTCTGGGCTGAGATGAGGAACGGCTGAATTTTGGACTCGGCTGGTAACAAAATGTTCCAAACACACCCCATGCACAACTCCACCGGGGAAGGTGCCAGAAACGAGTTCTGTTGGTAGTTTTTACACTACCCCGGTAGGCAGATGAAAGGCACCACAAAACTTGTTCTACCTGCTTTCTGGGCTGAGATGGGGAATCGCTGAATTTTGGACTCGGCTGCTGACAAAATGTTCCAAACACACCCCATGCACAACTCCTCCGGGGAAGGTGCCAGAAAGGAGTTCTGTTGGTAGTTTTTACACTACCCCGGTAGGCAGCTGAAAGGCACCACAAAACTTGTTCTACCTGCTTTCTGGGCTGAGATGGGGAATCGCTGAATTTTGGACTCGGCTGGTGACAAAATGTTCCAAACACACCCCATGCACAGCTCCACCGGGGAAGGTGCCAGAAACGAGTTCTGTTGGTAGTTTTTACAGTACCCCAGTAGGCAGCTGAAAGGCACCACAAAACTTGTTCTACCTGCTTTCTGGGCTGAGATGAGGAACGGCTGAGTTTTGGACTCGGCTGCTGACAAAATGTTCCAAACACACCCCATGCACAACTCCACCGGGGAAGGTGCCAGAAACGAGTTCTGTTGGTAGTTTTTACACTACCCCGGTAGGCAGCTGAAAGGCACCACAAAACTTGTTCTACCTGCTTTCTGGGCTGAGATGGGGAACGGCTGAATTTTGGACTCGGCTGGTAACAAAATGTTCCAAACACACCCCATGCACACCTCCACTGGCAAAGGTGCCAGAAATGAGTTCTGTTGGTAGTTTTTACACTACCCCAGTAGGCAAGAGAAAGGCACCACAAAACTTGTTCTACCTGCTTTCTGGGCTGAGATGGAGAATCGCTGAATTTTGGACTCGGCTGGTGACAAAATGCTCCAAACACACCCCATGCACAACTCCACCGGGGAAGGTGCCAGAAACGAGTTCTGTTGGTAGTTTTTACACTACCCCGGTAGGCAGCTGAAAGGCACCACAAAACTTGTTCTACCTGCTTTCTGGGCTGAGATGGGGAACGGCTGAATTTTGGACTCGGCTGGTAACAAAATTTTCCAAACACACCCCATGCACACCTCCACTGGCAAAGGTGCCAGAAACGAGTTCTGTTGGTAGTTTTTACACTACCCCGGTAGGCAGCTGAAAGGCACCACAAAACTTGTTCTATCTGCTTTCTGGGCTGAGATGGGGAACGGCTGAATTTTGGACTCGGCTGGTAACAAAATGTTCCAAACACACCCCATGCACAGCTCCACCGGCAAAGGTGCCAGAAACGAGTTCTGTTGGTAGTTTTTACACTACCCCGGTAGGCAAGAGAAAGGCACCACAAAACTTGTTCTACCTGCTTTCTGGGCTGAGATGGGGAACGGCTGAATTTTGGACTCAGCTGGTGACAAAATGTTCCAAACACACCCCATGCACAACTCCACCGGGAAAGGTGCCAGAAACGAGTTCTGTTGGTAGTTTTTACACTACCCCGGTAGGCAGCTGAAAGGCACCACAAAACTTGTTCTACCTGCTTTCTGGGCTGAGATGGGGAAGCGCTGAATTTTTTACTCGGCTGCTGACAAAATGTTCCAAACACACCCCATGCACAACTCTTCCGGGGAAGGTGCCAGAAACGAGTTCTGTTGGTAGTTTTTACACTACCCCGGTAGGCAGCTGAAAGGCACCACAAAACTTGTTCTACCTGCTTTCTGGGCTGAGATGGGGAAGCGCTGAATTTTGGACTCGGCTGGTGACAAAATGTTCCAAACACACCCCATGCACAACTCCTCCGGGGAAGGTGCCAGACAGGAGTTCTCCTGGTAGTTTTTACACTACCCCGGTAGGCAAGAGAAAGGCACCACAAAACTTGTTCTACCTGCTTTCTGGGCTGAGATGGAGAATCGCTGAATTTTGGACTCGGCTGGTAACAAAATGTTCCAAACACACCCCATGCACAACTCCTCCGGGGAAGGTGCCAGAAAGGAGTTCTGTTGGTAGTTTTTACACTACCCCGGTAGGCAGCTGAAAGGCACCACAAAACTTGTTCTACCTGCTTTCTGGGCTGAGATGGGGAATCGCTGAATTTTGGACTCGGCTGGTGACAAAATGTTCCAAACACACCCCATGCACAGCTCCACCGGGGAAGGTGCCAGAAACGAGTTCTGTTGGTAGTTTTTACAGTACCCCAGTAGGCAGCTGAAAGGCACCACAAAACTTGTTCTACCTGCTTTCTGGGCTGAGATGAGGAACGGCTGAGTTTTGGACTCGGCTGCTGACAAAATGTTCCAAACACACCCCATGCACAACTCCACCGGGGAAGGTGCCAGAAACGAGTTCTGTTGGTAGTTTTTACACTACCCCGGTAGGCAGCTGAAAGGCACCACAAAACTTGTTCTACCTGCTTTCTGGGCTGAGATGGGGAACGGCTGAATTTTGGACTCGGCTGGTAACAAAATGTTCCAAACACACCCCATGCACACCTCCACTGGCAAAGGTGCCAGAAATGAGTTCTGTTGGTAGTTTTTACACTACCCCAGTAGGCAAGAGAAAGGCACCACAAAACTTGTTCTACCTGCTTTCTGGGCTGAGATGGAGAATCGCTGAATTTTGGACTCGGCTGGTGACAAAATGCTCCAAACACACCCCATGCACAACTCCACCGGGGAAGGTGCCAGAAACGAGTTCTGTTGGTAGTTTTTACACTACCCCGGTAGGCAGCTGAAAGGCACCACAAAACTTGTTCTACCTGCTTTCTGGGCTGAGATGGGGAACGGCTGAATTTTGGACTCGGCTGGTAACAAAATTTTCCAAACACACCCCATGCACACCTCCACTGGCAAAGGTGCCAGAAACGAGTTCTGTTGGTAGTTTTTACACTACCCCGGTAGGCAGCTGAAAGGCACCACAAAACTTGTTCTATCTGCTTTCTGGGCTGAGATGGGGAACGGCTGAATTTTGGACTCGGCTGGTAACAAAATGTTCCAAACACACCCCATGCACAACTCCACCGGCAAAGGTGCCAGAAACGAGTTCTGTTGGTAGTTTTTACACTACCCCGGTAGGCAGCTGAAAGGCACCAGAAAACTTGTTCTACCTGCTTTCTGGGCTGAGATGGGGAACGGCTGAATTTTGGACTCAGCTGGTGACAAAATGTTCCAAACACACCCCAAGCACACCTCCACCGGCAAAGGTGCCAGAAACGAGGTCTGTTGGTAGTTTTTACACTACCCCGGTAGGCAGCTGAAAGGCACCACAAAACTTGTTCTACCTGCTTTCTGGGCTGAGATGGGGAATCGCTGAATTTTGGACTCGGCTGGTAACAAAATGTTCCAAACACACCCCATGCACAACTCCTCCGGAGAAGGTGCCAGAAACGAGTTCTGTTGGTAGTTTTTACACTACCCCGGTAGGCAAGAGAAAGGCACCACAAAACTTGTTCTACCTGCTTTCTGGGCTGAGATGGGGAACGGCTGAATTTTGGACTCGGCTGGTAACAAAATGTTCCAAACACACCCCATGCACAACTCCACCGGGAAAGGTGCCAGAAACGAGTTCTGTTGGTAGTTTTTACACTACCCCGGTAGGCAGCTGAAAGGCACCACAAAACTTGTTCTACCTGCTTTCTGGGCTGAGATGGGGAATCGCTGAATTTTTTACTCGGCTGCTGACAAAATGTTCCAAACACACCCCATGCACAACTCTTCCGGGGAAGGTGCCAGAAACGAGTTCTGTTGGTAGTTTTTACACTACCCCGGTAGGCAGCTGAAAGGCACCACAAAACTTGTTCTACCTGCTTTCTGGGCTGAGATGGGGAAGCGCTGAATTTTGGACTCGGCTGGTGACAAAATGTTCCAAACACACCCCATGCACAACTCCTCCGGGGAAGGTGCCAGACAGGAGTTCTCCTGGTAGTTTTTACACTACCCCGGTAGGCAAGAGAAAGGCACCACAAAACTTGTTCTACCTGCTTTCTGGGCTGAGATGGAGAATCGCTGAATTTTGGACTCGGCTGGTGACAAAATGTTCCAAACACACCCCATGCACAACTCCACCGGGGAAGGTGCCAGAAACGAGTTCTGTTGGTAGTTTTTACAGTACCCCGGTAGGCAGCTGAAAGGCACCACAAAAGTTTTTCTACCTGCTTTCTGGGCTTAGATGGGGATCAGCTGATTTTTGGACTCGGCTGGTGACAAAATGTTCCAAACACACCCCATGCACAACTCCACCGGAGAATGTGCCAGAAACGAGTTCTGTTGGTAGTTTTTACAGTACCCCGGTAGGCAGCTGAAAGGCACCACAAAACTTGTTCTACCTGCTTTCTGGGCTGAGATGGGGAACGGCTGAATTTTGGACTCGGCTGGTGACAAAATGTTCTAAACACACCCCATGCACAGCTCCACCGGGGAAGGTGCCAGAAACGAGTTCTGTTGGTAGTTTTTACACTACCGCGGTAGGCAGCTGAAAGGCACCACAAAACTTGTTCTACCTGCTTTCTGGGCTGAGATGGGGAACGGCTGAATTTTGGACTCGGCTGGTTACAAAATGTTCCAAACACACCCCATGCACAGCTCCACCGGCAAAGGTGCCAGAAACGAGTTCTGTTGGTAGTTTTTACACTACCCCGGTAGGCAGCTGAAAGGCACCACAAAACTTGTTCTACCTGCTTTCTGGGCTGAGATGGGGAACGGCTGAATTTTGGACTCGGCTGCAGACAAAATGTTCCAAACACACCCCATGCACAACTCCTCCGGCAAAGGTGCCAGAAACGAGTTCTGTTGGTAGTTTTTACAGTACCCCGGTAGGCAGCTGAAAGGCACCACAAAAGTTTTTCTACCTGCTTTCTGGGCTGAGATGGGGAACAGCTGAATTTTGGACTCGGCTGCAGACAAAATGTTTCAAACACACCCGATGCACACCTCCACTGGCAAAGGTGCCAGAAACGAGTTCTGTTGGTAGTTTTTACACTACCCCGGTAGGCAGCTGAAAGGCACCACAAAACTTGTTCTACCTGCTTTCTGGGCTGAGATGGGGAACGGCTGAATTTTGGACTCGGCTGGTGACAAAATGTTCCAAACACACCCCATGCACAACTCCACCGGGGAAGGTGCCAGAAACGAGTTCTGTTGGTAGTTTTTACACTACCCCGGTAGGCAGCTGAAAGGCACCACAAAACTTGTTCTACCTGCTTTCTGGGCTGAGATGGGGAACGGCTGAATTTTGGACTCGGCTGGTAACAAAATGTTCCAAACACACCCCATGCACAACTCCACCGGCAAAGGTGCCAGAAACGAGTTCTGTTGGTAGTTTTTACACTACCCCGGTAGGCAAGAGAAAGGCACCACAAAACTTGTTCTACCTGCTTTCTGGGCTGAGCTGGGGAACGGCTGAATTTTGGACTCGGCTGGTAACAAAATGTTCCAAACACACCCCATGCACAACTCCACCGGGGAAGGTGCCAGAAACGAGTTCTGTTGGTAGTTTTTACACTACCCCGGTAGGCAGCTGAAAGGCACCACAAAACTTGTTCTACCTGCTTTCTGGGCTGAGATGGGGAATCGCTGAATTTTGGACTCGGCTGCTGACAAAATGTTCCAAACACACCCCATGCACAACTCTTCCGGGGAAGGTGCCAGAAACGAGTTCTGTTGGTAGTTTTTACACTACCCCGGTAGGCAGCTGAAAGGCACCACAAAACTTGTTCTACCTGCTTTCTGGGCTGAGATGGGGAAGCGCTGAATTTTGGACTCGGCTGGTGACAAAATGTTCCAAACACACCCCATGCACAACTCCTCCGGGGAAGGTGCCAGACAGGATTTCTCCTGGTAGTTTTTACACTACCCCGGTAGGCAAGAGAAAGGCTCCAGAAAACTTGTTCTACCTGCTTTCTGGGCTGAGATGGGGAATCGCTGAATTTTGGACTCGGCTGGTGACAAAATGTTCCAAACACACCCCATGCACAACTCCACCGGGGAAGGTGCCAGAAACGAGGTCTGTTGGTAGTTTTTACAGTACCCCGGTAGGCAGCTGAAAGGCACCACAAAACTTGTTCTACCTGCTTTCTGGGCTAGGATGGGGAACGGCTGAATTTTGGACTCGGCTGGTAACAAAATGTTCCAAACACACCCCATGCACAGCTCCACCGGCAAAGGTGCCAGAAAGGAGTTCTCTTGGTATTTTTACAGTGCTCCGGTAGGCAGCTGAAAGGCACCACAAAACTTGTTCTACCTGCTTTCTGGGCTGAGATGGGGAACGGCTGAATTTTGGACTCGGCTGGTAACATAATGTTCCAAACACACCCCATGCACAGCTCCACCGGCAAAGGTGCCAGAAACGAGTTCTGTTGGTAGTTTTTACACTACCCCGGTAGGCAGCTGAAAGGCACCACAAAACTTGTTCTACCTGCTTTCTGGGCTGAGATGGGGAATCGCTGAATTTTGGACTCGGCTGGTAACAAAATGTTCCAAACACACCCCATGCACAGCTCCACCGGCAAAGGTGCCAGAAACGAGTTCTGTTGGTAGTTTTTACACTACCCCGGTAGGCAGCTGAAAGGCACCACAAAACTTGTTCTACCTGCTTTCTGGGCTGAGATGGGGAACGGCTGAATTTTGGACTCGGCTGCAGACAAAATGTTCCAAACACACCCCATGCACACCTCCACTGGCAAAGGTGCCAGAAACGAGTTCTGTTGGTAGTTTTTACACTACCCCGGTAGGCAGCTGAAAGGCACCACAAAACTTGTTCTACCTGCTTTCTGGGCTGAGATGAGGAACGGCTGAATTTTGGATTCGGCTGGTAACAAAATGTTCCAAACACACCCCATGCACAGCTCCACCGGCAAAGGTGCCAGAAACGAGTTCTGTTGGTAGTTTTTACACTACCCCGGTAGGCAGCTGAAAGGCACCACAAAACTTGTTCTACCTGCTTTCTGGGCTGAGATGGGGAACGGCTGAATTTTGGACTCGGCTGCAGACAAAATGTTCCAAACACACCCCATGCACACCTCCACTGGCAAAGGTGCCAGAAACGAGTTCTGTTGGTAGTTTTTACACTACCCCGGTAGGCAGCTGAAAGGCACCACAAAACTTGTTCTACCTGCTTTCTGGGCTGAGATGAGGAACGGCTGAATTTTGGACTCGGCTGGTAACAAAATGTTCCAAACACACCCCATGCACACCTCCACCGGGGAAGGTGCCAGAAACGAGTTCTGTTGGTAGTTTTTACACTACCCCGGTAGGCAGATGAAAGGCACCACAAAACTTGTTCTACCTGCTTTCTGGGCTGAGATGGGGAATCGCTGAATTTTGGACTCGGCTGCTGACAAAATGTTCCAAACACACCCCATGCACAACTCCTCCGGGGAAGGTGCCAGAAAGGAGTTCTGTTGGTAGTTTTTACACTACCCCGGTAGGCAGCTGAAAGGCACCACAAAACTTGTTCTACCTGCTTTCTGGGCTGAGATGGGGAATCGCTGAATTTTGGACTCGGCTGGTGACAAAATGTTCCAAACACACCCCATGCACAGCTCCACCGGGGAAGGTGCCAGAAACGAGTTCTGTTGGTAGTTTTTACAGTACCCCAGTAGGCAGCTGAAAGGCACCACAAAACTTGTTCTACCTGCTTTCTGGGCTGAGATGAGGAACGGCTGAGTTTTGGACTCGGCTGCTGACAAAATGTTCCAAACACACCCCATGCACAACTCCACCGGGGAAGGTGCCAGAAACGAGTTCTTTTGGTAGTTTTTACACTACCCCGGTAGGCAGCTGAAAGGCACCACAAAACTTGTTCTACCTGCTTTCTGGGCTGAGATGGGGAACGGCTGAATTTTGGACTCGGCTGGTAACAAAATGTTCCAAACACACCCCATGCACACCTCCACTGGCAAAGGTGCCAGAAACGAGTTCTGTTGGTAGTTTTTACACTACCCCAGTAGGCAAGAGAAAGGCACCACAAAACTTGTTCTACCTGCTTTCTGGGCTGAGATGGAGAATCGCTGAATTTTGGACTCGGCTGGTGACAAAATGCTCCAAACACACCCCATGCACAACTCCACCGGGGAAGGTGCCAGAAACGAGTTCTGTTGGTAGTTTTTACACTACCCCGGTAGGCAGCTGAAAGGCACCACAAAACTTGTTCTACCTGCTTTCTGGGCTGAGATGGGGAACGGCTGAATTTTGGACTCGGCTGGTAACAAAATTTTCCAAACACACCCCATGCACACCTCCACTGGCAAAGGTGCCAGAAACGAGTTCTGTTGGTAGTTTTTACACTACCCCGGTAGGCAGCT
This sequence comes from Falco cherrug, assembly GCF_023634085.1. Lineage (NCBI taxonomy): Eukaryota > Metazoa > Chordata > Aves > Falconiformes > Falconidae > Falco > Falco cherrug. The sequence goes on from NW_026599489.1 coordinate 533,621, forward strand.
GAAAGGCACCACAAAACTTGTTCTATCTGCTTTCTGGGCTGAGATGGGGAACGGCTGAATTTTGGACTCGGCTGGTAACAAAATGTTCCAAACACACCCCATGCACAGCTCCACCGGCAAAGGTGCCAGAAACGAGTTCTGTTGGTAGTTTTTACACTACCCCGGTAGGCAGCTGAAAGGCACCACAAAACTTGTTCTACCTGCTTTCTGGGCTGAGATGGGGAACGGCTGAATTTTGGACTCGGCTGCAGACAAAATGTTCCAAACACACCCCATGCACACCTCCACTGGCAAAGGTGCCAGAAACGAGTTCTGTTGGTAGTTTTTACACTACCCCGGTAGGCAGCTGAAAGGCACCACAAAACTTGTTCTACCTGCTTTCTGGGCTGAGATGGGGAATCGCTGAATTTTGGACTCGGCTGGTAACAAAATGTTCCAAACACACCCCATGCACAGCTCCACCGGCAAAGGTGCCAGAAACGAGTTCTGTTGGTAGTTTTTACACTACCCCGGTAGGCAGCTGAAAGGCACCACAAAACTTGTTCTACCTGCTTTCTGGGCTGAGATGGGGAACGGCTGAATTTTGGACTCGGCTGCAGACAAAATGTTCCAAACACACCCCATGCACACCTCCACTGGCAAAGGTGCCAGAAACGAGTTCTGTTGGTAGTTTTTACACTACCCCGGTAGGCAGCTGAAAGGCACCACAAAACTTGTTCTACCTGCTTTCTGGGCTGAGATGAGGAACGGCTGAATTTTGGATTCGGCTGGTAACAAAATGTTCCAAACACACCCCATGCACAGCTCCACCGGCAAAGGTGCCAGAAACGAGTTCTGTTGGTAGTTTTTACACTACCCCGGTAGGCAGCTGAAAGGCACCACAAAACTTGTTCTACCTGCTTTCTGGGCTGAGATGGGGAACGGCTGAATTTTGGACTCGGCTGCAGACAAAATGTTCCAAACACACCCCATGCACACCTCCACTGGCAAAGGTGCCAGAAACGAGTTCTGTTGGTAGTTTTTACACTACCCCGGTAGGCAGCTGAAAGGCACCACAAAACTTGTTCTACCTGCTTTCTGGGCTGAGATGAGGAACGGCTGAATTTTGGACTCGGCTGGTAACAAAATGTTCCAAACACACCCCATGCACACCTCCACCGGGGAAGGTGCCAGAAACGAGTTCTGTTGGTAGTTTTTACACTACCCCGGTAGGCAGATGAAAGGCACCACAAAACTTGTTCTACCTGCTTTCTGGGCTGAGATGGGGAATCGCTGAATTTTGGACTCGGCTGCTGACAAAATGTTCCAAACACACCCCATGCACTACTCCTCCGGGGAAGGTGCCAGAAAGGAGTTCTGTTGGTAGTTTTTACACTACCCCGGTAGGCAGCTGAAAGGCACCACAAAACTTGTTCTACCTGCTTTCTGGGCTGAGATGGGGAATCGCTGAATTTTGGACTCGGCTGGTGACAAAATGTTCCAAACACACCCCATGCACAGCTCCACCGGGGAAGGTGCCAGAAACGAGTTCTGTTGGTAGTTTTTACAGTACCCCAGTAGGCAGCTGAAAGGCACCACAAAACTTGTTCTACCTGCTTTCTGGGCTGAGATGAGGAACGGCTGAGTTTTGGACTCGGCTGCTGACAAAATGTTCCAAACACACCCCATGCACAACTCCACCGGGGAAGGTGCCAGAAACGAGTTCTTTTGGTAGTTTTTACACTACCCCGGTAGGCAGCTGAAAGGCACCACAAAACTTGTTCTACCTGCTTTCTGGGCTGAGATGGGGAACGGCTGAATTTTGGACTCGGCTGGTAACAAAATGTTCCAAACACACCCCATGCACACCTCCACTGGCAAAGGTGCCAGAAACGAGTTCTGTTGGTAGTTTTTACACTACCCCAGTAGGCAAGAGAAAGGCACCACAAAACTTGTTCTACCTGCTTTCTGGGCTGAGATGGAGAATCGCTGAATTTTGGACTCGGCTGGTGACAAAATGCTCCAAACACACCCCATGCACAACTCCACCGGGGAAGGTGCCAGAAACGAGTTCTGTTGGTAGTTTTTACACTACCCCGGTAGGCAGCTGAAAGGCACCACAAAACTTGTTCTACCTGCTTTCTGGGCTGAGATGGGGAACGGCTGAATTTTGGACTCGGCTGGTAACAAAATTTTCCAAACACACCCCATGCACACCTCCACTGGCAAAGGTGCCAGAAACGAGTTCTGTTGGTAGTTTTTACACTACCCCGGTAGGCAGCTGAAAGGCACCACAAAACTTGTTCTATCTGCTTTCTGGGCTGAGATGGGGAACGGCTGAATTTTGGACTCGGCTGGTAACAAAATGTTCCAAACACACCCCATGCACAGCTCCACCGGCAAAGGTGCCAGAAACGAGTTCTGTTGGTAGTTTTTACACTACCCCGGTAGGCAGCTGAAAGGCACCACAAAACTTGTTCTACCTGCTTTCTGGGCTGAGATGGGGAACGGCTGAATTTTGGACTCGGCTGCAGACAAAATGTTCCAAACACACCCCATGCACACCTCCACTGGCAAAGGTGCCAGAAACGAGTTCTGTTGGTAGTTTTTACACTACCCCGGTAGGCAGCTGAAAGGCACCACAAAACTTGTTCTACCTGCTTTCTGGGCTGAGATGAGGAACGGCTGAATTTTGGATTCGGCTGGTAACAAAATGTTCCAAACACACCCCATGCACAGCTCCACCGGCAAAGGTGCCAGAAACGAGTTCTGTTGGTAGTTTTTACACTACCCCGGTAGGCAGCTGAAAGGCACCACAAAACTTGTTCTACCTGCTTTCTGGGCTGAGATGGGGAACGGCTGAATTTTGGACTCGGCTGCAGACAAAATGTTCCAAACACACCCCATGCACACCTCCACTGGCAAAGGTGCCAGAAACGAGTTCTGTTGGTAGTTTTTACACTACCCCGGTAGGCAGCTGAAAGGCACCACAAAACTTGTTCTACCTGCTTTCTGGGCTGAGATGAGGAACGGCTGAATTTTGGACTCGGCTGGTAACAAAATGTTCCAAACACACCCCATGCACAACTCCACCGGGGAAGGTGCCAGAAACGAGTTCTGTTGGTAGTTTTTACACTACCCCGGTAGGCAGATGAAAGGCACCACAAAACTTGTTCTACCTGCTTTCTGGGCTGAGATGGGGAATCGCTGAATTTTGGACTCGGCTGCTGACAAAATGTTCCAAACACACCCCATGCACAACTCCTCCGGGGAAGGTGCCAGAAAGGAGTTCTGTTGGTAGTTTTTACACTACCCCGGTAGGCAGCTGAAAGGCACCACAAAACTTGTTCTACCTGCTTTCTGGGCTGAGATGGGGAATCGCTGAATTTTGGACTCGGCTGGTGACAAAATGTTCCAAACACACCCCATGCACAGCTCCACCGGGGAAGGTGCCAGAAACGAGTTCTGTTGGTAGTTTTTACAGTACCCCAGTAGGCAGCTGAAAGGCACCACAAAACTTGTTCTACCTGCTTTCTGGGCTGAGATGGGGAATCGCTGAATTTTGGACTCGGCTGCTGACAAAATGTTCCAAACACACCCCATGCACAACTCTTCCGGGGAAGGTGCCAGAAACGAGTTCTGTTGGTAGTTTTTACACTACCCCGGTAGGCAGCTGAAAGGCACCACAAAACTTGTTCTACCTGCTTTCTGGGCTGAGATGGGGAAGCGCTGAATTTTGGACTCGGCTGGTGACAAAATGTTCCAAACACACCCCATGCACAACTCCTCCGGGGAAGGTGCCAGACAGGATTTCTCCTGGTAGTTTTTACACTACCCCGGTAGGCAAGAGAAAGGCTCCAGAAAACTTGTTCTACCTGCTTTCTGGGCTGAGATGGGGAATCGCTGAATTTTGGACTCGGCTGGTGACAAAATGTTCCAAACACACCCCATGCACAACTCCACCGGGGAAGGTGCCAGAAACGAGGTCTGTTGGTAGTTTTTACAGTACCCCGGTAGGCAGCTGAAAGGCACCACAAAACTTGTTCTACCTGCTTTCTGGGCTAGGATGGGGAACGGCTGAATTTTGGACTCGGCTGGTAACAAAATGTTCCAAACACACCCCATGCACAGCTCCACCGGCAAAGGTGCCAGAAAGGAGTTCTCTTGGTATTTTTACAGTGCTCCGGTAGGCAGCTGAAAGGCACCACAAAACTTGTTGTACCTGCTTTCTGGGCTGAGATGGGGAACGGCTGAATTTTGGACTCGGCTGGTAACATAATGTTCCAAACACACCCCATGCACAGCTCCACCGGCAAAGGTGCCAGAAACGAGTTCTGTTGGTAGTTTTTACACTACCCCGGTAGGCAGCTGAAAGGCACCACAAAACTTGTTCTACCTGCTTTCTGGGCTGAGATGGGGAATCGCTGAATTTTGGACTCGGCTGGTAACAAAATGTTCCAAACACACCCCATGCACAGCTCCACCGGCAAAGGTGCCAGAAACGAGTTCTGTTGGTAGTTTTTACACTACCCCGGTAGGCAGCTGAAAGGCACCACAAAACTTGTTCTACCTGCTTTCTGGGCTGAGATGGGGAACGGCTGAATTTTGGACTCGGCTGCAGACAAAATGTTCCAAACACACCCCATGCACACCTCCACTGGCAAAGGTGCCAGAAACGAGTTCTGTTGGTAGTTTTTACACTACCCCGGTAGGCAGCTGAAAGGCACCACAAAACTTGTTCTACCTGCTTTCTGGGCTGAGATGAGGAACGGCTGAATTTTGGATTCGGCTGGTAACAAAATGTTCCAAACACACCCCATGCACAGCTCCACCGGCAAAGGTGCCAGAAACGAGTTCTGTTGGTAGTTTTTACACTACCCCGGTAGGCAGCTGAAAGGCACCACAAAACTTGTTCTACCTGCTTTCTGGGCTGAGATGGGGAACGGCTGAATTTTGGACTCGGCTGCAGACAAAATGTTCCAAACACACCCCATGCACACCTCCACTGGCAAAGGTGCCAGAAACGAGTTCTGTTGGTAGTTTTTACACTACCCCGGTAGGCAGCTGAAAGGCACCACAAAACTTGTTCTACCTGCTTTCTGGGCTGAGATGAGGAACGGCTGAATTTTGGACTCGGCTGGTAACAAAATGTTCCAAACACACCCCATGCACACCTCCACCGGGGAAGGTGCCAGAAACGAGTTCTGTTGGTAGTTTTTACACTACCCCGGTAGGCAGATGAAAGGCACCACAAAACTTGTTCTACCTGCTTTCTGGGCTGAGATGGGGAATCGCTGAATTTTGGACTCGGCTGCTGACAAAATGTTCCAAACACACCCCATGCACAACTCCTCCGGGGAAGGTGCCAGAAAGGAGTTCTGTTGGTAGTTTTTACACTACCCCGGTAGGCAGCTGAAAGGCACCACAAAACTTGTTCTACCTGCTTTCTGGGCTGAGATGGGGAATCGCTGAATTTTGGACTCGGCTGGTGACAAAATGTTCCAAACACACCCCATGCACAGCTCCACCGGGGAAGGTGCCAGAAACGAGTTCTGTTGGTAGTTTTTACAGTACCCCAGTAGGCAGCTGAAAGGCACCACAAAACTTGTTCTACCTGCTTTCTGGGCTGAGATGAGGAACGGCTGAGTTTTGGACTCGGCTGCTGACAAAATGTTCCAAACACACCCCATGCACAACTCCACCGGGGAAGGTGCCAGAAACGAGTTCTTTTGGTAGTTTTTACACTACCCCGGTAGGCAGCTGAAAGGCACCACAAAACTTGTTCTACCTGCTTTCTGGGCTGAGATGGGGAACGGCTGAATTTTGGACTCGGCTGGTAACAAAATGTTCCAAACACACCCCATGCACACCTCCACTGGCAAAGGTGCCAGAAACGAGTTCTGTTGGTAGTTTTTACACTACCCCAGTAGGCAAGAGAAAGGCACCACAAAACTTGTTCTACCTGCTTTCTGGGCTGAGATGGAGAATCGCTGAATTTTGGACTCGGCTGGTGACAAAATGCTCCAAACACACCCCATGCACAACTCCACCGGGGAAGGTGCCAGAAACGAGTTCTGTTGGTAGTTTTTACACTACCCCGGTAGGCAGCTGAAAGGCACCACAAAACTTGTTCTACCTGCTTTCTGGGCTGAGATGGGGAACGGCTGAATTTTGGACTCGGCTGGTAACAAAATTTTCCAAACACACCCCATGCACACCTCCACTGGCAAAGGTGCCAGAAACGAGTTCTGTTGGTAGTTTTTACACTACCCCGGTAGGCAGCTGAAAGGCACCACAAAACTTGTTCTATCTGCTTTCTGGGCTGAGATGGGGAACGGCTGAATTTTGGACTCGGCTGGTAACAAAATGTTCCAAACACACCCCATGCACAGCTCCACCGGCAAAGGTGCCAGAAACGAGTTCTGTTGGTAGTTTTTACACTACCCCGGTAGGCAGCTGAAAGGCACCACAAAACTTGTTCTACCTGCTTTCTGGGCTGAGATGGGGAACGGCTGAATTTTGGACTCGGCTGCAGACAAAATGTTCCAAACACACCCCATGCACACCTCCACTGGCAAAGGTGCCAGAAACGAGTTCTGTTGGTAGTTTTTACACTACCCCGGTAGGCAGCTGAAAGGCACCACAAAACTTGTTCTACCTGCTTTCTGGGCTGAGATGAGGAACGGCTGAATTTTGGATTCGGCTGGTAACAAAATGTTCCAAACACACCCCATGCACAGCTCCACCGGCAAAGGTGCCAGAAACGAGTTCTGTTGGTAGTTTTTACACTACCCCGGTAGGCAGCTGAAAGGCACCACAAAACTTGTTCTACCTGCTTTCTGGGCTGAGATGGGGAACGGCTGAATTTTGGACTCGGCTGCAGACAAAATGTTCCAAACACACCCCATGCACACCTCCACTGGCAAAGGTGCCAGAAACGAGTTCTGTTGGTAGTTTTTACACTACCCCGGTAGGCAGCTGAAAGGCACCACAAAACTTGTTCTACCTGCTTTCTGGGCTGAGATGAGGAACGGCTGAATTTTGGACTCGGCTGGTAACAAAATGTTCCAAACACACCCCATGCACAACTCCACCGGGGAAGGTGCCAGAAACGAGTTCTGTTGGTAGTTTTTACACTACCCCGGTAGGCAGATGAAAGGCACCACAAAACTTGTTCTACCTGCTTTCTGGGCTGAGATGGGGAATCGCTGAATTTTGGACTCGGCTGCTGACAAAATGTTCCAAACACACCCCATGCACAACTCCTCCGGGGAAGGTGCCAGAAAGGAGTTCTGTTGGTAGTTTTTACACTACCCCGGTAGGCAGCTGAAAGGCACCACAAAACTTGTTCTACCTGCTTTCTGGGCTGAGATGGGGAATCGCTGAATTTTGGACTCGGCTGGTGACAAAATGTTCCAAACACACCCCATGCACAGCTCCACCGGGGAAGGTGCCAGAAACGAGTTCTGTTGGTAGTTTTTACAGTACCCCAGTAGGCAGCTGAAAGGCACCACAAAACTTGTTCTACCTGCTTTCTGGGCTGAGATGAGGAACGGCTGAGTTTTGGACTCGGCTGCTGACAAAATGTTCCAAACACACCCCATGCACAACTCCACCGGGGAAGGTGCCAGAAACGAGTTCTGTTGGTAGTTTTTACACTACCCCGGTAGGCAGCTGAAAGGCACCACAAAACTTGTTCTACCTGCTTTCTGGGCTGAGATGGGGAACGGCTGAATTTTGGACTCGGCTGGTAACAAAATGTTCCAAACACACCCCATGCACACCTCCACTGGCAAAGGTGCCAGAAACGAGTTCTGTTGGTAGTTTTTACACTACCCCAGTAGGCAAGAGAAAGGCACCACAAAACTTGTTCTACCTGCTTTCTGGGCTGAGATGGAGAATCGCTGAATTTTGGACTCGGCTGGTGACAAAATGCTCCAAACACACCCCATGCACAACTCCACCGGGGAAGGTGCCAGAAACGAGTTCTGTTGGTAGTTTTTACACTACCCCGGTAGGCAGCTGAAAGGCACCACAAAACTTGTTCTACCTGCTTTCTGGGCTGAGATGGGGAACGGCTGAATTTTGGACTCGGCTGGTAACAAAATTTTCCAAACACACCCCATGCACACCTCCACCGGCAAAGGTGCCAGAAACGAGTTCTGTTGGTAGTTTTTACACTACCCCGGTAGGCAGCTGAAAGGCACCACAAAACTTGTTCTATCTGCTTTCTGGGCTGAGATGGGGAACGGCTGAATTTTGGACTCGGCTGGTAACAAAATGTTCCAAACACACCCCATGCACAGCTCCACCGGCAAAGGTGCCAGAAACGAGTTCTGTTGGTAGTTTTTACACTACCCCGGTAGGCAAGAGAAAGGCACCACAAAACTTGTTCTACCTGCTTTCTGGGCTGAGATGGGGAACGGCTGAATTTTGGACTCAGCTGGTGACAAAATGTTCCAAACACACCCCATGCACACCTCCACCGGCAAACGTGCCAGAAACGAGGTCTGTTGGTAGTTTTTACACTACCCCGGTAGGCAGCTGAAAGGCACCACAAAACTTGTTCTACCTGCTTTCTGGGCTGAGATGGGGAATCGCTGAATTTTGGACTCGGCTGGTAACAAAATGTTCCAAACACACCCCATGCACAACTCCTCCGGAGAAGGTGCCAGATACGAGTTCTGTTGGTAGTTTTTACACTACCCCGGTAGGCAAGAGAAAGGCACCACAAAACTTGTTCTACCTGCTTTCTGGGCTGAGATGGGGAACGGCTGAATTTTGGACTCGGCTGGTGACAAAATGTTCCAAACACACCCCATGCACAACTCCACCGGGGAAGGTGCCAGAAACGAGTTCTGTTGGTAGTTTTTACACTACCCCGGTAGGCAGCTGAAAGGCACCACAAAACTTGTTCTACCTGCTTTCTGGGTGAGATGGGGATCAGCTGAATTTTGGACTCGGCTGGTTACAAAATGTTCCAAACACACCCCATGCACAACTCCACCGGGGAAGGTGCCAGAAATGAATTCTGTTGGTAGTTTTTACAGTACCCCGGTAGGCAGCTGAAAGGCACCACAAAACTTGTTCTACCTGCTTTCTGGGCTGAGATGGGGAATCGCTGAATTTTGGACTCGGCTGGTAACAAAATGTTCCAAACACACCCCATGCACAGCTCCACCGGCAAAGGTGCCAGAAACGAGTTCTGTTGGTAGTTTTTACACTACCCCGGTAGGCAGCTGAAAGGCACCACAAAACTTGTTCTACCTGCTTTCTGGGCTGAGATGGGGAACGGCTGAATTTTGGACTCGGCTGCAGACAAAATGTTCCAAACACACCCCATGCACAACTCCACCGGGGAAGGTGCCAGAAACGAGTTCTGTTGGTAGTTTTTACAGTACCCCGGTAGGCAGCTGAAAGGCACCACAAAAGTTTTTCTACCTGCTTTCTGGGTGAGATGGGGAATCGCTGAATTTTGGACTCGGCTGGTGACAAAATGTTCCAAACACACCCCATGCACAACTCCACCGGGGAAGGTGCCAGAAACGAGTTCTGTTGGTAGTTTTTACACTACCCCGGTAGGCAGCTGAAAGGCACCACAAAACTTGTTCTACCTGCTTTCTGGGCTGAGATGGGGAATCGCTGAATTTTGGACTCGGCTGCTGACAAAATGTTCCAAACACACCCCATGCACAACTCTTCCGGGGAAGGTGCCAGAAACGAGTTCTGTTGGTAGTTTTTACACTACCCCGGTAGGCAGCTGAAAGGCACCACAAAACTTGTTCTACCTGCTTTCTGGGCTGAGATGGGGAAGCGCTGAATTTTGGACTCGGCTGCAGACAAAATGTTCCAAACACACCCCATGCACAACTCCTCCGGGGAAGGTGCCAGACAGGAGTTCTCCTGGTAGTTTTTACACTACCCCGGTAGGCAAGAGAAAGGCACCAGAAAACTTGTTCTACCTGCTTTCTGGGCTGAGATGGGGAATCGCTGAATTTTGGACTCGGCTGCTGACAAAATGTTCCAAACACACCCCATGCACAACTCCACCGGGGAAGGTGCCAGAAACGAGTTCTGTTGGTAGTTTTTACAGTACCCCGGTAGGCAGCTGAAAGGCACCACAAAACTTGTTCTACCTGCTTTCTGGGCTAGGATGGGGAACGGCTGAATTTTGGACTCGGCTGGTAACAAAATGTTCCAAACACACCCCATGCACAGCTCCACCGGCAAAGGTGCCAGAAAGGAGTTCTCTTGGTATTTTTAAAGTGCTCCGGGAGGCAGCTGAAAGGCACCACAAAACTTGTTGTACCTGCTTTCTGGGCTGAGATGGGGAACGGCTGAATTTTGGACTCGGCTGGTAACATAATGTTCCAAACACACCCCATGCACAGCTCCACCGGCAAAGGTGCCAGAAACGAGTTCTGTTGGTAGTTTTTACACTACCCCGGTAGGCAGCTGAAAGGCACCACAAAACTTGTTCTACCTGCTTTCTGGGCTGAGATGGGGAATCGCTGAATTTTGGACTCGGCTGGTAACAAAATGTTCCAAACACACCCCATGCACAGCTCCACCGGCAAAGGTGCCAGAAACGAGTTCTGTTGGTAGTTTTTACACTACCCCGGTAGGCAGCTGAAAGGCACCACAAAACTTGTTCTACCTGCTTTCTGGGCTGAGATGGGGAACGGCTGAATTTTGGACTCGGCTGCAGACAAAATGTTCCAAACACACCCCATGCACACCTCCACTGGCAAAGGTGCCAGAAACGAGTTCTGTTGGTAGTTTTTACACTACCCCGGTAGGCAGCTGAAAGGCACCACAAAACTTGTTCTACCTGCTTTCTGGGCTGAGATGAGGAACGGCTGAATTTTGGACTCGGCTGGTAACAAAATGTTCCAAACACACCCCATGCACAACTCCTCCGGGGAAGGTGCCAGAAAGGAGTTCTGTTGGTAGTTTTTACACTACCCCGGTAGGCAGCTGAAAGGCACCACAAAACTTGTTCTACCTGCTTTCTGGGCTGAGATGGGGAATCGCTGAATTTTGGACTCGGCTGGTGACAAAATGTTCCAAACACACCCCATGCACAGCTCCACCGGGGAAGGTGCCAGAAACGAGTTCTGTTGGTAGTTTTTACAGTACCCCAGTAGGCAGCTGAAAGGCACCACAAAACTTGTTCTACCTGCTTTCTGGGCTGAGATGAGGAACGGCTGAGTTTTGGACTCGGCTGCTGACAAAATGTTCCAAACACACCCCATGCACAACTCCACCGGGGAAGGTGCCAGAAACGAGTTCTGTTGGTAGTTTTTACACTACCCCGGTAGGCAGCTGAAAGGCACCACAAAACTTGTTCTACCTGCTTTCTGGGCTGAGATGGGGAACGGCTGAATTTTGGACTCGGCTGGTGACAAATTGTTCCAAACACACCCCATGCACAGCTCCACCGGGGAAGGTGCCAGAAACGAGTTCTGTTGGTAGTTTTTACACTACCCCGGTAGGCAGCTGAAAGGCACCACAAAAGTTGTTCTACCTGCTTTCTGGGCTGAGATGGGGAACGGCTGAATTTTGGACTCGGCTGGTAACAAAATTTTCCAAACACACCCCATGCACACCTCCACTGGCAAAGGTGCCAGAAACGAGTTCTGTTGGTAGTTTTTACACTACCCCGGTAGGCAGCTGAAAGGCACCACAAAACTTGTTCTATCTGCTTTCTGGGCTGAGATGGGGAACGGCTGAATTTTGGACTCGGCTGGTAACAAAATGTTCCAAACACACCCCATGCACAGCTCCACCGGCAAAGGTGCCAGAAACGAGTTCTGTTGGTAGTTTTTACACTACCCCGGTAGGCAAGAGAAAGGCACCACAAAACTTGTTCTACCTGCTTTCTGGGCTGAGATGGGGAACGGCTGAATTTTGGACTCAGCTGGTGACAAAATGTTCCAAACACACCCCATGCACACCTCCACCGGCAAAGGTGCCAGAAACGAGGTCTGTTGGTAGTTTTTACACTACCCCGGTAGGCAGCTGAAAGGCACCACAAAACTTGTTCTACCTGCTTTCTGGGCTGAGATGGGGAATCGCTGAATTTTGGACTCGGCTGGTAACAAAATGTTCCAAACACACCCCATGCACAACTCCTCCGGAGAAGGTGCCAGAAACGAGTTCTGTTGGTAGTTTTTACACTACCCCGGTAGGCAGCTGAAAGGCACCACAAAACTTGTTCTACCTGCTTTCTGGGTGAGATGGGGATCAGCTGAATTTTGGACTCGGCTGGTTACAAAATGTTCCAAACACACCCCATGCACAACTCCACCGGGGAAGGTGCCAGAAATGAATTCTGTTGGTAGTTTTTACAGTACCCCGGTAGGCAGCTGAAAGGCACCACAAAACTTGTTCTACCTGCTTTCTGGGCTGAGATGGGGAATCGCTGAATTTTGGACTCGGCTGGTAACAAAATGTTCCAAACACACCCCATGCACAGCTCCACCGGCAAAGGTGCCAGAAACGAGTTCTGTTGGTAGTTTTTACACTACCCCGGTAGGCAGCTGAAAGGCACCACAAAACTTGTTCTACCTGCTTTCTGGGCTGAGATGGGGAACGGCTGAATTTTGGACTCGGCTGCAGACAAAATGTTCCAAACACACCCCATGCACAACTCCACCGGGGAAGGTGCCAGAAACGAGTTCTGTTGGTAGTTTTTACACTACCCCGGTAGGCAGCTGAAAGGCACCAGAAAACTTGTTCTACCTGCTTTCTGGGCTGAGATGGAGAATCACTGAATTTTGGACTCGGCTGGTGACAAAATGTTCCAAACACACCCCATGCACAACTCCACCGGGGAAGGTGCCAGAAACGAGTTCTGTTGGTAGTTTTTACAGTACCCCGGTAGGCAGCTGAAAGGCACCACAAAAGTTTTTCTACCTGCTTTCTGGGTGAGATGGGGAATCGCTGAATTTTGGACTCGGCTGGTGACAAAATGTTCCAAACACACCCCATGCACAACTCCACCGGGGAAGGTGCCAGAAACGAGTTCTGTTGGTAGTTTTTACACTACCCCGGTAGGCAGATGAAAGGCACCACAAAACTTGTTCTACCTGCTTTCTGGGCTGAGATGGGGAATCGCTGAATTTTGGACTCGGCTGCTGACAAAATGTTCCAAACACACCCCATGCACAACTCTTCCGGGGAAGGTGCCAGAAACGAGTTCTGTTGGTAGTTTTTACACTACCCCAGTAGGCAGCTGAAAGGCACCACAAAACTTGTTCTACCTGCTTTCTGGGCTGAGATGGGGAAGCGCTGAATTTTGGACTCGGCTGCAGACAAAATGTTCCAAACACACCCCATGCACAACTCCTCCGGGGAAGGTGCCAGACAGGAGTTCTCCTGGTAGTTTTTACACTACCCCGGTAGGCAAGAGAAAGGCACCAGAAAACTTGTTCTACCTGCTTTCTGGGCTGAGATGGGGAATCGCTGAATTTTGGACTCGGCTGGTGACAAAATGTTCCAAACACACCCCATGCACAACTCCACCGGGGAAGGTGCCAGAAACGAGGTCTGTTGGTAGTTTTTACAGTACCCCGGTAGGCAGCTGAAAGGCACCACAAAACTTGTTCTACCTGCTTTCTGGGCTAGGATGGGGAACGGCTGAATTTTGGACTCGGCTGGTAACAAAATGTTCCAAACACACCCCATGCACAGCTCCACCGGCAAAGGTGCCAGAAAGGAGTTCTCTTGGTATTTTTAAAGTGCTCCGGGAGGCAGCTGAAAGGCACCACAAAACTTGTTGTACCTGCTTTCTGGGCTGAGATGGGGAACGGCTGAATTTTGGACTCGGCTGGTAACATAATGTTCCAAACACACCCCATGCACAGCTCCACCGGCAAAGGTGCCAGAAACGAGTTCTGTTGGTAGTTTTTACACTACCCCGGTAGGCAGCTGAAAGGCACCACAAAACTTGTTCTACCTGCTTTCTGGGCTGAGATGGGGAATCGCTGAATTTTGGACTCGGCTGGTAACAAAATGTTCCAAACACACCCCATGCACAGCTCCACCGGCAAAGGTGCCAGAAACGAGTTCTGTTGGTAGTTTTTACACTACCCCGGTAGGCAGCTGAAAGGCACCACAAAACTTGTTCTACCTGCTTTCTGGGCTGAGATGGGGAACGGCTGAATTTTGGACTCGGCTGCAGACAAAATGTTCCAAACACACCCCATGCACAGCTCCACCGGGGAAGGTGCCAGAAACGAGTTCTGTTGGTAGTTTTTACAGTACCCCAGTAGGCAGCTGAAAGGCACCACAAAACTTGTTCTACCTGCTTTCTGGGCTGAGATGAGGAACGGCTGAGTTTTGGACTCGGCTGCTGACAAAATGTTCCAAACACACCCCATGCACAACTCCACCGGGGAAGGTGCCAGAAACGAGTTCTGTTGGTAGTTTTTACACTACCCCGGTAGGCAGCTGAAAGGCACCACAAAACTTGTTCTACCTGCTTTCTGGGCTGAGATGGGGAACGGCTGAATTTTGGACTCGGCTGGTAACAAAATGTTCCAAACACACCCCATGCACACCTCCACTGGCAAAGGTGCCAGAAACGAGTTCTGTTGGTAGTTTTTACACTACCCCAGTAGGCAAGAGAAAGGCACCACAAAACTTGTTCTACCTGCTTTCTGGGCTGAGATGGAGAATCGCTGAATTTTGGACTCGGCTGGTGACAAAATGCTCCAAACACACCCCATGCACAACTCCACCGGGGAAGGTGCCAGAAACGAGTTCTGTTGGTAGTTTTTACACTACCCCGGTAGGCAGCTGAAAGGCACCACAAAAGTTGTTCTACCTGCTTTCTGGGCTGAGATGGGGAACGGCTGAATTTTGGACTCGGCTGGTAACAAAATTTTCCAAACACACCCCATGCACAACTCCACCGGGGAAGGTGCCAGAAACGAGTTCTGTTGGTAGTTTTTACACTACCCCGGTAGGCAGCTGAAAGGCACCACAAAACTTGTTCTATCTGCTTTCTGGGCTGAGATGGGGAACGGCTGAATTTTGGACTCGGCTGGTAACAAAATGTTCCAAACACACCCCATGCACAGCTCCACCGGCAAAGGTGCCAGAAACGAGTTCTGTTGGTAGTTTTTACACTACCCCGGTAGGCAGCTGAAAGGCACCACAAAACTTGTTCTACCTGCTTTCTGGGCTGAGATGGGGAACGGCTGAATTTTGGACTCAGCTGGTGACAAAATGTTCCAAACACACCCCATGCACACCTCCACCGGCAAAGGTGCCAGAAACGAGGTCTGTTGGTAGTTTTTACACTACCCCGGTAGGCAGCTGAAAGGCACCACAAAACTTGTTCTACCTGCTTTCTGGGCTAGGATGGGGAACGGCTGAATTTTGGACTCGGCTGGTAACAAAATGTTCCAAACACACCCCATGCACAACTCCACCGGCAAAGGTGCCAGAAACGAGTTCTGTTGGTAGTTTTTACACTACCCCGGTAGGCAAGAGAAAGGCACCACAAAACTTGTTCTACCTGCTTTCTGGGCTGAGATGGGGAACGGCTGAATTTTGGACTCGGCTGGTAACAAAATGTTCCAAACACACCCCATGCACAACTCCACCGGGGAAGGTGCCAGAAACGAGTTCTGTTGGTAGTTTTTACACTACCCCGGTAGGCAGCTGAAAGGCACCACAAAAGTTTTTCTACCTGCTTTCTGGGCTGAGATGGGGAACACCTGAATTTCGGACTCGGCTGCAGACAAAATGTTTCAAACACACCCGATGCACACCTCCACTGGCAAAGGTGCCAGAAACGAGTTCTGTTGGTAGTTTTTACACTACCCCGGTAGGCAGCTGAAAGGCACCACAAAACTTGTTCTACCTGCTTTCCGGGGTGAGATGGGGAATCGCTGAATTTTGGACTCGGCTGCTGACAAAATGTTCCAAACACACCCCATGCACAACTCCACCGGGGAAGGTGCCAGAAACGAGTTCTGTTGGTAGTTTTTACACTACCCCGGTAGGCAGCTGAAAGGCACCACAAAACTTGTTCTACCTGCTTTCTGGGCTGAGATGGGGAACGGCTGAATTTTGGACTCGGCTGGTAACAAAATGTTCCAAACACACCCCATGCACAACTCCACCGGCAAAGGTGCCAGAAACGAGTTCTGTTGGTAGTTTTTACACTACCCCGGTAGGCAAGAGAAAGGCACCACAAAACTTGTTCTACCTGCTTTCTGGGCTGAGATGGAGAATCGCTGAATTTTGGACTCGGCTGGTGACAAAATGTTCCAAACACACCCCATGCACAACTCCACCGGGGAAGGTGCCAGAAACGAGTTCTGTTGGTAGTTTTTACAGTACCCCGGTAGGCAGCTGAAAGGCACCACAAAAGTTTTTCTACCTGCTTTCTGGGCTTAGATGGGGATCAGCTGAATTTTGGACTCGGCTGGTGACAAAATGTTCCAAACACACCCCATGCACAACTCCACCGGAGAATGTGCCAGAAACGAGTTCTGTTGGTAGTTTTTACAGCACCCCGGTAGGCAGCTGAAAGGCACCACAAAACTTGTTCTACCTGCTTTCTGGGCTGAGATGGGGAACGGCTGAATTTTGGACTCGGCTGCAGACAAAATGTTCCAAACACACCCCATGCACAACTCCACCGGGGAAGGTGCCAGAAACGAGTTCTGTTGGTAGTTTTTACACTACCCCGGTAGGCAGCTGAAAGGCACCACAAAAGTTTTTCTACCTGCTTTCTGGGCTGAGATGGGGAACAGCTGAATTTTGGACTCGGCTGCAGACAAAATGTTTCAAACACACCCGATGCACACCTCCACTGGCAAAGGTGCCAGAAACGAGTTCTGTTGGTAGTTTTTACACTACCCCGGTAGGCAGCTGAAAGGCACCACAAAACTTGTTCTACCTGCTTTCTGGGCTGAGATGGGGAATCGCTGAATTTTGGACTCGGCTGGTGACAAAATGTTCCAAACACACCCCATGCACAACTCCTCCGGGGAAGGTGCCAGACAGGAGTTCTCCTGGTAGTTTTTACACTACCCCGGTAGGCAAGAGAAAGGCACCACAAAACTTGTTCTACCTGCTTTCTGGGCTGAGATGGGGAATCGCTGAATTTTGGACTCGGCTGGTGACAAAATGTTCCAAACACACCCCATGCACAACTCCACCGGGGAAGGTGCCAGAAACGAGGTCTGTTGGTAGTTTTTACAGTACCCCGGTAGGCAGCTGAAAGGCACCACAAAACTTGTTCTACCTGCTTTCTGGGCTAGGATGGGGAACGGCTGAATTTTGGACTCGGCTGGTGACAAAATGTTCTAAACACACCCCATGGACAACTCCACCGGGGAAGGTGCCAGAAAGGAGTTCTCTTGGTATTTTTACAGTGCTCCGGGAGGCAGCTGAAAGGCACCACAAAACTTGTTGTACCTGCTTTCTGGGCTGAGATGGGGAACGGCTGAATTTTGGACTCGGCTGGTAACAAAATGTTCCAAACACACCCCATGCACAACTCCACCGGCAAAGGTGCCAGAAACGAGTTCTGTTGGTAGTTTTTACACTACCCCGGTAGGCAGCTGAAAGGCACCACAAAACTTGTTCTACCTGCTTTCTGGGCTGAGATGGGGAACGGCTGAATTTTGGACTCGGCTGGTAACAAAATGTTCCAAACACACCCCATGCACAACTCCACCGGCAAAGGTGCCAGAAACGAGTTCTGTTGGTAGTTTTTACACTACCCCGGTAGGCAAGAGAAAGGCACCACAAAACTTGTTCTACCTGCTTTCTGGGCTGAGATGGAGAATCGCTGAATTTTGGACTCGGCTGGTGACAAAATGTTCCAAACACACCCCATGCACAACTCCACCGGGGAAGGTGCCAGAAACGAGTTCTGTTGGTAGTTTTTACAGTACCCCGGTAGGCAGCTGAAAGGCACCACAAAAGTTTTTCTACCTGCTTTCTGGGCTTAGATGGGGATCAGCTGAATTTTGGACTCGGCTGGTGACAAAATGTTCCAAACACACCCCATGCACAACTCCACCGGAGAATGTGCCAGAAACGAGTTCTGTTGGTAGTTTTTACAGCACCCCGGTAGGCAGCTGAAAGGCACCACAAAACTTGTTCTACCTGCTTTCTGGGCTGAGATGGGGAACGGCTGAATTTTGGACTCGGCTGCAGACAAAATGTTCCAAACACACCCCATGCACAACTCCACCGGGGAAGGTGCCAGAAACGAGTTCTGTTGGTAGTTTTTACACTACCCCGGTAGGCAGCTGAAAGGCACCACAAAAGTTTTTCTACCTGCTTTCTGGGCTGAGATGGGGAACAGCTGAATTTTGGACTCGGCTGCAGACAAAATGTTTCAAACACACCCGATGCACACCTCCACTGGCAAAGGTGCCAGAAACGAGTTCTGTTGGTAGTTTTTACACTACCCCGGTAGGCAGCTGAAAGGCACCACAAAACTTGTTCTACCTGCTTTCTGGGCTGAGATGGGGAATCGCTGAATTTTGGACTCGGCTGGTGACAAAATGTTCCAAACACACCCCATGCACAACTCCTCCGGGGAAGGTGCCAGACAGGAGTTCTCCTGGTAGTTTTTACACTACCCCGGTAGGCAAGAGAAAGGCACCACAAAACTTGTTCTACCTGCTTTCTGGGCTGAGATGGGGAATCGCTGAATTTTGGACTCGGCTGGTGACAAAATGTTCCAAACACACCCCATGCACAACTCCACCGGGGAAGGTGCCAGAAACGAGGTCTGTTGGTAGTTTTTACAGTACCCCGGTAGGCAGCTGAAAGGCACCACAAAACTTGTTCTACCTGCTTTCTGGGCTAGGATGGGGAACGGCTGAATTTTGGACTCGGCTGGTGACAAAATGTTCTAAACACACCCCATGGACAACTCCACCGGGGAAGGTGCCAGAAAGGAGTTCTCTTGGTATTTTTACAGTGCTCCGGGAGGCAGCTGAAAGGCACCACAAAACTTGTTGTACCTGCTTTCTGGGCTGAGATGGGGAACGGCTGAATTTTGGACTCGGCTGGTAACAAAATGTTCCAAACACACCCCATGCACAACTCCACCGGCAAAGGTGCCAGAAACGAGTTCTGTTGGTAGTTTTTACACTACCCCGGTAGGCAGCTGAAAGGCACCACAAAACTTGTTCTACCTGCTTTCTGGGCTGAGATGGGGAATCGCTGAATTTTGGACTCGGCTGGTAACAAAATGTTCCAAACACACCCCATGCACAGCTCCACCGGCAAAGGTGCCAGAAACGAGTTCTGTTGGTAGTTTTTACACTACCCCGGTAGGCAGCTGAAAGGCACCACAAAACTTGTTCTACCTGCTTTCTGGGCTGAGATGGGGAACGGCTGAATTTTGGACTCGGCTGCAGACAAAATGTTCCAAACACACCCCATGCACACCTCCACTGGCAAAGGTGCCAGAAACGAGTTCTGTTGGTAGTTTTTACACTACCCCGGTAGGCAGCTGAAAGGCACCACAAAACTTGTTCTACCTGCTTTCTGGGCTGAGATGAGGAACGGCTGAATTTTGGACACGGCTGGTAACAAAATGTTCCAAACACACCCCATGCACAACTCCACCGGGGAAGGTGCCAGAAACGAGTTCTGTTGGTAGTTTTTACACTACCCCGGTAGGCAGCTGAAAGGCACCACAAAACTTGTTCTACCTGCTTTCTGGGCTGAGATGGGGAATCGCTGAATTTTGGACTCGGCTGCTGACAAAATGTTCCAAACACACCCCATGCACAACTCCTCCGGGGAAGGTGCCAGAAAGGAGTTCTGTTGGTAGTTTTTACACTACCCCGGTAGGCAGCTGAAAGGCACCACAAAACTTGTTCTACCTGCTTTCTGGGCTGAGATGGGGAATCGCTGAATTTTGGACTCGGCTGGTGACAAAATGTTCCAAACACACCCCATGCACAGCTCCACCGGGGAAGGTGCCAGAAACGAGTTCTGTTGGTAGTTTTTACAGTACCCCAGTAGGCAGCTGAAAGGCACCACAAAACTTGTTCTACCTGCTTTCTGGGCTGAGATGAGGAACGGCTGAGTTTTGGACTCGGCTGCTGACAAAATGTTCCAAACACACCCCATGCACAACTCCACCGGGGAAGGTGCCAGAAACGAGTTCTGTTGGTAGTTTTTACACTACCCCGGTAGGCAGCTGAAAGGCACCACAAAACTTGTTCTACCTGCTTTCTGGGCTGAGATGGGGAACGGCTGAATTTTGGACTCGCCTGGTAACAAAATGTTCCAAACACACCCCATGCACACCTCCACTGGCAAAGGTGCCAGAAACGAGTTCTGTTGGTAGTTTTTACACTACCCCAGTAGGCAAGAGAAAGGCACCACAAAACTTGTTCTACCTGCTTTCTGGGCTGAGATGGAGAATCGCTGAATTTTGGACTCGGCTGCTGACAAAATGTTCCAAACACACCCCATGCACAACTCCACCGGGGAAGGTGCCAGAAATGAGTTCTGTTGGTAGTTTTTACACTACCCCGGTAGGCAGCTGAAAGGCACCACAAAACTTGTTCTACCTGCTTTCTGGGCTGAGATGGGGAATCGCTGAATTTTGGACTCGGCTGCTGACAAAATGTTCCAAACACACCCCATGCACACCTCCACCGGGGAAGGTGCCAGAAACGAGTTCTGTTGGTAGTTTTTACACTACCCCGGTAGGCAGCTGAAAGGCACCACAAAACTTGTTCTATCTGCTTTCTGGGCTGAGATGGGGAACGGCTGAATTTTGGACTCGGCTGGTAACAAAATGTTCCAAACACACCCCATGCACAGCTCCACCGGCAAAGGTGCCAGAAACGAGTTCTGTTGGTAGTTTTTACACTACCCCGGTAGGCAGCTGAAAGGCACCACAAAACTTGTTCTACCTGCTTTCTGGGCTGAGATGGGGAACGGCTGAATTTTGGACTCGGCTGGTAACAAAATGTTCCAAACACACCCCATGCACAACTCCACCGGAGAAGGTGCCAGAAACGAGTTCTGTTGGTAGTTTTTACACTACCCCGGTAGGCAGCTGAAAGGCACCACAAAAGTTGTTCTACCTGCTTTCTGGGCTGAGATGGAGAATCGCTGAATTTTGGACTCGGCTGGTGACAAAATGTTCCAAACACACCCCATGCACAACTCCACCGGGGAAGGTGCCAGAAACGAGTTCTGTTGGTAGTTTTTACACTACCCCGGTAGGCAAGAGAAAGGCACCACAAAACTTGTTCTACCTGCTTTCTGGGCTGAGATGGGGAACGGCTGAATTTTGGACTCGGCTGGTAACAAAATGTTCCAAACACACCCCATGCACAACTCCACCGGGGAAGGTGCCAGAAACGAGTTCTGTTGGTAGTTTTTACACTACCCCGGTAGGCAGCTGAAAGGCACCAGAAAACTTGTTCTACCTGCTTTCTGGGCTGAGATGGGGATGAGCTGAATTTTGGACTCAGCTGGTGACAAAATGTTCCAAACACACCCCATGCACAACTCCTCCGGGGAAGGTGCCAGAAACGAGTTCTGTTGGTAGTTTTTACACTACCCCGGTAGGCAGCTGAAAGGCACCACAAAAGTTTTTCTACCTGCTTTCTGGGCTTAGATGGGGATCAGCTGAATTTTGGACTCGGCTGGTGACAAAATGTTCCAAACACACCCCATGCACAACTCCACCGGAGAATGTGCCAGAAACGAGTTCTGTTGGTAGTTTTTACAGTACCCCGGTAGGCAGCTGAAAGGCACCACAAAACTTGTTCTACCTGCTTTCTGGGCTGAGATGGGGAACGGCTGAATTTTGGACTCGGCTGGTGACAAAATGTTCTAAACACACCCCATGCACAGCTCCACCGGGGAAGGTGCCAGAAACGAGTTCTGTTGGTAGTTTTTACACTACCCCGGTAGGCAGCTGAAAGGCACCACAAAACTTGTTCTACCTGCTTTCTGGGCTGAGATGGGGAACGGCTGAATTTTGGACTCGGCTGGTAACAAAATGTTCCAAACACACCCCATGCACAGCTCCACCGGCAAAGGTGCCAGAAACGAGTTCTGTTGGTAGTTTTTAAACTACCCCGGTAGGCAGCTGAAAGGCACCACAAAACTAGTTCTACCTGCTTTCTGGGCTGAGATGGGGAACGGCTGAATTTTGGACTCGGCTGGTTACAAAATGTTCCAAACACACCCCATGCACAGCTCCACCGGCAAAGGTGCCAGAAACGAGTTCTGTTGGTAGTTTTTACACTACCCCGGTAGGCAGCTGAAAGGCACCACAAAACTTGTTCTACCTGCTTTCTGGGCTGAGATGGGGAACGGCTGAATTTTGGACTCGGCTGCAGACAAAATGTTCCAAACACACCCCATGCACAACTCCACCGGGGAAGGTGCCAGAAACGAGTTCTGTTGGTAGTTTTTACACTACCCCGGTAGGCAGCTGAAAGGCACCACAAAAGTTTTTCTACCTGCTTTCTGGGCTGAGATGGGGAACAGCTGAATTTTGGACTCGGCTGCAGACAAAATGTTTCAAACACACCCGATGCACACCTCCACTGGCAAAGGTGCCAGAAACGAGTTCTGTTGGTAGTTTTTACACTACCCCGGTAGGCAGCTGAAAGGCACCACAAAACTTGTTCTACCTGCTTTCCGGGGTGAGATGGGGAATCGCTGAATTTTGGACTCGGCTGGTGACAAAATGTTCCAAACACACCCCATGCACAACTCCTCCGGGGAAGGTGCCAGACAGGAGTTCTCCTGGTAGTTTTTACACTACCCCGGTAGGCAAGAGAAAGGCACCACAAAACTTGTTCTACCTGCTTTCTGGGCTGAGATGGGGAATCGCTGAATTTTGGACTCAGCTGGTGACAAAATGTTCCAAACACACCCCATGCACAACTCCACCGGGGAAGGTGCCAGAAACGAGGTCTGTTGGTAGTTTTTACAGTACCCCGGTAGGCAGCTGAAAGGCACCACAAAACTTGTTCTACCTGCTTTCTGGGCTAGGATGGGGAACGGCTGAATTTTGGACTCGGCTGGTGACAAAATGTTCTAAACACACCCCATGGACAACTCCACCGGGGAAGGTGCCAGAAAGGAGTTCTCTTGGTATTTTTACAGTGCTCCGGGAGGCAGCTGAAAGGCACCACAAAACTTGTTGTACCTGCTTTCTGGGCTGAGATGGGGAACGGCTGAATTTTGGACTCGGCTGGTAACAAAATGTTCCAAACACACCCCATGCACAACTCCACCGGCAAAGGTGCCAGAAACGAGTTCTGTTGGTAGTTTTTACACTACCCCGGTAGGCAGCTGAAAGGCACCACAAAACTTGTTCTACCTGCTTTCTGGGCTGAGATGGGGAATCGCTGAATTTTGGACTCGGCTGGTAACAAAATGTTCCAAACACACCCCATGCACAGCTCCACCGGCAAAGGTGCCAGAAACGAGTTCTGTTGGTAGTTTTTACACTACCCCGGTAGGCAGCTGAAAGGCACCACAAAACTTGTTCTACCTGCTTTCTGGGCTGAGATGGGGAACGGCTGAATTTTGGACTCGGCTGCAGACAAAATGTTCCAAACACACCCCATGCACACCTCCACTGGCAAAGGTGCCAGAAACGAGTTCTGTTGGTAGTTTTTACACTACCCCGGTAGGCAGCTGAAAGGCACCACAAAACTTGTTCTACCTGCTTTCTGGGCTGAGATGAGGAACGGCTGAATTTTGGACACGGCTGGTAACAAAATGTTCCAAACACACCCCATGCACAACTCCACCGGGGAAGGTGCCAGAAACGAGTTCTGTTGGTAGTTTTTACACTACCCCGGTAGGCAGCTGAAAGGCACCACAAAACTTGTTCTACCTGCTTTCTGGGCTGAGATGGGGAATCGCTGAATTTTGGACTCGGCTGCTGACAAAATGTTCCAAACACACCCCATGCACAACTCCTCCGGGGAAGGTGCCAGAAAGGAGTTCTGTTGGTAGTTTTTACACTACCCCGGTAGGCAGCTGAAAGGCACCACAAAACTTGTTCTACCTGCTTTCTGGGCTGAGATGGGGAATCGCTGAATTTTGGACTCGGCTGGTGACAAAATGTTCCAAACACACCCCATGCACAGCTCCACCGGGGAAGGTGCCAGAAACGAGTTCTGTTGGTAGTTTTTACAGTACCCCAGTAGGCAGCTGAAAGGCACCACAAAACTTGTTCTACCTGCTTTCTGGGCTGAGATGAGGAACGGCTGAGTTTTGGACTCGGCTGCTGACAAAATGTTCCAAACACACCCCATGCACAACTCCACCGGGGAAGGTGCCAGAAACGAGTTCTGTTGGTAGTTTTTACACTACCCCGGTAGGCAGCTGAAAGGCACCACAAAACTTGTTCTACCTGCTTTCTGGGCTGAGATGGGGAACGGCTGAATTTTGGACTCGCCTGGTAACAAAATGTTCCAAACACACCCCATGCACACCTCCACTGGCAAAGGTGCCAGAAACGAGTTCTGTTGGTAGTTTTTACACTACCCCAGTAGGCAAGAGAAAGGCACCACAAAACTTGTTCTACCTGCTTTCTGGGCTGAGATGGAGAATCGCTGAATTTTGGACTCGGCTGCTGACAAAATGTTCCAAACACACCCCATGCACAACTCCACCGGGGAAGGTGCCAGAAATGAGTTCTGTTGGTAGTTTTTACACTACCCCGGTAGGCAGCTGAAAGGCACCACAAAACTTGTTCTACCTGCTTTCTGGGCTGAGATGGGGAATCGCTGAATTTTGGACTCGGCTGCTGACAAAATGTTCCAAACACACCCCATGCACACCTCCACCGGGGAAGGTGCCAGAAACGAGTTCTGTTGGTAGTTTTTACACTACCCCGGTAGGCAGCTGAAAGGCACCACAAAACTTGTTCTATCTGCTTTCTGGGCTGAGATGGGGAACGGCTGAATTTTGGACTCGGCTGGTAACAAAATGTTCCAAACACACCCCATGCACAGCTCCACCGGCAAAGGTGCCAGAAACGAGTTCTGTTGGTAGTTTTTACACTACCCCGGTAGGCAGCTGAAAGGCACCACAAAACTTGTTCTACCTGCTTTCTGGGCTGAGATGGGGAACGGCTGAATTTTGGACTCGGCTGGTAACAAAATGTTCCAAACACACCCCATGCACAACTCCACCGGAGAAGGTGCCAGAAACGAGTTCTGTTGGTAGTTTTTACACTACCCCGGTAGGCAGCTGAAAGGCACCACAAAAGTTGTTCTACCTGCTTTCTGGGCTGAGATGGAGAATCGCTGAATTTTGGACTCGGCTGGTGACAAAATGTTCCAAACACACCCCATGCACAACTCCACCGGGGAAGGTGCCAGAAACGAGTTCTGTTGGTAGTTTTTACACTACCCCGGTAGGCAAGAGAAAGGCACCACAAAACTTGTTCTACCTGCTTTCTGGGCTGAGATGGGGAACGGCTGAATTTTGGACTCGGCTGGTAACAAAATGTTCCAAACACACCCCATGCACAACTCCACCGGGGAAGGTGCCAGAAACGAGTTCTGTTGGTAGTTTTTACACTACCCCGGTAGGCAGCTGAAAGGCACCAGAAAACTTGTTCTACCTGCTTTCTGGGCTGAGATGGGGATGAGCTGAATTTTGGACTCAGCTGGTGACAAAATGTTCCAAACACACCCCATGCACAACTCCTCCGGGGAAGGTGCCAGAAACGAGTTCTGTTGGTAGTTTTTACACTACCCCGGTAGGCAGCTGAAAGGCACCACAAAAGTTTTTCTACCTGCTTTCTGGGCTTAGATGGGGATCAGCTGAATTTTGGACTCGGCTGGTGACAAAATGTTCCAAACACACCCCATGCACAACTCCACCGGAGAATGTGCCAGAAACGAGTTCTGTTGGTAGTTTTTACAGTACCCCGGTAGGCAGCTGAAAGGCACCACAAAACTTGTTCTACCTGCTTTCTGGGCTGAGATGGGGAACGGCTGAATTTTGGACTCGGCTGGTGACAAAATGTTCTAAACACACCCCATGCACAGCTCCACCGGGGAAGGTGCCAGAAACGAGTTCTGTTGGTAGTTTTTACACTACCCCGGTAGGCAGCTGAAAGGCACCACATAACTTGTTGTACCTGCTTTCTGGGCTGAGATGGGGAACGGCTGAATTTTGGACTCGGCTGGTAACAAAATGTTCCAAACACACCCCATGCACAGCTCCACCGGCAAAGGTGCCAGAAACGAGTTCTGTTGGTAGTTTTTAAACTACCCCGGTAGGCAGCTGAAAGGCACCACAAAACTAGTTCTACCTGCTTTCTGGGCTGAGATGGGGAACGGCTGAATTTTGGACTCGGCTGGTTACAAAATGTTCCAAACACACCCCATGCACAGCTCCACCGGCAAAGGTGCCAGAAACGAGTTCTGTTGGTAGTTTTTACACTACCCCGGTAGGCAGCTGAAAGGCACCACAAAACTTGTTCTACCTGCTTTCTGGGCTGAGATGGGGAACGGCTGAATTTTGGACTCGGCTGCAGACAAAATGTTCCAAACACACCCCATGCACAACTCCACCGGGGAAGGTGCCAGAAACGAGTTCTGTTGGTAGTTTTTACACTACCCCGGTAGGCAGCTGAAAGGCACCACAAAAGTTTTTCTACCTGCTTTCTGGGCTGAGATGGGGAACAGCTGAATTTTGGACTCGGCTGCAGACAAAATGTTTCAAACACACCCGATGCACACCTCCACTGGCAAAGGTGCCAGAAACGAGTTCTGTTGGTAGTTTTTACACTACCCCGGTAGGCAGCTGAAAGGCACCACAAAACTTGTTCTACCTGCTTTCCGGGGTGAGATGGGGAATCGCTGAATTTTGGACTCGGCTGCTGACAAAATGTTCCAAACACACCCCATGCACAACTCCACCGGGGAAGGTGCCAGAAACGAGTTCTGTTGGTAGTTTTTACACTACCCCGGTAGGCAGCTGAAAGGCACCACAAAACTTGTTCTACCTGCTTTCTGGGCTGAGATGGGGAACGGCTGAATTTTGGACTCGGCTGGTAACAAAATGTTCCAAACACACCCCATGCACAACTCCACCGGCAAAGGTGCCAGAAACGAGTTCTGTTGGTAGTTTTTACACTACCCCGGTAGGCAAGAGAAAGGCACCACAAAACTTGTTCTACCTGCTTTCTGGGCTGAGATGGGGAACGGCTGAATTTTGGACTCGGCTGGTAACAAAATGTTCCAAACACACCCCATGCACAGCTCCACCGGCAAAGGTGCCAGAAACGAGTTCTGTTGGTAGTTTTTACACTACCCCGGTAGGCAGCTGAAAGGCACCACAAAACTTGTTCTACCTGCTTTCTGGGCTGAGATGGGGAACGGCTGAATTTTGGACTCGGCTGCAGACAAAATGTTCCAAACACACCCCATGCACACCTCCACTGGCAAAGGTGCCAGAAACGAGTTCTGTTGGTAGTTTTTACACTACCCCGGTAGGCAGCTGAAAGGCACCACAAAACTTGTTCTACCTGCTTTCTGGGCTGAGATGAGGAACGGCTGAATTTTGGACACGGCTGGTAACAAAATGTTCCAAACACACCCCATGCACAACTCCACCGGGGAAGGTGCCAGAAACGAGTTCTGTTGGTAGTTTTTACACTACCCCGGTAGGCAGCTGAAAGGCACCACAAAACTTGTTCTACCTGCTTTCTGGGCTGAGATGGGGAATCGCTGAATTTTGGACTCGGCTGCTGACAAAATGTTCCAAACACACCCCATGCACAACTCCTCCGGGGAAGGTGCCAGAAAGGAGTTCTGTTGGTAGTTTTTACACTACCCCGGTAGGCAGCTGAAAGGCACCACAAAACTTGTTCTACCTGCTTTCTGGGCTGAGATGGGGAATCGCTGAATTTTGGACTCGGCTGGTGACAAAATGTTCCAAACACACCCCATGCACAACTCCACCGGGGAAGGTGCCAGAAACGAGTTCTGTTGGTAGTTTTTACACTACCCCGGTAGGCAGCTGAAAGGCACCACAAAACTTGTTCTACCTGCTTTCTGGGCTGAGATGGGGAATCGCTGAATTTTGGACTCGGCTGCTGACAAAATGTTCCAAACACACCCCATGCACACCTCCACCGGGGAAGGTGCCAGAAACGAGTTCTGTTGGTAGTTTTTACACTACCCCGGTAGGCAGCTGAAAGGCACCACAAAACTTGTTCTATCTGCTTTCTGGGCTGAGATGGGGAACGGCTGAATTTTGGACTCGGCTGGTAACAAAATGTTCCAAACACACCCCATGCACAGCTCCACCGGCAAAGGTGCCAGAAACGAGTTCTGTTGGTAGTTTTTACACTACCCCGGTAGGCAGCTGAAAGGCACCAGAAAACTTGTTCTACCTGCTTTCTGGGCTGAGATGGGGAACGGCTGAATTTTGGACTCGGCTGGTAACAAAATGTTCCAAACACACCCCATGCACAACTCCACCGGAGAAGGTGCCAGAAACGAGTTCTGTTGGTAGTTTTTACACTACCCCGGTAGGCAGCTGAAAGGCACCACAAAAGTTGTTCTACCTGCTTTCTGGGCTGAGATGGAGAATCGCTGAATTTTGGACTCGGCTGGTGACAAAATGTTCCAAACACACCCCATGCACAACTCCACCGGGGAAGGTGCCAGAAACGAGTTCTGTTGGTAGTTTTTACACTACCCCGGTAGGCAAGAGAAAGGCACCACAAAACTTGTTCTACCTGCTTTCTGGGCTGAGATGGGGAACGGCTGAATTTTGGACTCGGCTGGTGACAAAATGTTCTAAACACACCCCATGCACAGCTCCACCGGGGAAGGTGCCAGAAACGAGTTCTGTTGGTAGTTTTTACACTACCCCGGTAGGCAGCTGAAAGGCACCACAAAACTTGTTGTACCTGCTTTCTGGGCTGAGATGGGGAACGGCTGAATTTTGGACTCGGCTGGTAACAAAATGTTCCAAACACACCCCATGCACAGCTCCACCGGCAAAGGTGCCAGAAACGAGTTCTGTTGGTAGTTTTTAAACTACCCCGGTAGGCAGCTGAAAGGCACCACAAAACTAGTTCTACCTGCTTTCTGGGCTGAGATGGGGAACGGCTGAATTTTGGACTCGGCTGGTTACAAAATGTTCCAAACACACCCCATGCACAGCTCCACCGGCAAAGGTGCCAGAAACGAGTTCTGTTGGTAGTTTTTACACTACCCCGGTAGGCAGCTGAAAGGCACCACAAAACTTGTTCTACCTGCTTTCTGGGCTGAGATGGGGAACGGCTGAATTTTGGACTCGGCTGCAGACAAAATGTTCCAAACACACCCCATGCACAACTCCACCGGGGAAGGTGCCAGAAACGAGTTCTGTTGGTAGTTTTTACACTACCCCGGTAGGCAGCTGAAAGGCACCACAAAAGTTTTTCTACCTGCTTTCTGGGCTGAGATGGGGAACAGCTGAATTTTGGACTCGGCTGCAGACAAAATGTTTCAAACACACCCGATGCACACCTCCACTGGCAAAGGTGCCAGAAACGAGTTCTGTTGGTAGTTTTTACACTACCCCGGTAGGCAGCTGAAAGGCACCACAAAACTTGTTCTACCTGCTTTCCGGGGTGAGATGGGGAATCGCTGAATTTTGGACTCGGCTGCTGACAAAATGTTCCAAACACACCCCATGCACAACTCCACCGGGGAAGGTGCCAGAAACGAGTTCTGTTGGTAGTTTTTACACTACCCCGGTAGGCAGCTGAAAGGCACCACAAAACTTGTTCTACCTGCTTTCTGGGCTGAGATGGGGAACGGCTGAATTTTGGACTCGGCTGGTAACAAAATGTTCCAAACACACCCCATGCACAACTCCACCGGCAAAGGTGCCAGAAACGAGTTCTGTTGGTAGTTTTTACACTACCCCGGTAGGCAAGAGAAAGGCACCACAAAACTTGTTCTACCTGCTTTCTGGGCTGAGATGGGGAACGGCTGAATTTTGGACTCGGCTGGTAACAAAATGTTCCAAACACACCCCATGCACAACTCCACCGGGGAAGGTGCCAGAAACGAGTTCTGTTGGTAGTTTTTACACTAACCCGTTAGGCAGCTGAAAGGCACCACAAAAGTTTTTCTACCTGCTTTCTTGGCTGAGATGGGGAACAGCTGAATTTTGGACTCGGCTGGTGACAAAATGTTCCAAACACACCCCATGCACACCTCCACTGGCAAAGGTGCCAGAAACGAGTTCTGTTGGTAGTTTTTACACTACCCCGGTAGGCAGCTGAAAGGCACCACAAAACTTGTTCTACCTGCTTTCTGGGCTGAGATGGGGAATCGCTGAATTTTGGACTCGGCTGCTGACAAAATGTTCCAAACACACCCCATGCACAACTCCACCGGGGAAGGTGCCAGAAACGAGTTCTGTTGGTAGTTTTTACACTACCCCGGTAGGCAGCTGAAAGGAACCACAAAACTTGTTCTACCTGCTTTCTGGGCTGAGATGGGGAATCGCTGAATTTTGGACTCGGCTGGTAACAAAATATTCCAAACACACCCCATGCACAACTCCTCCGGCAAAGGTGCCAGAAACGAGTTCTGTTGGTAGTTTTTACACTACCCCGGTAGGCAAGAGAAAGGCACCACAAAACTTGTTCTACCTGCTTTCTGGGCTGAGATGGGGAATCGCTGAATTTTGGACTCGGCTGCTGACAAAATGTTCCAAACACACCCCATGCACAACTCCACCGGGGAAGGTGCCAGAAACGAGTTCTGTTGGTAGTTTTTACACTACCCCGGTAGGCAGCTGAAAGGCACCACAAAACTTGTTCTACCTGCTTTCTGGGCTGAGATGGGGAACGGCTGAATTTTGGACTCAGCTGGTGACAAAATGTTCCAAACACACCCCATGCACACCTCCACCGGGGAAGGTGCCAGAAACGAGTTCTGTTGGTAGTTTTTACACTACCCCGGTAGGCAGCTGAAAGGCACCACAAAACTTGTTCTACCTGCTTTCTGGGCTGAGATGGGGAACGGCTGAATTTTGGACTCGGCTGGTGACAAAATGTTCCAAACACACCCCATGCACAACTCCACCGGGGAAGGTGCCAGAAAGGAGTTCTGTTGGTAGTTTTTACACTACCCCGGTAGGCAGCTGAAAGGCACCACAAAACTTGTTCTACCTGCTTTCTGGGCTGAGATGGGGAACGGCTGAATTTTGGACTCGGCTGGTAACAAAATGTTCCAAACACACCCCATGCACAGCTCCACCGGCAAAGGTGCCAGAAACGAGTTCTGTTGGTAGGTTTTACACTACCCCGGTAGGCAGCTGAAAGGCACCAGAAAACTTGTTCTACCTGCTTTCTGGGCTGAGATGGGGATGAGCTGAATTTTGGACTCAGCTGGTGACAAAATGTTCCAAACACACCCCATGCACACCTCCACCGGGGAAGGTGCCAGAAACGAGGTCTGTTGGTAGTTTTTACACTACCCCGGTAGGCAGCTGAAAGGCACCACAAAACTTGTTCTACCTGCTTTCTGGGCTGAGATGGGGAATCGCTGAATTTTGGACTCGGCTGGTAACAAAATGTTCCAAACACACCCCATGCACAACTCCTCCAGCAAAGGTGCCAGAAACGAGTTCTGTTGGTAGTTTTTACACTACCCCGGTAGGCAAGAGAAAGGCACCAGAAAACTTGTTCTACCTGCTTTCTGGGCTGAGATGGAGAATCGCTGAATTTTGGACTCGGCTGGTGACAAAATGTTCCAAACACACCCCATGCACAACTCCACCGGGGAAGGTGCCAGAAACGAGTTCTGTTGGTAGTTTTTACACTACCCCGGTAGGCAAGAGAAAGGCACCACAAAACTTGTTCTACCTGCTTTCTGGGCTGAGATGGGGAACGGCTGAATTTTGGACTCGGCTGGTAACAAAATGTTCCAAACACACCCCATGCACAACTCCACCGGGGAAGGTGCCAGAAACGAGTTCTGTTGGTAGTTTTTACACTACCCCGGTAGGCAGCTGAAAGGCACCAGAAAACTTGTTCTACCTGCTTTCTGGGCTGAGATGGGGATGAGCTGAATTTTGGACTCAGCTGGTGACAAAATGTTCCAAACACACCCCATGCACAACTCCTCCGGGGAAGGTGCCAGAAACGAGTTCTGTTGGTAGTTTTTACACTACCCCGGTAGGCAGCTGAAAGGCACCACAAAAGTTTTTCTACCTGCTTTCTGGGCTTAGATGGGGATCAGCTGAATTTTGGACTCGGCTGGTGACAAAATGTTCCAAACACACCCCATGCACAACTCCACCGGAGAATGTGCCAGAAACGAGTTCTGTTGGTAGTTTTTACAGTACCCCGGTAGGCAGCTGAAAGGCACCACAAAACTTGTTCTACCTGCTTTCTGGGCTGAGATGGGGAACGGCTGAATTTTGGACTCGGCTGGTGACAAAATGTTCTAAACACACCCCATGCACAGCTCCACCGGGGAAGGTGCCAGAAACGAGTTCTGTTGGTAGTTTTTACACTACCCCGGTAGGCAGCTGAAAGGCACCACAAAACTTGTTCTACCTGCTTTCTGGGCTGAGATGGGGAACGGCTGAATTTTGGACTCAGCTGGTAACAAAATGTTCCAAACACACCCCATGCACAGCTCCACCGGCAAAGGTGCCAGAAACGAGTTCTGTTGGTAGTTTTTACACTACCCCGGTAGGCAGCTGAAAGGCACCACAAAACTAGTTCTACCTGCTTTCTGGGCTGAGATGGGGAACGGCTGAATTTTGGACTCGGCTGGTTACAAAATGTTCCAAACACACCCCATGCACAGCTCCACCGGCAAAGGTGCCAGAAACGAGTTCTGTTGGTAGTTTTTACACTACCCCGGTAGGCAGCTGAAAGGCACCACAAAACTTGTTCTACCTGCTTTCTGGGCTGAGATGGGGAACGGCTGAATTTTGGACTCGGCTGCAGACAAAATGTTCCAAACACACCCCATGCACAACTCCACCGGGGAAGGTGCCAGAAACGAGTTCTGTTGGTAGTTTTTACACTACCCCGGTAGGCAGCTGAAAGGCACCACAAAAGTTTTTCTACCTGCTTTCTGGGCTGAGATGGGGAACGGCTGAATTTTGGACTCGGCTGCAGACAAAATGTTTCAAACACACCCGATGCACACCTCCACTGGCAAAGGTGCCAGAAACGAGTTCTGTTGGTAGTTTTTACACTACCCCGGTAGGCAGCTGAAAGGCACCACAAAACTTGTTCTACCTGCTTTCCGGGGTGAGATGGGGAATCGCTGAATTTTGGACTCGGCTGCTGACAAAATGTTCCAAACACACCCCATGCACAACTCCACCGGCAAAGGTGCCAGAAACGAGTTCTGTTGGTAGTTTTTACACTACCCCGGTAGGCAGCTGAAAGGCACCACAAAACTTGTTCTACCTGCTTTCTGGGCTGAGATGGGGAACGGCTGAATTTTGGACTCGGCTGGTAACAAAATGTTCCAAACACACCCCATGCACAACTCCACCGGCAAAGGTGCCAGAAACGAGTTCTGTTGGTAGTTTTTACACTACCCCGGTAGGCAAGAGAAAGGCACCACAAAACTTGTTCTACCTGCTTTCTGGGCTGAGATGGGGAACGGCTGAATTTTGGACTCGGCTGGTAACAAAATGTTCCAAACACACCCCATGCACAACTCCACCGGGGAAGGTGCCAGAAACGAGTTCTGTTGGTAGTTTTTACACTAACCCGTTAGGCAGCTGAAAGGCACCACAAAAGTTTTTCTACCTGCTTTCTGGGCTGAGATGGGGAACAGCTGAATTTTGGACTCGGCTGGTGACAAAATGTTCCAAACACACCCCATGCACACCTCCACTGGCAAAGGTGCCAGAAACGAGTTCTGTTGGTAGTTTTTACACTACCCCGGTAGGCAGCTGAAAGGCACCACAAAACTTGTTCTACCTGCTTTCTGGGCTGAGATGGGGAATCGCTGAATTTTGGACTCGGCTGGTGACAAAATGTTCCAAACACACCCCATGCACAACTCCACCGGGGAAGGTGCCAGAAACGAGTTCTGTTGGTAGTTTTTACACTACCCCGGTAGGCAGCTGAAAGGCACCACAAAACTTGTTCTACCTGCTTTCTGGGCTGAGATGGGGAATCGCTGAATTTTGGACTCGGCTGGTGACAAAATGTTCCAAACACACCCCATGCACAACTCCTCCGGGGAAGGTGCCAGACAGGAGTTCTCCTAGTAGTTTTTACACTACCCCGGTAGGCAAGAGAAAGGCACCACAAAACTTGTTCTACCTGCTTTCTGGGCTGAGATGGGGAATCGCTGAATTTTGGACTCGGCTGGTGACAAAATGTTCCAAACACACCCCATGCACAACTCCACCGGGGAAGGTGCCAGAAACGAGGTCTTTTGGTAGTTTTTACAGTACCCCGGTAGGCAGCTGAAAGGCACCACAAAACTTGTTCTACCTGCTTTCTGGGCTAGGATGGGGAACGGCTGAATTTTGGACTCGGCTGGTGACAAAATGTTCTAAACACACCCCATGGACAACTCCACCGGGGAAGGTGCCAGAAAGGAGTTCTCTTGGTATTTTTACAGTGCTCCGGGAGGCAGCTGAAAGGCACCACAAAACTTGTTGTACCTGCTTTCTGGGCTGAGATGGGGAACGGCTGAATTTTGGACTCGGCTGGTAACAAAATGTTCCAAACACACCCCATGCACAGCTCCACCGGCAAAGGTGCCAGAAACGAGTTCTGTTGGTAGTTTTTACACTACCCCGGTAGGCAGCTGAAAGGCACCACAAAACTTGTTCTACCTGCTTTCTGGGCTGAGATGGGGAATCGCTGAATTTTGGACTCGGCTGGTAACAAAATGTTCCAAACACACCCCATGCACAGCTCCACCGGCAAAGGTGCCAGAAACGAGTTCTGTTGGTAGTTTTTACACTACCCCGGTAGGCAGCTGAAAGGCACCACAAAACTTGTTCTACCTGCTTTCTGGGCTGAGATGGGGAACGGCTGAATTTTGGACTCGGCTGGTGACAAAATGTTCCAAACACACCCCATGCACACCTCCACTGGGAAAGGTGCCAGAAACGAGTTCTGTTGGTAGTTTTTACACTACCCCGGTAGGCAGCTGAAAGGCACCACAAAACTTGTTCTACCTGCTTTCTGGGCTGAGATGAGGAACGGCTAAATTTTGGACTCGGATGGTAACAAAATGTTCCAAACACACCCCATGCACAACTCCTCCGGCAAAGGTGCCAGAAACGAGTTCTGTTGGTAGTTTTTACACTACCCCGGTAGGCAGATGAAAGGCACCACAAAACTTGTTCTACCTGCTTTCTGGGCTGAGATGGGGAATCGCTGAATTTTGGACTCGGCTGGTAACAAAATGTTCCAAACACACCCCATGCACAACTCCTCCGGGGAAGGTGCCAGAAAGGAGTTCTGTTGGTAGTTTTTACACTACCCCGGTAGGCAGCTGAAAGGCACCACAAAACTTGTTCTACCTGCTTTCTGGGCTGAGATGGGGAACACCTGAATTTCGGACTCGGCTGCAGACAAAATGTTTCAAACACACCCGATGCACACCTCCACTGGCAAAGGTGCCAGAAACGAGTTCTGTTGGTAGTTTTTACACTACCCCGGTAGGCAGCTGAAAGGCACCACAAAACTTGTTCTACCTGCTTTCCGGGGTGAGATGGGGAATCGCTGAATTTTGGACTCGGCTGCTGACAAAATGTTCCAAACACACCCCATGCACAACTCCACCGGGGAAGGTGCCAGAAACGAGTTCTGTTGGTAGTTTTTACACTACCCCGGTAGGCAGCTGAAAGGCACCACAAAACTTGTTCTACCTGCTTTCTGGGCTGAGATGGGGAACGGCTGAATTTTGGACTCGGCTGGTAACAAAATGTTCCAAACACACCCCATGCACAGCTCCACCGGCAAAGGTGCCAGAAACGAGTTCTGTTGGTAGTTTTTACACTACCCCGGTAGGCAGCTGAAAGGCACCACAAAACTTGTTCTACCTGCTTTCTGGGCTGAGATGGGGAACGGCTGAATTTTGGACTCGGCTGCAGACAAAATGTTCCAAACACACCCCATGCACAACTCCACCGAGGAAGGTGCCAGAAACGAGTTCTGTTGGTAGTTTTTACACTACCCCGGTAGGCAGCTGAAAGGAACCACAAAACTTGTTCTACCTGCTTTCTGGGCTGAGATGGGGAATCGCTGAATTTTGGACTCGGCTGGTAACAAAATGTTCCAAACACACCCCATGCACAACTCCTCCGGCAAAGGTGCCAGAAACGAGTTCTGTTGGTAGTTTTTACACTACCCCGGTAGGCAAGAGAAAGGCACCACAAAACTTGTTCTACCTGCTTTCTGGGCTGAGATGGGGAATCGCTGAATTTTGGACTCGGCTGCTGACAAAATGTTCCAAACACACCCCATGCACAACTCCACCGGGGAAGGTGCCAGAAACGAGTTCTGTTGGTAGTTTTTACACTACCCCGGTAGGCAGCTGAAAGGCACCACAAAACTTGTTCTACCTGCTTTCTGGGCTGAGATGGGGAACGGCTGAATTTTGGACTCAGCTGGTGACAAAATGTTCCAAACACACCCCATGCACACCTCCACCGGGGAAGGTGCCAGAAACGAGTTCTGTTGGTAGTTTTTACACTACCCCGGTAGGCAGCTGAAAGGCACCACAAAACTTGTTCTACCTGCTTTCTGGGCTGAGATGGGGAACGGCTGAATTTTGGACTCGGCTGGTGACAAAATGTTCCAAACACACCCCATGCACAACTCCACCGGGGAAGGTGCCAGAAAGGAGTTCTGTTGGTAGTTTTTACACTACCCCGGTAGGCAGCTGAAAGGCACCACAAAACTTGTTCTACCTGCTTTCTGGGCTGAGATGGGGAACGGCTGAATTTTGGACTCGGCTGGTAACAAAATGTTCCAAACACACCCCATGCACAGCTCCACCGGCAAAGGTGCCAGAAACGAGTTCTGTTGGTAGGTTTTACACTACCCCGGTAGGCAGCTGAAAGGCACCACAAAACTTGTTCTACCTGCTTTCTGGGCTGAGATGGGGAACGGCTGAATTTTGGACTCGGCTGGTAACAAAATGTTCCAAACACACCCCATGCACAACTCCTCCGGCAAAGGTGCCAGAAACGAGTTCTGTTGGTAGTTTTTACACTACCCCGGTAGGCAAGAGAAAGGCACCAGAAAACTTGTTCTACCTGCTTTCTGGGCTGAGATGGAGAATCGCTGAATTTTGGACTCGGCTGGTGACAAAATGTTCCAAACACACCCCATGCACAACTCCACCGGGGAAGGTGCCAGAAACGAGTTCTGTTGGTAGTTTTTACACTACCCCGGTAGGCAAGAGAAAGGCACCACAAAACTTGTTCTACCTGCTTTCTGGGCTGAGATGGGGAACGGCTGAATTTTGGACTCAGCTGGTGACAAAATGTTCCAAACACACCCCATGCACAACTCCACCGGGGAAGGTGCCAGAAACGAGTTCTGTTGGTAGTTTTTACACTACCCCGGTAGGCAGCTGAAAGGCACCAGAAAACTTGTTCTACCTGCTTTCTGGGCTGAGATGGGGATGAGCTGAATTTTGGACTCAGCTGGTGACAAAATGTTCCAAACACACCCCATGCACACCTCCACTGGCAAAGGTGCCAGAAATGAGTTCTATTGGTAGTTTTTACAGTACCCCGGTAGGCAGCTGAAAGGCACCACAAAACTTGTTCTACCTGCTTTCTGGGCTGAGATGGGGAATCGCTGAATTTTGGACTCGGCTGGTAACAAAATGTTCCAAACACACCCCATGCACAACTCCTCCGGGGAAGGTGCCAGAAACGAGTTCTGTTGGTAGTTTTTACACTACCCCGGTAGGCAGCTGAAAGGCACCACAAAAGTTTTTCTACCTGCTTTCTGGGCTTAGATGGGGATCAGCTGAATTTTGGACTCAGCTGGTGACAAAATGTTCCAAACACACCCCATGCACAACTCCACCGGAGAATGTGCCAGAAACGAGTTCTGTTGGTAGTTTTTACAGTACCCCGGTAGGCAGCTGAAAGGCACCACAAAACTTGTTCTACCTGCTTTCTGGGCTGAGATGGGGAACGGCTGAATTTTGGACTCGGCTGGTGACAAAATGTTCTAAACACACCCCATGCACAGCTCCACCGGGGAAGGTGCCAGAAACGAGTTCTGTTGGTAGTTTTTACACTACCCCGGTAGGCAGCTGAAAGGCACCACAAAACTTGTTCTACCTGCTTTCTGGGCTGAGATGGGGAACGGCTGAATTTTGGACTCGGCTGGTAACAAAATGTTCCAAACACACCCCATGCACAGCTCCACCGGCAAAGGTGCCAGAAACGAGTTCTGTTGGTAGTTTTTACACTACCCCGGTAGGCAGCTGAAAGGCACCACAAAACTAGTTCTACCTGCTTTCTGGGCTGAGATGGGGAACGGCTGAATTTTGGACTCGGCTGGTTACAAAATGTTCCAAACACACCCCATGCACAGCTCCACCGGCAAAGGTGCCAGAAACGAGTTCTGTTGGTAGTTTTTACACTACCCCGGTAGGCAGCTGAAAGGCACCACAAAACTTGTTCTACCTGCTTTCTGGGCTGAGATGGGGAACGGCTGAATTTTGGACTCGGCTGCAGACAAAATGTTCCAAACACACCCCATGCACAACTCCACCGGGGAAGGTGCCAGAAACGAGTTCTGTTGGTAGTTTTTACACTACCCCGGTAGGCAGCTGAAAGGCACCACAAAAGTTTTTCTACCTGCTTTCTGGGCTGAGATGGGGAACAGCTGAATTTTGGACTCGGCTGCAGACAAAATGTTTCAAACACACCCGATGCACACCTCCACTGGCAAAGGTGCCAGAAACGAGTTCTGTTGGTAGTTTTTACACTACCCCGGTAGGCAGCTGAAAGGCACCACAAAACTTGTTCTACCTGCTTTCCGGGGTGAGATGGGGAATCGCTGAATTTTGGACTCGGCTGCTGACAAAATGTTCCAAACACACCCCATGCACAACTCCACCGGGGAAGGTGCCAGAAACGAGTTCTGTTGGTAGTTTTTACACTACCCCGGTAGGCAGCTGAAAGGCACCACAAAACTTGTTCTACCTGCTTTCTGGGCTGAGATGGGGAACGGCTGAATTTTGGACTCGGCTGGTAACAAAATGTTCCAAACACACCCCATGCACAACTCCACCGGCAAAGGTGCCAGAAACGAGTTCTGTTGGTAGTTTTTACACTACCCCGGTAGGCAGCTGAAAGGCACCAGAAAACTTGTTCTACCTGCTTTCTGGGCTGAGATGGGGATGAGCTGAATTTTGGACTCAGCTGGTGACAAAATGTTCCAAACACACCCCATGCACACCTCCACTGGCAAAGGTGCCAGAAATGAGTTCTATTG
This sequence comes from Falco cherrug, assembly GCF_023634085.1. Taxonomy (NCBI): domain Eukaryota; kingdom Metazoa; phylum Chordata; class Aves; order Falconiformes; family Falconidae; genus Falco; species Falco cherrug. The sequence goes on from NW_026599489.1 coordinate 573,078, forward strand.
GTAGTTTTTACAGTACCCCGGTAGGCAGCTGAAAGGCACCACAAAACTTGTTCTACCTGCTTTCTGGGCTGAGATGGGGAATCGCTGAATTTTGGACTCGGCTGGTAACAAAATGTTCCAAACACACCCCATGCACAACTCCTCCGGGGAAGGTGCCAGAAACGAGTTCTGTTGGTAGTTTTTACACTACCCCGGTAGGCAGCTGAAAGGCACCACAAAAGTTTTTCTACCTGCTTTCTGGGCTTAGATGGGGATCAGCTGAATTTTGGACTCAGCTGGTGACAAAATGTTCCAAACACACCCCATGCACAACTCCACCGGAGAATGTGCCAGAAACGAGTTCTGTTGGTAGTTTTTACACTACCCCGGTAGGCAGCTGAAAGGCACCACAAAACTTGTTCTACCTGCTTTCTGGGCTGAGATGGGGAACGGCTGAATTTTGGACTCGGCTGGTGACAAAATGTTCTAAACACACCCCATGCACAGCTCCACCGGGGAAGGTGCCAGAAACGAGTTCTGTTGGTAGTTTTTACACTACCCCGGTAGGCAGCTGAAAGGCACCACAAAACTTGTTCTACCTGCTTTCTGGGCTGAGATGGGGAACGGCTGAATTTTGGACTCGGCTGGTAACAAAATGTTCCAAACACACCCCATGCACAGCTCCACCGGCAAAGGTGCCAGAAACGAGTTCTGTTGGTAGTTTTTACACTACCCCGGTAGGCAGCTGAAAGGCACCACAAAACTAGTTCTACCTGCTTTCTGGGCTGAGATGGGGAACGGCTGAATTTTGGACTCGGCTGGTTACAAAATGTTCCAAACACACCCCATGCACAGCTCCACCGGCAAAGGTGCCAGAAACGAGTTCTGTTGGTAGTTTTTACACTACCCCGGTAGGCAGCTGAAAGGCACCACAAAACTTGTTCTACCTGCTTTCTGGGCTGAGATGGGGAACGGCTGAATTTTGGACTCGGCTGCAGACAAAATGTTCCAAACACACCCCATGCACAACTCCACCGGGGAAGGTGCCAGAAACGAGTTCTGTTGGTAGTTTTTACACTACCCCGGTAGGCAGCTGAAAGGCACCACAAAAGTTTTTCTACCTGCTTTCTGGGCTGAGATGGGGAACAGCTGAATTTTGGACTCGGCTGCAGACAAAATGTTTCAAACACACCCGATGCACACCTCCACTGGCAAAGGTGCCAGAAACGAGTTATGTTGGTAGTTTTTACACTACCCCGGTAGGCAGCTGAAAGGCACCACAAAACTTGTTCTACCTGCTTTCCGGGGTGAGATGGGGAATCGCTGAATTTTGGACTCGGCTGCTGACAAAATGTTCCAAACACACCCCATGCACAACTCCACCGGGGAAGGTGCCAGAAACGAGTTCTGTTGGTAGTTTTTACACTACCCCGGTAGGCAGCTGAAAGGCACCACAAAACTTGTTCTACCTGCTTTCTGGGCTGAGATGGGGAACGGCTGAATTTTGGACTCGGCTGGTAACAAAATGTTCCAAACACACCCCATGCACAACTCCACCGGCAAAGGTGCCAGAAACGAGTTCTGTTGGTAGTTTTTACACTACCCCGGTAGGCAAGAGAAAGGCACCACAAAACTTGTTCTACCTGCTTTCTGGGCTGAGCTGGGGAACGGCTGAATTTTGGACTCGGCTGGTAACAAAATGTTCCAAACACACCCCATGCACAACTCCACCGGGGAAGGTGCCAGAAACGAGTTCTGTTGGTAGTTTTTACACTACCCCGGTAGGCAGCTGAAAGGCACCACAAAACTTGTTCTACCTGCTTTCTGGGCTGAGATGGGGAACGGCTGAATTTTGGACTCAGCTGGTAACAAAATGTTCCAAACACACCCCATGCACAGCTCCACCGGCAAAGGTGCCAGAAACGAGTTCTGTTGGTAGTTTTTACACTACCCCGGTAGGCAGCTGAAAGGCACCACAAAACTAGTTCTACCTGCTTTCTGGGCTGAGATGGGGAACGGCTGAATTTTGGACTCGGCTGGTTACAAAATGTTCCAAACACACCCCATGCACAGCTCCACCGGCAAAGGTGCCAGAAACGAGTTCTGTTGGTAGTTTTTACACTACCCCGGTAGGCAGCTGAAAGGCACCACAAAACTTGTTCTACCTGCTTTCTGGGCTGAGATGGGGAACGGCTGAATTTTGGACTCGGCTGCAGACAAAATGTTCCAAACACACCCCATGCACAACTCCACCGGGGAAGGTGCCAGAAACGAGTTCTGTTGGTAGTTTTTACACTACCCCGGTAGGCAGCTGAAAGGCACCACAAAAGTTTTTCTACCTGCTTTCTGGGCTGAGATGGGGAACAGCTGAATTTTGGACTCGGCTGCAGACAAAATGTTTCAAACACACCCGATGCACACCTCCACTGGCAAAGGTGCCAGAAACGAGTTCTGTTGGTAGTTTTTACACTACCCCGGTAGGCAGCTGAAAGGCACCACAAAACTTGTTCTACCTGCTTTCCGGGGTGAGATGGGGAATCGCTGAATTTTGGACTCGGCTGCTGACAAAATGTTCCAAACACACCCCATGCACAACTCCACCGGCAAAGGTGCCAGAAACGAGTTCTGTTGGTAGTTTTTACACTACCCCGGTAGGCAGCTGAAAGGCACCACAAAACTTGTTCTACCTGCTTTCTGGGCTGAGATGGGGAACGGCTGAATTTTGGACTCGGCTGGTAACAAAATGTTCCAAACACACCCCATGCACAACTCCACCGGCAAAGGTGCCAGAAACGAGTTCTGTTGGTAGTTTTTACACTACCCCGGTAGGCAAGAGAAAGGCACCAGAAAACTTGTTCTACCTGCTTTCTGGGCTGAGATGGAGAATCGCTGAATTTTGGACTCGGCTGGTGACAAAATGTTCCAAACACACCCCATGCACAACTCCACCGGGGAAGGTGCCAGAAACGAGTTCTGTTGGTAGTTTTTACACTACCCCGGTAGGCAAGAGAAAGGCACCACAAAACTTGTTCTACCTGCTTTCTGGGCTGAGATGGGGAACGGCTGAATTTTGGACTCGGCTGGTAACAAAATGTTCTAAACACACCCCATGCACAACTCCACCGGGGAAGGTGCCAGAAACGAGTTCTGTTGGTAGTTTTTACACTACCCCGGTAGGCAGCTGAAAGGCACCAGAAAACTTGTTCTACCTGCTTTCTGGGCTGAGATGGGGATGAGCTGAATTTTGGACTCAGCTGGTGACAAAATGTTCCAAACACACCCCATGCACACCTACACTGGCAAAGGTGCCAGAAATGAGTTCTATTGGTAGTTTTTACAGTACCCCGGTAGGCAAGAGAAAGGCACCACAAAACTTGTTCTACCTGCTTTCTGGGCTGAGATGGGGAATCGCTGAATTTTGGACTCGGCTGGTAACAAAATGTTCCAAACACACCCCATGCACAACTCCTCCGGGGAAGGTGCCAGAAACGAGTTCTGTTGGTAGTTTTTACACTACCCCGGTAGGCAGCTGAAAGGCACCACAAAAGTTTTTCTACCTGCTTTCTGGGCTTAGATGGGGATCAGCTGAATTTTGGACTCAGCTGGTGACAAAATGTTCCAAACACACCCCATGCACAACTCCACCGGAGAATGTGCCAGAAACGAGTTCTGTTGGTAGTTTTTACAGTACCCCGGTAGGCAGCTGAAAGGCACCACAAAACTTGTTCTACCTGCTTTCTGGGCTGAGATGGGGAACGGCTGAATTTTGGACTCGGCTGGTGACAAAATGTTCTAAACACACCCCATGCACAGCTCCACCGGGGAAGGTGCCAGAAACGAGTTCTGTTGGTAGTTTTTACACTACCCCGGTAGGCAGCTGAAAGGCACCACAAAACTTGTTCTACCTGCTTTCTGGGCTGAGATGGGGAACGGCTGAATTTTGGACTCGGCTGGTAACAAAATGTTCCAAACACACCCCATGCACAGCTCCACCGGCAAAGGTGCCAGAAACGAGTTCTGTTGGTAGTTTTTACACTACCCCGGTAGGCAGCTGAAAGGCACCACAAAACTAGTTCTACCTGCTTTCTGGGCTGAGATGGGGAACGGCTTAATTTTGGACTCGGCTGGTTACAAAATGTTCCAAACACACCCCATGCACAGCTCCACCGGCAAAGGTGCCAGAAACGAGTTCTGTTGGTAGTTTTTACACTACCCCGGTAGGCAGCTGAAAGGCACCACAAAACTTGTTCTACCTGCTTTCTGGGCTGAGATGGGGAACGGCTGAATTTTGGACTCGGCTGCAGACAAAATGTTCCAAACACACCCCATGCACAACTCCACCGGGGAAGGTGCCAGAAACGAGTTCTGTTGGTAGTTTTTACACTACCCCGGTAGGCAGCTGAAAGGCACCACAAAAGTTTTTCTACCTGCTTTCTGGGCTGAGATGGGGAACAGCTGAATTTTGGACTCGGCTGCAGACAAAATGTTTCAAACACACCCGATGCACACCTCCACTGGCAAAGGTGCCAGAAACGAGTTCTGTTGGTAGTTTTTACACTACCCCGGTAGGCAGCTGAAAGGCACCACAAAACTTGTTCTACCTGCTTTCCGGGGTGAGATGGGGAATCGCTGAATTTTGGACTCGGCTGCTGACAAAATGTTCCAAACACACCCCATGCACAACTCCACCGGGGAAGGTGCCAGAAACGAGTTCTGTTGGTAGTTTTTACACTACCCCGGTAGGCAGCTGAAAGGCACCACAAAACTTGTTCTACCTGCTTTCTGGGCTGAGATGGGGAACGGCTGAATTTTGGACTCGGCTGGTAACAAAATGTTCCAAACACACCCCATGCACAACTCCACCGGCAAAGGTGCCAGAAACGAGTTCTGTTGGTAGTTTTTACACTACCCCGGTAGGCAAGAGAAAGGCACCACAAAACTTGTTCTACCTGCTTTCTGGGCTGAGCTGGGGAACGGCTGAATTTTGGACTCGGCTGGTAACAAAATGTTCCAAACACACCCCATGCACAACTCCACCGGGGAAGGTGCCAGAAACGAGTTCTGTTGGTAGTTTTTACACTACCCCGGTAGGCAGCTGAAAGGCACCACAAAACTTGTTCTACCTGCTTTCTGGGCTGAGATGGGGAACGGCTGAATTTTGGACTCAGCTGGTAACAAAATGTTCCAAACACACCCCATGCACAGCTCCACCGGCAAAGGTGCCAGAAACGAGTTCTGTTGGTAGTTTTTACACTACCCCGGTAGGCAGCTGAAAGGCACCACAAAACTAGTTCTACCTGCTTTCTGGGCTGAGATGGGGAACGGCTGAATTTTGGACTCGGCTGGTTACAAAATGTTCCAAACACACCCCATGCACAGCTCCACCGGCAAAGGTGCCAGAAACGAGTTCTGTTGGTAGTTTTTACACTACCCCGGTAGGCAGCTGAAAGGCACCACAAAACTTGTTCTACCTGCTTTCTGGGCTGAGATGGGGAACGGCTGAATTTTGGACTCGGCTGCAGACAAAATGTTCCAAACACACCCCATGCACAACTCCACCGGGGAAGGTGCCAGAAACGAGTTCTGTTGGTAGTTTTTACACTACCCCGGTAGGCAGCTGAAAGGCACCACAAAAGTTTTTCTACCTGCTTTCTGGGCTGAGATGGGGAACAGCTGAATTTTGGACTCGGCTGCAGACAAAATGTTTCAAACACACCCGATGCACACCTCCACTGGCAAAGGTGCCAGAAACGAGTTCTGTTGGTAGTTTTTACACTACCCCGGTAGGCAGCTGAAAGGCACCACAAAACTTGTTCTACCTGCTTTCCGGGGTGAGATGGGGAATCGCTGAATTTTGGACTCGGCTGCTGACAAAATGTTCCAAACACACCCCATGCACAACTCCACCGGCAAAGGTGCCAGAAACGAGTTCTGTTGGTAGTTTTTACACTACCCCGGTAGGCAGCTGAAAGGCACCACAAAACTTGTTCTACCTGCTTTCTGGGCTGAGATGGGGAACGGCTGAATTTTGGACTCGGCTGGTAACAAAATGTTCCAAACACACCCCATGCACAACTCCACCGGCAAAGGTGCCAGAAACGAGTTCTGTTGGTAGTTTTTACACTACCCCGGTAGGCAAGAGAAAGGCACCACAAAACTTGTTCTACCTGCTTTCTGGGCTGAGATGGGGAACGGCTGAATTTTGGACTCGGCTGGTAACAAAATGTTCCAAACACACCCCATGCACAACTCCACCGGGGAAGGTGCCAGAAACGAGTTCTGTTGGTAGTTTTTACACTACCCCGGTAGGCAGCTGAAAGGCACCAGAAAACTTGTTCTACCTGCTTTCTGGGCTGAGATGGGGAACGGCTGAATTTTGGACTCAGCTGGTGACAAAATGTTCCAAACACACCCCATGCACACCTCCACCGGGGAAGGTGCCAGAAACGAGTTCTGTTGGTAGTTTTTACACTACCCCGGTAGGCAGCTGAAAGGCACCACAAAACTTGTTCTACCTGCTTTCTGGGCTGAGATGGGGAATCGCTGAATTTTGGACTCGGCTGCTGACAAAATGTTCCAAACACACCCCATGCACAACTCCACCGGGGAAGGTGCCAGAAACGAGTTCTGTTGGTAGTTTTTACACTACCCCGGTAGGCAGCTGAAAGGCACCACAAAACTTGTTCTACCTGCTTTCTGGGCTGAGATGGGGAATCGCTGAATTTTGGACTCGGCTGGTGACAAAATGTTCCAAACACACCCCATGCACAACTCCTCCGGGGAAGGTGCCAGACAGGAGTTCTCCTAGTAGTTTTTACACTACCCCGGTAGGCAAGAGAAAGGCACCACAAAACTTGTTCTACCTGCTTTCTGGGCTGAGATGGGGAATCGCTGAATTTTGGACTCGGCTGGTGACAAAATGTTCCAAACACACCCCATGCACAACTCCACCGGGGAAGGTGCCAGAAACGAGGTCTTTTGGTAGTTTTTACAGTACCCCGGTAGGCAGCTGAAAGGCACCACAAAACTTGTTCTACCTGCTTTCTGGGCTAGGATGGGGAACGGCTGAATTTTGGACTCGGCTGGTGACAAAATGTTCTAAACACACCCCATGGACAACTCCACCGGGGAAGGTGCCAGAAAGGAGTTCTCTTGGTATTTTTACAGTGCTCCGGGAGGCAGCTGAAAGGCACCACAAAACTTGTTGTACCTGCTTTCTGGGCTGAGATGGGGAACGGCTGAATTTTGGACTCGGCTGGTAACAAAATGTTCCAAACACACCCCATGCACAGCTCCACCGGCAAAGGTGCCAGAAACGAGTTCTGTTGGTAGTTTTTACACTACCCCGGTAGGCAGCTGAAAGGCACCACAAAACTTGTTCTACCTGCTTTCTGGGCTGAGATGGGGAATCGCTGAATTTTGGACTCGGCTGGTAACAAAATGTTCCAAACACACCCCATGCACAGCTCCACCGGCAAAGGTGCCAGAAACGAGTTCTGTTGGTAGTTTTTACACTACCCCGGTAGGCAGCTGAAAGGCACCACAAAACTTGTTCTACCTGCTTTCTGGGCTGAGATGGGGAACGGCTGAATTTTGGACTCGGCTGGTGACAAAATGTTCCAAACACACCCCATGCACACCTCCACTGGCAAAGGTGCCAGAAACGAGTTCTGTTGGTAGTTTTTACACTACCCCGGTAGGCAGCTGAAAGGCACCACAAAACTTGTTCTACCTGCTTTCTGGGCTGAGATGAGGAACGGCTGAATTTTGGACTCGGCTGGTAACAAAATGTTCCAAACACACCCCATGCACAACTCCACCGGGGAAGGTGCCAGAAACGAGTTCTGTTGGTAGTTTTTACACTACCCCGGTAGGCAGATGAAAGGCACCACAAAACTTGTTCTACCTGCTTTCTGGGCTGAGATGGGGAATCGCTGAATTTTGGACTCGGCTGGTAACAAAATGTTCCAAACACACCCCATGCACAACTCCTCCGGGGAAGGTGCCAGAAAGGAGTTCTGTTGGTAGTTTTTACACTACCCCGGTAGGCAGCTGAAAGGCACCACAAAACTTGTTCTACCTGCTTTCTGGGCTGAGATGGAGAATCGCTGAATTTTGGACTCGGCTGGTTACAAAATGTTCCAAACACACCCCATGCACAACTCCACCGGGGAAGGTGCCAGAAACGAGTTCTGTTGGTAGTTTTTACAGTACCCCGGTAGGCAGCTGAAAGGCACCAGAAAACTTGTTCTACCTGCTTTCTGGGCTGAGATGGGGAACAGCTGAATTTTGGACTCAGCTGGTGACAAAATGTTCCAAACACACCCCATGCACAACTCCACCGGGGAAGGTGCCAGAAACGAGTTCTGTTGGTAGTTTTTACACTACCCCGGTAGGCAGCTGAAAGGCACCACAAAACTTGTTCTACCTGCTTTCTGGGCTGAGATGGGGAACGGCTGAATTTTGGACTCGGCTGGTAACAAAATGTTCCAAACACACCCCATGCACAGCTCCACCGGCAAAGGTGCCAGAAACGAGTTCTGTTGGTAGTTTTTACACTACCCCGGTAGGCAGCTGAAAGGCACCACAAAACTTGTTCTACCTGCTTTCTGGGCTGAGATGGGGAACGGCTGAATTTTGGACTCGGCTGCAGACAAAATGTTCCAAACACACCCCATGCACAACTCCACCGAGGAAGGTGCCAGAAACGAGTTCTGTTGGTAGTTTTTACACTACCCCGGTAGGCAGCTGAAAGGAACCACAAAACTTGTTCTACCTGCTTTCTGGGCTGAGATGGGGAATCGCTGAATTTTGGACTCGGCTGGTAACAAAATGTTCCAAACACACCCCATGCACAACTCCTCCGGCAAAGGTGCCAGAAACGAGTTCTGTTGGTAGTTTTTACACTACCCCGGTAGGCAAGAGAAAGGCACCACAAAACTTGTTCTACCTGCTTTCTGGGCTGAGATGGGGAATCGCTGAATTTTGGACTCGGCTGCTGACAAAATGTTCCAAACACACCCCATGCACAACTCCACCGGGGAAGGTGCCAGAAACGAGTTCTGTTGGTAGTTTTTACACTACCCCGGTAGGCAGCTGAAAGGCACCACAAAACTTGTTCTACCTGCTTTCTGGGCTGAGATGGGGAACGGCTGAATTTTGGACTCAGCTGGTGACAAAATGTTCCAAACACACCCCATGCACACCTCCACCGGGGAAGGTGCCAGAAACGAGTTCTGTTGGTAGTTTTTACACTACCCCGGTAGGCAGCTGAAAGGCACCACAAAACTTGTTCTACCTGCTTTCTGGGCTGAGATGGGGAACGGCTGAATTTTGGACTCGGCTGGTGACAAAATGTTCCAAACACACCCCATGCACAACTCCACCGGGGAAGGTGCCAGAAAGGAGTTCTGTTGGTAGTTTTTACACTACCCCGGTAGGCAGCTGAAAGGCACCACAAAACTTGTTCTACCTGCTTTCTGGGCTGAGATGGGGAACGGCTGAATTTTGGACTCGGCTGGTAACAAAATGTTCCAAACACACCCCATGCACAGCTCCACCGGCAAAGGTGCCAGAAACGAGTTCTGTTGGTAGGTTTTACACTACCCCGGTAGGCAGCTGAAAGGCACCACAAAACTTGTTCTACCTGCTTTCTGGGCTGAGATGGGGAACGGCTGAATTTTGGACTCGGCTGGTAACAAAATGTTCCAAACACACCCCATGCACAACTCCTCCGGCAAAGGTGCCAGAAACGAGTTCTGTTGGTAGTTTTTACACTACCCCGGTAGGCAAGAGAAAGGCACCAGAAAACTTGTTCTACCTGCTTTCTGGGCTGAGATGGAGAATCGCTGAATTTTGGACTCGGCTGGTGACAAAATGTTCCAAACACACCCCATGCACAACTCCACCGGGGAAGGTGCCAGAAACGAGTTCTGTTGGTAGTTTTTACACTACCCCGGTAGGCAGCTGAAAGGCACCAGAAAACTTGTTCTACCTGCTTTCTGGGCTGAGATGGGGATGAGCTGAATTTTGGACTCAGCTGGTGACAAAATGTTCCAAACACACCCCATGCACACCTCCACTGGCAAAGGTGCCAGAAATGAGTTCTATTGGTAGTTTTTACAGTACCCCGGTAGGCAGCTGAAAGGCACCACAAAACTTGTTCTACCTGCTTTCTGGGCTGAGATGGGGAATCGCTGAATTTTGGACTCGGCTGGTAACAAAATGTTCCAAACACACCCCATGCACAACTCCTCCGGGGAAGGTGCCAGAAACGAGTTCTGTTGGTAGTTTTTACACTACCCCGGTAGGCAGCTGAAAGGCACCACAAAAGTTTTTCTACCTGCTTTCTGGGCTTAGATGGGGATCAGCTGAATTTTGGACTCAGCTGGTGACAAAATGTTCCAAACACACCCCATGCACAACTCCACCGGAGAATGTGCCAGAAACGAGTTCTGTTGGTAGTTTTTACACTACCCCGGTAGGCAGCTGAAAGGCACCACAAAACTTGTTCTACCTGCTTTCTGGGCTGAGATGGGGAACGGCTGAATTTTGGACTCGGCTGGTGACAAAATGTTCTAAACACACCCCATGCACAGCTCCACCGGGGAAGGTGCCAGAAACGAGTTCTGTTGGTAGTTTTTACACTACCCCGGTAGGCAGCTGAAAGGCACCACAAAACTTGTTCTACCTGCTTTCTGGGCTGAGATGGGGAACGGCTGAATTTTGGACTCGGCTGGTAACAAAATGTTCCAAACACACCCCATGCACAGCTCCACCGGCAAAGGTGCCAGAAACGAGTTCTGTTGGTAGTTTTTACACTACCCCGGTAGGCAGCTGAAAGGCACCACAAAACTAGTTCTACCTGCTTTCTGGGCTGAGATGGGGAACGGCTGAATTTTGGACTCGGCTGGTTACAAAATGTTCCAAACACACCCCATGCACAGCTCCACCGGCAAAGGTGCCAGAAACGAGTTCTGTTGGTAGTTTTTACACTACCCCGGTAGGCAGCTGAAAGGCACCACAAAACTTGTTCTACCTGCTTTCTGGGCTGAGATGGGGAACGGCTGAATTTTGGACTCGGCTGCAGACAAAATGTTCCAAACACACCCCATGCACAACTCCACCGGGGAAGGTGCCAGAAACGAGTTCTGTTGGTAGTTTTTACACTACCCCGGTAGGCAGCTGAAAGGCACCACAAAAGTTTTTCTACCTGCTTTCTGGGCTGAGATGGGGAACAGCTGAATTTTGGACTCGGCTGCAGACAAAATGTTTCAAACACACCCGATGCACACCTCCACTGGCAAAGGTGCCAGAAACGAGTTCTGTTGGTAGTTTTTACACTACCCCGGTAGGCAGCTGAAAGGCACCACAAAACTTGTTCTACCTGCTTTCCGAGGTGAGATGGGGAATCGCTGAATTTTGGACTCGGCTGCTGACAAAATGTTCCAAACACACCCCATGCACAACTCCACCGGGGAAGGTGCCAGAAACGAGTTCTGTTGGTAGTTTTTACACTACCCCGGTAGGCAGCTGAAAGGCACCACAAAACTTGTTCTACCTGCTTTCTGGGCTGAGATGGGGAACGGCTGAATTTTGGACTCGGCTGGTAACAAAATGTTCCAAACACACCCCATGCACAACTCCACCGGCAAAGGTGCCAGAAACGAGTTCTGTTGGTAGTTTTTACACTACCCCGGTAGGCAAGAGAAAGGCACCACAAAACTTGTTCTACCTGCTTTCTGGGCTGAGCTGGGGAACGGCTGAATTTTGGACTCGGCTGGTAACAAAATGTTCCAAACACACCCCATGCACAACTCCACCGGGGAAGGTGCCAGAAACGAGTTCTGTTGGTAGTTTTTACACTAACCCGTTAGGCAGCTGAAAGGCACCACAAAAGTTTTTCTACCTGCTTTCTGGGCTGAGATGGGGAACAGCTGAATTTTGGACTCGGCTGGTGACAAAATGTTCCAAACACACCCCATGCACACCTCCACTGGCAAAGGTGCCAGAAACGAGTTCTGTTGGTAGTTTTTACACTACCCCGGTAGGCAGCTGAAAGGCACCACAAAACTTGTTCTACCTGCTTTCTGGGCTGAGATGGGGAATCGCTGAATTTTGGACTCGGCTGCTGACAAAATGTTCCAAACACACCCCATGCACAACTCCTCCGGGGAAGGTGCCAGAAACGAGTTCTGTTGGTAGTTTTTACACTACCCCGGTAGGCAGCTGAAAGGCACCACAAAACTTGTTCTACCTGCTTTCTGGGCTGAGATGGGGAATCGCTGAATTTTGGACTCGGCTGGTGACAAAATGTTCCAAACACACCCCATGCACAACTCCTCCGGGGAAGGTGCCAGACAGGAGTTCTCCTAGTAGTTTTTACACTACCCCGGTAGGCAGCTGAAAGGCACCACAAAACTTGTTCTACCTGCTTTCTGGGCTGAGATGGGGAATCGCTGAATTTTGGACTCGGCTGGTGACAAAATGTTCCAAACACACCCCATGCACAACTCCACCGGGGAAGGTGCCAGAAACGAGGTCTTTTGGTAGTTTTTACAGTACCCCGGTAGGCAGCTGAAAGGCACCACAAAACTTGTTCTACCTGCTTTCTGGGCTAGGATGGGGAACGGCTGAATTTTGGACTCGGCTGGTGACAAAATGTTCTAAACACACCCCATGGACAACTCCACCGGGGAAGGTGCCAGAAAGGAGTTCTCTTGGTATTTTTACAGTGCTCCGGGAGGCAGCTGAAAGGCACCACAAAACTTGTTGTACCTGCTTTCTGGGCTGAGATGGGGAACGGCTGAATTTTGGACTCGGCTGGTAACAAAATGTTCCAAACACACCCCATGCACAGCTCCACCGGCAAAGGTGCCAGAAACGAGTTCTGTTGGTAGTTTTTACACTACCCCGGTAGGCAGCTGAAAGGCACCACAAAACTTGTTCTACCTGCTTTCTGGGCTGAGATGGGGAATCGCTGAATTTTGGACTCGGCTGGTAACAAAATGTTCCAAACACACCCCATGCACAGCTCCACCGGCAAAGGTGCCAGAAACGAGTTCTGTTGGTAGTTTTTACACTACCCCGGTAGGCAGCTGAAAGGCACCACAAAACTTGTTCTACCTGCTTTCTGGGCTGAGATGGGGAACGGCTGAATTTTGGACTCGGCTGCAGACAAAATGTTCCAAACACACCCCATGCACACCTCCACTGGCAAAGGTGCCAGAAACGAGTTCTGTTGGTAGTTTTTACACTACCCCGGTAGGCAGCTGAAAGGCACCACAAAACTTGTTCTACCTGCTTTCTGGGCTGAGATGAGGAACGGCTGAATTTTGGACTCGGCTGGTAACAAAATGTTCCAAACACACCCCATGCACAACTCCACCGGGGAAGGTGCCAGAAACGAGTTCTGTTGGTAGTTTTTACACTACCCCGGTAGGCAGATGAAAGGCACCACAAAAGTTGTTCTACCTGCTTTCTGGGCTGAGATGGGGAACGGCTGAATTTTGGACTCGGCTGCTGACAAAATGTTCCAAACACACCCCATGCACAGCTCCACCGGGGAAGGTGCCAGAAAGGAGTTCTGTTGGTAGTTTTTACACTACCCCGGTAGGCAGCTGAAAGGCACCACAAAACTTGTTCTACCTGCTTTCTGGGCTGAGATGGGGAATCGCTGAATTTTGGACTCGGCTGGTGACAAAATGTTCCAAACACACCCCATGCACAACTCCTCCGGGGAAGGTGCCAGAAAGGAGTTCTGTTGGTAGTTTTTACAGTACCCCAGTAGGCAGCTGAAAGGCACCACAAAACTTGTTCTACCTGCTTTCTGGGCTGAGATGAGGAACGGCTGAGTTTTGGACTCGGCTGCTGACAAAATGTTCCAAACACACCCCATGCACAACTCCACCGGGGAAGGTGCCAGAAACGAGTTCTGTTGGTAGTTTTTACACTACCCCAGTAGGCAAGAGAAAGGCACCACAAAACTTGTTCTACCTGCTTTCTGGGCTGAGATGGAGAATCGCTGAATTTTGGACTCGGCTGGTGACAAAATGTTCCAAACACACCCCATGCACAACTCCACCGGGGAAGGTGCCAGAAACGAGTTCTGTTGGTAGTTTTTACACTACCCCGGTAGGCAGCTGAAAGGCACCACAAAACTTGTTCTACCTGCTTTCTGGGCTGAGATGGGGAACGGCTGAATTTTGGACTCAGCTGGTGACAAAATGTTCCAAACACACCCCATGCACACCTCCACCGGGGAAGGTGCCAGAAACGAGTTCTATTGGTAGTTTTTACACTACCCCGGTAGGCAGCTGAAAGGCACCACAAAACTTGTTCTACCTGCTTTCTGGGCTGAGATGGGGAACGGCTGAATTTTGGACTCGGCTGGTAACAAAATGTTCCAAACACACCCCATGCACAGCTCCACCGGCAAAGGTGCCAGAAACGAGTTCTGTTGGTAGTTTTTACACTACCCCGGTAGGCAGCTGAAAGGCACCACAAAACTTGTTCTACCTGCTTTCTGGGCTGAGATGGGGAACGGCTGAATTTTGGACTCGGCTGCAGACAAAATGTTCCAAACACACCCCATGCACAACTCCACCGAGGAAGGTGCCAGAAACGAGTTCTGTTGGTAGTTTTTACAGTACCCCGGTAGGCAGCTGAAAGGAACCACAAAACTTGTTCTACCTGCTTTCTGGGCTGAGATGGGGAATCGCTGAATTTTGGACTCGGCTGGTAACAAAATGTTCCAAACACACCCCATGCACAACTCCTCCGGCAAAGGTGCCAGAAACGAGTTCTGTTGGTAGTTTTTACACTACCCCGGTAGGCAAGAGAAAGGCACCACAAAACTTGTTCTACCTGCTTTCTGGGCTGAGATGGAGAATCGCTGAATTTTGGACTCGGCTGGTGACAAAATGTTCCAAACACACCCCATGCACAACTCCACCGGGGAAGGTGCCAGAAACGAGTTCTGTTGGTAGTTTTTACACTACCCCGGTAGGCAGCTGAAAGGCACCACAAAAGTTGTTCTACCTGCTTTCTGGGCTGAGATGGGGAACGGCTGAATTTTGGACTCGGCTGGTAACAAAATGTTCCAAACACACCCCATGCACAGCTCCACCGGCAAAGGTGCCAGAAACGAGTTCTGTTGGTAGTTTTTACACTACCCCGGTAGGCAGCTGAAAGGCACCACAAAACTTGTTCTACCTGCTTTCTGGGCTGAGATGGGGAACGGCTGAATTTTGGACTCAGCTGGTGACAAAATGTTCCAAACACACCCCATGCACACCTCCACCGGCAAAGGTGCCAGAAACGAGGTCTGTTGGTAGTTTTTACACTACCCCGGTAGGCAGCTGAAAGGCACCACAAAACTTGTTCTACCTGCTTTCTGGGCTGAGATGGGGAATCGCTGAATTTTGGACTCGGCTGGTAACAAAATGTTCCAAACACACCCCATGCACAACTCCTCCGGCAAAGGTGCCAGAAACGAGTTCTGTTGGTAGTTTTTACACTACCCCGGTAGGCAAGAGAAAGGCACCACAAAACTTGTTCTACCTGCTTTCTGGGCTGAGATGGGGAACGGCTGAATTTTGGACTCGGCTGGTAACAAAATGTTCCAAACACACCCCATGCACAACTCCACCGGGGAAGGTGCCAGAAACGAGTTCTGTTGGTAGTTTTTACACTACCCCGGTAGGCAGCTGAAAGGCACCACAAAACTTGTTCTACCTGCTTTCTGGGCTGAGATGGAGAATCGCTGAATTTTGGACTCGGCTGGTGACAAAATGTTCCAAACACACCCCATGCACAACTCCACCGGGGAAGGTGCCAGAAACGAGTTCTGTTGGTAGTTTTTACACTACCCCGGTAGGCAGCTGAAAGGCACCACAAAACTTGTTCTACCTGCTTTCTGGGCTGAGATGGGGAACGGCTGAATTTTGGACTCGGCTGGTAACAAAATGTTCCAAACACACCCCATGCACAACTCCACCGGGGAAGGTGCCAGAAACGAGTTCTGTTGGTAGTTTTTACACTACCCCGGTAGGCAGCTGAAAGGCACCAGAAAACTTGTTCTACCTGCTTTCTGGGCTGAGATGGGGATGAGCTGAATTTTGGACTCAGCTGGTGACAAAATGTTCCAAACACACCCCATGCACACCTCCACTGGCAAAGGTGCCAGAAACGAGTTCTGTTGGTAGTTTTTACACTACCCCGGTAGGCAGCTGAAAGGCACCACAAAACTTGTTCTACCTGCTTTCTGGGCTGAGATGGGGAATCACTGAATTTTGGACTCGGCTGGTAACAAAATGTTCCAAACACACCCCATGCACAACTCCTCCGGGGAAGGTGCCAGAAACGAGTTCTGTTGGTAGTTTTTACACTACCCCGGTAGGCAAGAGAAAGGCACCACAAAACTTGTTCTACCTGCTTTCTGGGCTGAGATGGAGAATCGCTGAATTTTGGACTCGGCTGGTAACAAAATGTTCCAAACACACCCCATGCACAGCTCCACCGGCAAAGGTGCCAGAAACGAGTTCTGTTGGTAGTTTTTACACTACCCCGGTAGGCAGCTGAAAGGCACCACAAAACTTGTTCTACCTGCTTTCTGGGCTGAGATGGGGAACGGCTGAATTTTGGACTCAGCTGGTGACAAAATGTTCCAAACACACCCCATGCACACCTCCACCGGCAAAGGTGCCAGAAACGAGGTCTGTTGGTAGTTTTTACACTACCCCGGTAGGCAGCTGAAAGGCACCACAAAACTTGTTCTACCTGCTTTCTGGGCTGAGATGGGGAATCGCTGAATTTTGGACTCGGCTGGTAACAAAATGTTCCAAACACACCCCATGCACAACTCCTCCGGCAAAGGTGCCAGAAACGAGTTCTGTTGGTAGTTTTTACACTACCCCGGTAGGCAAGAGAAAGGCACCAGAAAACTTGTTCTACCTGCTTTCTGGGCTGAGATGGAGAATCGCTGAATTTTGGACTCGGCTGGTGACAAAATGTTCCAAACACACCCCATGCACAACTCCACCGGGGAAGGTGCCAGAAACGAGTTCTGTTGGTAGTTTTTACACTACCCCGGTAGGCAGCTGAAAGGCACCACAAAAGTTGTTCTACCTGCTTTCTGGGCTGAGATGGGGAACGGCTGAATTTTGGACTCGGCTGGTAACAAAATGTTCCAAACACACCCCATGCACAGCTCCACCGGCAAAGGTGCCAGAAACGAGTTCTGTTGGTAGTTTTTACACTACCCCGGTAGGCAGCTGAAAGGCACCAGAAAACTTGTTCTACCTGCTTTCTGGGCTGAGATGGGGATGAGCTGAATTTTGGACTCAGCTGGTGACAAAATGTTCCAAACACACCCCATGCACAACTCCACCGGGGAAGGTGCCAGAAACGAGTTCTGTTGGTAGTTTTTACACTACCCCGGTAGGCAGCTGAAAGGCACCACAAAAGTTGTTCTACCTGCTTTCTGGGCTGAGATGGGGAACGGCTGAATTTTGGACTCGGCTGGTAACAAAATGTTCCAAACACACCCCATGCACAGCTCCACCGGCAAAGGTGCCAGAAACGAGTTCTGTTGGTAGTTTTTACACTACCCCGGTAGGCAGCTGAAAGGCACCAGAAAACTTGTTCTACCTGCTTTCTGGGCTGAGATGGGGATGAGCTGAATTTTGGACTCAGCTGGTGACAAAATGTTCCAAACACACCCCATGCACACCTCCACTGGCAAAGGTGCCAGAAACGAGTTCTGTTGGTAGTTTTTACACTACCCCGGTAGGCAGATGAAAGGCACCACAAAACTTGTTCTACCTGCTTTCTGGGCTGAGATGGGGAACGGCTGAATTTTGGACTCGGCTGGTGACAAAATGTTCCAAACACACCCCATGCACACCTCCACTGGCAAAGGTGCCAGAAACGAGTTCTGTTGGTAGTTTTTACACTACCCCGGTAGGCAGCTGAAAGGCACCACAAAACTTGTTCTACCTGCTTTCTGGGCTGAGATGAGGAACGGCTGAATTTTGGACTCGGCTGGTAACAAAATGTTCCAAACACACCCCATGCACAACTCCACCGGGGAAGGTGCCAGAAACGAGTTCTGTTGGTAGTTTTTACACTACCCCGGTAGGCAGATGAAAGGCACCACAAAACTTGTTCTACCTGCTTTCTGGGCTGAGATGGGGAATCGCTGAATTTTGGACTCGGCTGGTAACAAAATGTTCCAAACACACCCCATGCACAACTCCTCCGGGGAAGGTGCCAGAAAGGAGTTCTGTTGGTAGTTTTTACACTACCCCGGTAGGCAGCTGAAAGGCACCACAAAACTTGTTCTACCTGCTTTCTGGGCTGAGATGGAGAATCGCTGAATTTTGGACTCGGCTGGTTACAAAATGTTCCAAACACACCCCATGCACAACTCCACCGGGGAAGGTGCCAGAAACGAGTTCTGTTGGTAGTTTTTACAGTACCCCGGTAGGCAGCTGAAAGGCACCAGAAAACTTGTTCTACCTGCTTTCTGGGCTGAGATGGGGAACAGCTGAATTTTGGACTCAGCTGGTGACAAAATGTTCCAAACACACCCCATGCACAACTCCACCGGGGAAGGTGCCAGAAACGAGTTCTGTTGGTAGTTTTTACACTACCCCGGTAGGCAGCTGAAAGGCACCACAAAACTTGTTCTACCTGCTTTCTGGGCTGAGATGGGGAACGGCTGAATTTTGGACTCGGCTGGTAACAAAATGTTCCAAACACACCCCATGCACAGCTCCACCGGCAAAGGTGCCAGAAACGAGTTCTGTTGGTAGTTTTTACACTACCCCGGTAGGCAGCTGAAAGGCACCACAAAACTTGTTCTACCTGCTTTCTGGGCTGAGATGGGGAACGGCTGAATTTTGGACTCGGCTGCAGACAAAATGTTCCAAACACACCCCATGCACAACTCCACCGAGGAAGGTGCCAGAAACGAGTTCTGTTGGTAGTTTTTACACTACCCCGGTAGGCAGCTGAAAGGAACCACAAAACTTGTTCTACCTGCTTTCTGGGCTGAGATGGGGAATCGCTGAATTTTGGACTCGGCTGGTAACAAAATGTTCCAAACACACCCCATGCACAACTCCTCCGGCAAAGGTGCCAGAAACGAGTTCTGTTGGTAGTTTTTACACTACCCCGGTAGGCAAGAGAAAGGCACCACAAAACTTGTTCTACCTGCTTTCTGGGCTGAGATGGGGAACGGCTGAATTTTGGACTCGGCTGCTGACAAAATGTTCCAAACACACCCCATGCACAACTCCACCGGGGAAGGTGCCAGAAACGAGTTCTGTTGGTAGTTTTTACACTACCCCGGTAGGCAGCTGAAAGGCACCACAAAACTTGTTCTACCTGCTTTCTGGGCTGAGATGGGGAACGGCTGAATTTTGGACTCAGCTGGTGACAAAATGTTCCAAACACACCCCATGCACACCTCCACCGGGGAAGGTGCCAGAAACGAGTTCTGTTGGTAGTTTTTACACTACCCCGGTAGGCAGCTGAAAGGCACCACAAAACTTGTTCTACCTGCTTTCTGGGCTGAGATGGGGAACGGCTGAATTTTGGACTCGGCTGGTGACAAAATGTTCCAAACACACCCCATGCACAACTCCACCGGGGAAGGTGCCAGAAAGGAGTTCTGTTGGTAGTTTTTACACTACCCCGGTAGGCAGCTGAAAGGCACCACAAAACTTGTTCTACCTGCTTTCTGGGCTGAGATGGGGAACGGCTGAATTTTGGACTCGGCTGGTAACAAAATGTTCCAAACACACCCCATGCACAGCTCCACCGGCAAAGGTGCCAGAAACGAGTTCTGTTGGTAGGTTTTACACTACCCCGGTAGGCAGCTGAAAGGCACCACAAAACTTGTTCTACCTGCTTTCTGGGCTGAGATGGGGAACGGCTGAATTTTGGACTCGGCTGGTAACAAAATGTTCCAAACACACCCCATGCACAACTCCTCCGGCAAAGGTGCCAGAAACGAGTTCTGTTGGTAGTTTTTACACTACCCCGGTAGGCAAGAGAAAGGCACCAGAAAACTTGTTCTACCTGCTTTCTGGGCTGAGATGGAGAATCGCTGAATTTTGGACTCGGCTGGTGACAAAATGTTCCAAACACACCCCATGCACAACTCCACCGGGGAAGGTGCCAGAAACGAGTTCTGTTGGTAGTTTTTACACTACCCCGGTAGGCAGCTGAAAGGCACCAGAAAACTTGTTCTACCTGCTTTCTGGGCTGAGATGGGGATGAGCTGAATTTTGGACTCAGCTGGTGACAAAATGTTCCAAACACACCCCATGCACACCTCCACTGGCAAAGGTGCCAGAAATGAGTTCTATTGGTAGTTTTTACAGTACCCCGGTAGGCAGCTGAAAGGCACCACAAAACTTGTTCTACCTGCTTTCTGGGCTGAGATGGGGAATCGCTGAATTTTGGACTCGGCTGGTAACAAAATGTTCCAAACACACCCCATGCACAACTCCTCCGGGGAAGGTGCCAGAAACGAGTTCTGTTGGTAGTTTTTACACTACCCCGGTAGGCAGCTGAAAGGCACCACAAAAGTTTTTCTACCTGCTTTCTGGGCTTAGATGGGGATCAGCTGAATTTTGGACTCAGCTGGTGACAAAATGTTCCAAACACACCCCATGCACAACTCCACCGGAGAATGTGCCAGAAACGAGTTCTGTTGGTAGTTTTTACAGTACCCCGGTAGGCAGCTGAAAGGCACCACAAAACTTGTTCTACCTGCTTTCTGGGCTGAGATGGGGAACGGCTGAATTTTGGACTCGGCTGGTGACAAAATGTTCTAAACACACCCCATGCACAGCTCCACCGGGGAAGGTGCCAGAAACGAGTTCTGTTGGTAGTTTTTACACTACCCCGGTAGGCAGCTGAAAGGCACCACAAAACTTGTTCTACCTGCTTTCTGGGCTGAGATGGGGAACGGCTGAATTTTGGACTCGGCTGGTAACAAAATGTTCCAAACACACCCCATGCACAGCTCCACCGGCAAAGGTGCCAGAAACGAGTTCTGTTGGTAGTTTTTACACTACCCCGGTAGGCAGCTGAAAGGCACCACAAAACTAGTTCTACCTGCTTTCTGGGCTGAGATGGGGAACGGCTGAATTTTGGACTCGGCTGGTTACAAAATGTTCCAAACACACCCCATGCACAGCTCCACCGGCAAAGGTGCCAGAAACGAGTTCTGTTGGTAGTTTTTACACTACCCCGGTAGGCAGCTGAAAGGCACCACAAAACTTGTTCTACCTGCTTTCTGGGCTGAGATGGGGAACGGCTGAATTTTGGACTCGGCTGCAGACAAAATGTTCCAAACACACCCCATGCACAACTCCACCGGGGAAGGTGCCAGAAACGAGTTCTGTTGGTAGTTTTTACACTACCCCGGTAGGCAGCTGAAAGGCACCACAAAAGTTTTTCTACCTGCTTTCTGGGCTGAGATGGGGAACAGCTGAATTTTGGACTCGGCTGCAGACAAAATGTTTCAAACACACCCGATGCACACCTCCACTGGCAAAGGTGCCAGAAACGAGTTCTGTTGGTAGTTTTTACACTACCCCGGTAGGCAGCTGAAAGGCACCACAAAACTTGTTCTACCTGCTTTCCGAGGTGAGATGGGGAATCGCTGAATTTTGGACTCGGCTGCTGACAAAATGTTCCAAACACACCCCATGCACAACTCCACCGGGGAAGGTGCCAGAAACGAGTTCTGTTGGTAGTTTTTACACTACCCCGGTAGGCAGCTGAAAGGCACCACAAAACTTGTTCTACCTGCTTTCTGGGCTGAGATGGGGAACGGCTGAATTTTGGACTCGGCTGGTAACAAAATGTTCCAAACACACCCCATGCACAACTCCACCGGCAAAGGTGCCAGAAACGAGTTCTGTTGGTAGTTTTTACACTACCCCGGTAGGCAAGAGAAAGGCACCACAAAACTTGTTCTACCTGCTTTCTGGGCTGAGCTGGGGAACGGCTGAATTTTGGACTCGGCTGGTAACAAAATGTTCCAAACACACCCCATGCACAACTCCACCGGGGAAGGTGCCAGAAACGAGTTCTGTTGGTAGTTTTTACACTAACCCGTTAGGCAGCTGAAAGGCACCACAAAAGTTTTTCTACCTGCTTTCTGGGCTGAGATGGGGAACAGCTGAATTTTGGACTCGGCTGGTGACAAAATGTTCCAAACACACCCCATGCACACCTCCACTGGCAAAGGTGCCAGAAACGAGTTCTGTTGGTAGTTTTTACACTACCCCGGTAGGCAGCTGAAAGGCACCACAAAACTTGTTCTACCTGCTTTCTGGGCTGAGATGGGGAATCGCTGAATTTTGGACTCGGCTGCTGACAAAATGTTCCAAACACACCCCATGCACAACTCCTCCGGGGAAGGTGCCAGAAAGGAGTTCTGTTGGTAGTTTTTACACTACCCCGGTAGGCAGCTGAAAGGCACCACAAAACTTGTTCTACCTGCTTTCTGGGCTGAGATGGGGAATCGCTGAATTTTGGACTCGGCTGGTGACAAAATGTTCCAAACACACCCCATGCACAACTCCTCCGGGGAAGGTGCCAGACAGGAGTTCTCCTAGTAGTTTTTACACTACCCCGGTAGGCAGCTGAAAGGCACCACAAAACTTGTTCTACCTGCTTTCTGGGCTGAGATGGGGAATCGCTGAATTTTGGACTCGGCTGGTGACAAAATGTTCCAAACACACCCCATGCACAACTCCACCGGGGAAGGTGCCAGAAACGAGGTCTTTTGGTAGTTTTTACAGTACCCCGGTAGGCAGCTGAAAGGCACCACAAAACTTGTTCTACCTGCTTTCTGGGCTAGGATGGGGAACGGCTGAATTTTGGACTCGGCTGGTGACAAAATGTTCTAAACACACCCCATGGACAACTCCACCGGGGAAGGTGCCAGAAAGGAGTTCTCTTGGTATTTTTACAGTGCTCCGGGAGGCAGCTGAAAGGCACCACAAAACTTGTTGTACCTGCTTTCTGGGCTGAGATGGGGAACGGCTGAATTTTGGACTCGGCTGGTAACAAAATGTTCCAAACACACCCCATGCACAGCTCCACCGGCAAAGGTGCCAGAAACGAGTTCTGTTGGTAGTTTTTACACTACCCCGGTAGGCAGCTGAAAGGCACCACAAAACTTGTTCTACCTGCTTTCTGGGCTGAGATGGGGAATCGCTGAATTTTGGACTCGGCTGGTAACAAAATGTTCCAAACACACCCCATGCACAGCTCCACCGGCAAAGGTGCCAGAAACGAGTTCTGTTGGTAGTTTTTACACTACCCCGGTAGGCAGCTGAAAGGCACCACAAAACTTGTTCTACCTGCTTTCTGGGCTGAGATGGGGAACGGCTGAATTTTGGACTCGGCTGCAGACAAAATGTTCCAAACACACCCCATGCACACCTCCACTGGCAAAGGTGCCAGAAACGAGTTCTGTTGGTAGTTTTTACACTACCCCGGTAGGCAGCTGAAAGGCACCACAAAACTTGTTCTACCTGCTTTCTGGGCTGAGATGAGGAACGGCTGAATTTTGGACTCGGCTGGTAACAAAATGTTCCAAACACACCCCATGCACAACTCCACCGGGGAAGGTGCCAGAAACGAGTTCTGTTGGTAGTTTTTACACTACCCCGGTAGGCAGATGAAAGGCACCACAAAAGTTGTTCTACCTGCTTTCTGGGCTGAGATGGGGAACGGCTGAATTTTGGACTCGGCTGCTGACAAAATGTTCCAAACACACCCCATGCACAGCTCCACCGGGGAAGGTGCCAGAAAGGAGTTCTGTTGGTAGTTTTTACACTACCCCGGTAGGCAGCTGAAAGGCACCACAAAACTTGTTCTACCTGCTTTCTGGGCTGAGATGGGGAATCGCTGAATTTTGGACTCGGCTGGTGACAAAATGTTCCAAACACACCCCATGCACAACTCCTCCGGGGAAGGTGCCAGAAAGGAGTTCTGTTGGTAGTTTTTACAGTACCCCAGTAGGCAGCTGAAAGGCACCACAAAACTTGTTCTACCTGCTTTCTGGGCTGAGATGAGGAACGGCTGAGTTTTGGACTCGGCTGCTGACAAAATGTTCCAAACACACCCCATGCACAACTCCACCGGGGAAGGTGCCAGAAACGAGTTCTGTTGGTAGTTTTTACACTACCCCAGTAGGCAAGAGAAAGGCACCACAAAACTTGTTCTACCTGCTTTCTGGGCTGAGATGGAGAATCGCTGAATTTTGGACTCGGCTGGTGACAAAATGTTCCAAACACACCCCATGCACAACTCCACCGGGGAAGGTGCCAGAAACGAGTTCTGTTGGTAGTTTTTACACTACCCCGGTAGGCAGCTGAAAGGCACCACAAAACTTGTTCTACCTGCTTTCTGGGCTGAGATGGGGAACGGCTGAATTTTGGACTCAGCTGGTGACAAAATGTTCCAAACACACCCCATGCACACCTCCACCGGGGAAGGTGCCAGAAACGAGTTCTGTTGGTAGTTTTTACACTACCCCGGTAGGCAGCTGAAAGGCACCACAAAAATTGTTCTACCTGCTTTCTGGGCTGAGATGGGGAACGGCTGAATTTTGGACTCGGCTGGTAACAAAATGTTCCAAACACACCCCATGCACAGCTCCACCGGCAAAGGTGCCAGAAACGAGTTCTGTTGGTAGTTTTTACACTACCCCGGTAGGCAGCTGAAAGGCACCACAAAACTTGTTCTACCTGCTTTCTGGGCTGAGATGGGGAACGGCTGAATTTTGGACTCGGCTGCAGACAAAATGTTCCAAACACACCCCATGCACAACTCCACCGAGGAAGGTGCCAGAAACGAGTTCTGTTGGTAGTTTTTACAGTACCCCGGTAGGCAGCTGAAAGGAACCACAAAACTTGTTCTACCTGCTTTCTGGGCTGAGATGGGGAATCGCTGAATTTTGGACTCGGCTGGTAACAAAATGTTCCAAACACACCCCATGCACAACTCCTCCGGCAAAGGTGCCAGAAACGAGTTCTGTTGGTAGTTTTTACACTACCCCGGTAGGCAAGAGAAAGGCACCACAAAACTTGTTCTACCTGCTTTCTGGGCTGAGATGGAGAATCGCTGAATTTTGGACTCGGCTGGTGACAAAATGTTCCAAACACACCCCATGCACAACTCCACCGGGGAAGGTGCCAGAAACGAGTTCTGTTGGTAGTTTTTACACTACCCCGGTAGGCAGCTGAAAGGCACCACAAAAGTTGTTCTACCTGCTTTCTGGGCTGAGATGGGGAACGGCTGAATTTTGGACTCGGCTGGTAACAAAATGTTCCAAACACACCCCATGCACAGCTCCACCGGCAAAGGTGCCAGAAACGAGTTCTGTTGGTAGTTTTTACACTACCCCGGTAGGCAGCTGAAAGGCACCACAAAACTTGTTCTACCTGCTTTCTGGGCTGAGATGGGGAACGGCTGAATTTTGGACTCAGCTGGTGACAAAATGTTCCAAACACACCCCATGCACACCTCCACCGGCAAAGGTGCCAGAAACGAGGTCTGTTGGTAGTTTTTACACTACCCCGGTAGGCAGCTGAAAGGCACCACAAAACTTGTTCTACCTGCTTTCTGGGCTGAGATGGGGAACGGCTGAATTTTGGACTCGGCTGGTAACAAAATGTTCCAAACACACCCCATGCACAACTCCACCGGGGAAGGTGCCAGAAACGAGTTCTGTTGGTAGTTTTTACACTACCCCGGTAGGCAAGAGAAAGGCACCACAAAACTTGTTCTACCTGCTTTCTGGGCTGAGATGGGGAACGGCTGAATTTTGGACTCGGCTGGTAACAAAATGTTCCAAACACACCCCATGCACAACTCCACCGGGGAAGGTGCCAGAAACGAGTTCTGTTGGTAGTTTTTACACTACCCCGGTAGGCAGCTGAAAGGCACCACAAAACTTGTTCTACCTGCTTTCTGGGCTGAGATGGAGAATCGCTGAATTTTGGACTCGGCTGGTGACAAAATGTTCCAAACACACCCCATGCACAACTCCACCGGGGAAGGTGCCAGAAACGAGTTCTGTTGGTAGTTTTTACACTACCCCGGTAGGCAGCTGAAAGGCACCACAAAACTTGTTCTACCTGCTTTCTGGGCTGAGATGGGGAACGGCTGAATTTTGGACTCGGCTGGTAACAAAATGTTCCAAACACACCCCATGCACAACTCCACCGGGGAAGGTGCCAGAAACGAGTTCTGTTGGTAGTTTTTACACTACCCCGGTAGGCAGCTGAAAGGCACCAGAAAACTTGTTCTACCTGCTTTCTGGGCTGAGATGGGGATGAGCTGAATTTTGGACTCAGCTGGTGACAAAATGTTCCAAACACACCCCATGCACACCTCCACTGGCAAAGGTGCCAGAAACGAGTTCTGTTGGTAGTTTTTACACTACCCCGGTAGGCAGCTGAAAGGCACCACAAAACTTGTTCTACCTGCTTTCCGGGGTGAGATGGGGAATCGCTGAATTTTGGACTCGGCTGCTGACAAAATGTTCCAAACACACCCCATGCACAACTCCACCGGGGAAGGTGCCAGAAACGAGTTCTGTTGGTAGTTTTTACACTACCCCGGTAGGCAGCTGAAAGGCACCACAAAACTTGTTCTACCTGCTTTCTGGGCTGAGATGGGGAACGGCTGAATTTTGGACTCGGCTGGTAACAAAATGTTCCAAACACACCCCATGCACAGCTCCACCGGCAAAGGTGCCAGAAACGAGTTCTGTTGGTAGTTTTTACACTACCCCGGTAGGCAGCTGAAAGGCACCACAAAACTTGTTCTACCTGCTTTCTGGGCTGAGATGGGGAACGGCTGAATTTTGGACTCAGCTGGTGACAAAATGTTCCAAACACACCCCATGCACAGCTCCACCGGCAAAGGTGCCAGAAACGAGGTCTGTTGGTAGTTTTTACACTACCCCGGTAGGCAGCTGAAAGGCACCACAAAACTTGTTCTACCTGCTTTCTGGGCTGAGATGGGGAATCGCTGAATTTTGGACTCGGCTGGTAACAAAATGTTCCAAACACACCCCATGCACAACTCCTCCGGCAAAGGTGCCAGAAACGAGTTCTGTTGGTAGTTTTTACACTACCCCGGTAGGCAAGAGAAAGGCACCAGAAAACTTGTTCTACCTGCTTTCTGGGCTGAGATGGAGAATCGCTGAATTTTGGACTCGGCTGGTGACAAAATGTTCCAAACACACCCCATGCACAACTCCACCGGGGAAGGTGCCAGAAACGAGTTCTGTTGGTAGTTTTTACACTACCCCGGTAGGCAGCTGAAAGGCACCACAAAACTTGTTCTACCTGCTTTCTGGGCTGAGATGGGGAACGGCTGAATTTTGGACTCGGCTGGTAACAAAATGTTCCAAACACACCCCATGCACAACTCCACCGGGGAAGGTGCCAGAAACGAGTTCTGTTGGTAGTTTTTACACTACCCCGGTAGGCAGCTGAAAGGCACCAGAAAACTTGTTCTACCTGCTTTCTGGGCTGAGATGGGGATGAGCTGAATTTTGGACTCAGCTGGTGACAAAATGTTCCAAACACACCCCATGCACACCTCCACTGGCAAAGGTGCCAGAAACGAGTTCTGTTGGTAGTTTTTACACTACCCCGGTAGGCAGCTGAAAGGCACCACAAAACTTGTTCTACCTGCTTTCTGGGCTGAGATGGGGAATCGCTGAATTTTGGACTCGGCTGGTAACAAAATGTTCCAAACACACCCCATGCACAACTCCTCCGGGGAAGGTGCCAGAAACGAGTTCTGTTGGTAGTTTTTACACTACCCCGGTAGGCAAGAGAAAGGCACCACAAAACTTGTTCTACCTGCTTTCTGGGCTGAGATGGAGAATCGCTGAATTTTGGACTCGGCTGGTGACAAAATGTTCCAAACACACCCCATGCACAACTCCACCGGGGAAGGTGCCAGAAACGAGTTCTGTTGGTAGTTTTTACAGTACCCCGGTAGGCAGCTGAAAGGCACCACAAAAGTTTTTCTACCTGCTTTCTGGGCTTAGATGGGGATCAGCTGAATTTTGGACTCGGCTGGTGACAAAATGTTCCAAACACACCCCATGCACAACTCCACCGGAGAATGTGCCAGAAACGAGTTCTGTTGGTAGTTTTTACAGTACCCCGGTAGGCAGCTGAAAGGCACCACAAAACTTGTTCTACCTGCTTTCTGGGCTGAGATGGGGAACGGCTGAATTTTGGACTCGGCTGGTGACAAAATGTTCTAAACACACCCCATGCACAGCTCCACCGGGGAAGGTGCCAGAAACGAGTTCTGTTGGTAGTTTTTACACTACCCCGGTAGGCAGCTGAAAGGCACCACAAAACTTGTTCTACCTGCTTTCTGGGCTGAGATGGGGAACGGCTGAATTTTGGACTCGGCTGGTAACAAAATGTTCCAAACACACCCCATGCACAGCTCCACCGGCAAAGGTGCCAGAAACGAGTTCTGTTGGTAGTTTTTACAGTACCCCGGTAGGCAGCTGAAAGGCACCACAAAAGTTTTTCTACCTGCTTTCTGGGCTGAGATGGGGAACAGCTGAATTTTGGACTCGGCTGCAGACAAAATGTTTCAAACACACCCGATGCACACCTCCACTGGCAAAGGTGCCAGAAACGAGTTCTGTTGGTAGTTTTTACACTACCCCGGTAGGCAGCTGAAAGGCACCACAAAACTTGTTCTACCTGCTTTCCGGGGTGAGATGGGGAATCGCTGAATTTTGGACTCGGCTGCTGACAAAATGTTCCAAACACACCCCATGCACAACTCCACCGGGGAAGGTGCCAGAAACGAGTTCTGTTGGTAGTTTTTACACTACCCCGGTAGGCAGCTGAAAGGCACCACAAAACTTGTTCTACCTGCTTTCTGGGCTGAGATGGGGAACGGCTGAATTTTGGACTCGGCTGGTAACAAAATGTTCCAAACACACCCCATGCACAACTCCTCCGGCAAAGGTGCCAGAAACGAGTTCTGTTGGTAGTTTTTACACTACCCCGGTAGGCAAGAGAAAGGCACCACAAAACTTGTTCTACCTGCTTTCTGGGCTGAGATGGGGAATCGCTGAATTTTGGACTCGGCTGGTAACAAAATGTTCCAAACACACCCCATGCACAACTCCACCGGGGAAGGTGCCAGAAACGAGTTCTGTTGGTAGTTTTTACACTACCCCGGTAGGCAGCTGAAAGGCACCACAAAAGTTTTTCTACCTGCTTTCTGGGCTGAGATGGGGAACAGCTGAATTTTGGACTCGGCTGGTGACAAAATGTTCCAAACACACCCCATGCACACCTCCACTGGCAAAGGTGCCAGAAACGAGTTCTGTTGGTAGTTTTTACACTACCCCGGTAGGCAGCTGAAAGGCACCACAAAACTTGTTCTACCTGCTTTCTGGGCTTAGATGGGGAATCGCTGAATTTTGGACTCGGCTGGTGACAAAATGTTCCAAACACACCCCATGCACAACTCCTCCGGGGAAGGTGCCAGAAACGAGTTCTGTTGGTAGTTTTTACACTACCCCGGTAGGCAGCTGAAAGGCACCACAAAACTTGTTCTACCTGCTTTCTGGGCTGAGATGGGGAATCGCTGAATTTTGGACTCGGCTGGTGACAAAATGTTCCAAACACACCCCATGCACAACTCCTCCGGGGAAGGTGCCAGACAGGAGTTCTCCTGGTAGTTTTTACACTACCCCGGTAGGCAAGAGAAAGGCACCACAAAACTTGTTCTACCTGCTTTCTGGGCTGAGATGGGGAATCGCTGAATTTTGGACTCGGCTGGTGACAAAATGTTCCAAACACACCCCATGCACAACTCCACCGGGGAAGGTGCCAGAAACGAGGTCTGTTGGTAGTTTTTACAGTACCCCGGTAGGCAGCTGAAAGGCACCACAAAACTTGTTCTACCTGCTTTCTGGGCTGAGATGGGGAATCGCTGAATTTTGGACTCGGCTGGTAACAAAATGTTCCAAACACACCCCATGCACAACTCCTCCGGCAAAGGTGCCAGAAACGAGTTCTGTTGGTAGTTTTTACACTACCCCGGTAGGCAGCTGAAAGGCACCACAAAACTTGTTCTACCTGCTTTCTGGGCTGAGATGGAGAATCGCTGAATTTTGGACTCGGCTGGTGACAAAATGTTCCAAACACACCCCATGCACAACTCCACCGGGGAAGGTGCCAGAAACGAGTTCTGTTGGTAGTTTTTACACTACCCCGGTAGGCAGCTGAAAGGCACCACAAAACTTGTTCTACCTGCTTTCTGGGCTGAGATGGGGAACGGCTGAATTTTGGACTCGGCTGGTAACAAAATGTTCCAAACACACCCCATGCACAACTCCACCGGGGAAGGTGCCAGAAACGAGTTCTGTTGGTAGTTTTTACACTACCCCGGTAGGCAGCTGAAAGGCACCAGAAAACTTGTTCTACCTGCTTTCTGGGCTGAGATGGGGATGAGCTGAATTTTGGACTCAGCTGGTGACAAAATGTTCCAAACACACCCCATGCACACCTCCACTGGCAAAGGTGCCAGAAACGAGTTCTGTTGGTAGTTTTTACACTACCCCGGTAGGCAAGAGAAAGGCACCACAAAACTTGTTCTACCTGCTTTCTGGGCTGAGATGGAGAATCGCTGAATTTTGGACTCGGCTGGTGACAAAATGTTCCAAACACACCCCATGCACAACTCCACCGGGGAAGGTGCCAGAAACGAGTTCTGTTGGTAGTTTTTACAGTACCCCGGTAGGCAGCTGAAAGGCACCACAAAAGTTTTTCTACCTGCTTTCTGGGCTTAGATGGGGATCAGCTGAATTTTGGACTCGGCTGGTGACAAAATGTTCCAAACACACCCCATGCACAGCTCCACCGGCAAAGGTGCCAGAAACGAGTTCTGTTGGTAGTTTTTACAGTACCCCGGTAGGCAGCTGAAAGGCACCACAAAACTTGTTCTACCTGCTTTCTGGGCTGAGATGGGGAACGGCTGAATTTTGGACTCGGCTGGTGACAAAATGTTCTAAACACACCCCATGCACAGCTCCACCGGGGAAGGT
Source organism: Falco cherrug (assembly GCF_023634085.1). Taxonomy (NCBI): domain Eukaryota; kingdom Metazoa; phylum Chordata; class Aves; order Falconiformes; family Falconidae; genus Falco; species Falco cherrug. Next base: position 604,201 of record NW_026599489.1, read on the forward strand.
GCCAGAAACGAGTTCTGTTGGTAGTTTTTACACTACCCCGGTAGGCAGCTGAAAGGCACCACAAAACTTGTTCTACCTGCTTTCTGGGCTGAGATGGGGAACGGCTGAATTTTGGACTCGGCTGGTAACAAAATGTTCCAAACACACCCCATGCACAGCTCCACCGGCAAAGGTGCCAGAAACGAGTTCTGTTGGTAGTTTTTACAGTACCCCGGTAGGCAGCTGAAAGGCACCACAAAAGTTTTTCTACCTGCTTTCTGGGCTGAGATGGGGAACAGCTGAATTTTGGACTCGGCTGCAGACAAAATGTTTCAAACACACCCGATGCACACCTCCACTGGCAAAGGTGCCAGAAACGAGTTCTGTTGGTAGTTTTTACACTACCCCGGTAGGCAGCTGAAAGGCACCACAAAACTTGTTCTACCTGCTTTCCGGGGTGAGATGGGGAATCGCTGAATTTTGGACTCGGCTGCTGACAAAATGTTCCAAACACACCCCATGCACAACTCCACCGGGGAAGGTGCCAGAAACGAGTTCTGTTGGTAGTTTTTACACTACCCCGGTAGGCAGCTGAAAGGCACCACAAAACTTGTTCTACCTGCTTTCTGGGCTGAGATGGGGAACGGCTGAATTTTGGACTCGGCTGGTAACAAAATGTTCCAAACACACCCCATGCACAGCTCCACCGGCAAAGGTGCCAGAAACGAGTTCTGTTGGTAGTTTTTACACTACCCCGGTAGGCAGCTGAAAGGCACCACAAAACTTGTTCTACCTGCTTTCTGGGCTGAGATGGGGAACGGCTGAATTTTGGACTCAGCTGGTGACAAAATGTTCCAAACACACCCCATGCACACCTCCACCGGCAAAGGTGCCAGAAACGAGGTCTGTTGGTAGTTTTTACACTACCCCGGTAGGCAGCTGAAAGGCACCACAAAACTTGTTCTACCTGCTTTCTGGGCTGAGATGGGGAATCGCTGAATTTTGGACTCGGCTGGTAACAAAATGTTCCAAACACACCCCATGCACAACTCCTCCGGCAAAGGTGCCAGAAACGAGTTCTGTTGGTAGTTTTTACACTACCCCGGTAGGCAAGAGAAAGGCACCAGAAAACTTGTTCTACCTGCTTTCTGGGCTGAGATGGAGAATCGCTGAATTTTGGACTCGGCTGGTGACAAAATGTTCCAAACACACCCCATGCACAACTCCACCGGGGAAGGTGCCAGAAACGAGTTCTGTTGGTAGTTTTTACACTACCCCGGTAGGCAGCTGAAAGGCACCACAAAACTTGTTCTACCTGCTTTCTGGGCTGAGATGAGGAACGGCTGAATTTTGGACTCGGCTGGTAACAAAATGTTCCAAACACACCCCATGCACAACTCCACCGGGGAAGGTGCCAGAAACGAGTTCTGTTGGTAGTTTTTACACTACCCCGGTAGGCAGCTGAAAGGCACCAGAAAACTTGTTCTACCTGCTTTCTGGGCTGAGATGGGGATGAGCTGAATTTTGGACTCAGCTGGTGACAAAATGTTCCAAACACACCCCATGCACACCTCCACTGGCAAAGGTGCCAGAAACGAGTTCTGTTGGTAGTTTTTACACTACCCCGGTAGGCAGCTGAAAGGCACCACAAAACTTGTTCTACCTGCTTTCTGGGCTGAGATGGAGAATCGCTGAATTTTGGACTCGGCTGGTGACAAAATGTTCCAAACACACCCCATGCACAACTCCACCGGGGAAGGTGCCAGAAATGAGTTCTGTTGGTAGTTTTTACAGTACCCCGGTAGGCAGCTGAAAGGCACCACAAAACTTGTTCTACCTGCTTTCTGGGCTTAGATGGGGATCAGCTGAATTTTGGACTCGGCTGGTGACAAAATGTTCCAAACACACCCCATGCACAACTCCACCGGAGAATGTGCCAGAAACGAGTTCTGTTGGTAGTTTTTACACTACCCCGGTAGGCAGCTGAAAGGCACCACAAAACTTGTTCTACCTGCTTTCTGGGCTGAGATGGGGAACGGCTGAATTTTGGACTCGGCTGGTGACAAAATGTTCTAAACACACCCCATGCACAGCTCCACCGGGGAAGGTGCCAGAAACGAGTTCTGTTGGTAGTTTTTACACTACCCCGGTAGGCAGCTGAAAGGCACCACAAAACTTGTTCTACCTGCTTTCTGGGCTGAGATGGGGAACGGCTGAATTTTGGACTCGGCTGGTAACAAAATGTTCCAAACACACCCCATGCACACCTCCACTGGCAAAGGTGCCAGAAACGAGTTCTGTTGGTAGTTTTTACACTACCCCGGTAGGCAAGAGAAAGGCACCACAAAACTTGTTCTACCTGCTTTCTGGGCTGAGATGGGGAATCGCTGAATTTTGGACTCGGCTGGTGACAAAATGTTCCAAACACACCCCATGCACAACTCCACCGGGGAAGGTGCCAGAAACGAGGTCTGTTGGTAGTTTTTACAGTACCCCGGTAGGCAGCTGAAAGGCACCACAAAACTTGTTCTACCTGCTTTCTGGGCTAGGATGGGGAACGGCTGAATTTTGGACTCGGCTGGTGACAAAATGTTCTAAACACACCCCATGGACAACTCCACCGGGGAAGGTGCCAGAAAGGAGTTCTCTTGGTATTTTTACAGTGCTCCGGGAGGCAGCTGAAAGGCACCACAAAACTTGTTGTACCTGCTTTCTGGGCTGAGATGGGGAACGGCTGAATTTTTGACTCGGCTGGTAACAAAATGTTCCAAACACACCCCATGCACAGCTCCACCGGCAAAGGTGCCAGAAACGAGTTCTGTTGGTAGTTTTTACACTACCCCGGTAGGCAGCTGAAAGGCACCACAAAACTTGTTCTACCTGCTTTCTGGGCTGAGATGGGGAACGGCTGAATTTTGGACTCGGCTGGTAACAAAATGTTCCAAACACACCCCATGCACAGCTCCACCGGCAAAGGTGCCAGAAACGAGTTCTGTTGGTAGTTTTTACACTACCCCGGTAGGCAGCTGAAAGGCACCACAAAACTTGTTCTACCTGCTTTCTGGGCTGAGATGGGGAACGGCTGAATTTTGGACTCAGCTGGTGACAAAATGTTCCAAACACACCCCATGCACACCTCCACCGGCAAAGGTGCCAGAAACGAGGTCTGTTGGTAGTTTTTACACTACCCCGGTAGGCAGCTGAAAGGCACCACAAAACTTGTTCTACCTGCTTTCTGGGCTGAGATGGGGAATCGCTGAATTTTGGACTCGGCTGGTAACAAAATGTTCCAAACACACCCCATGCACAACTCCACCGGGGAAGGTGCCAGAAACGAGTTCTGTTGGTAGTTTTTACACTACCCAGGTAGGCAGCTGAAAGGCACCACAAAACTTGTTCTACCTGCTTTCTGGGCTGAGATGGGGAATCGCTGAATTTTGGACTCGGCTGGTGACAAAATGTTCCAAACACACCCCAAGCACAACTCCTCCGGGGAAGGTGCCAGAAAGGAGTTCTGTTGGTAGTTTTTACACTACCCCGGTAGGCAGCTGAAAGGCACCACAAAACTTGTTCTACCTGCTTTCTGGGCTGAGATGGGGAATCGCTGAATTTTGGACTCGGCTGGTGACAAAATGTTCCAAACACACCCCATGCACAGCTCCACCGGCAAAGGTGCCAGAAACGAGTTCTGTTGGTAGTTTTTACAGTACCCCAGTAGGCAGCTGAAAGGCACCACAAAACTTGTTCTACCTGCTTTCTGGGCTGAGATGAGGAACGGCTGAGTTTTGGACTCGGCTGCTGACAAAATGTTCCAAACACACCCCATGCACAACTCCACCGGGGAAGGTGCCAGAAACGAGTTCTGTTGGTAGTTTTTACACTACCCCGGTAGGCAGCTGAAAGGCACCACAAAACTTGTTCTACCTGCTTTCTGGGCTGAGATGGGGAACGGCTGAATTTTGGACTCGGCTGGTAACAAAATGTTCCAAACACACCCCATGCACACCTCCACTGGCAAAGGTGCCAGAAACGAGTTCTGTTGGTAGTTTTTACACTACCCCAGTAGGCAAGAGAAAGGCACCACAAAACTTGTTCTACCTGCTTTCTGGGCTGAGATGGAGAATCGCTGAATTTTGGACTCGGCTGGTGACAAAATGTTCCAAACACACCCCATGCACAACTCCACCGGGGAAGGTGCCAGAAACGAGTTCTGTTGGTAGTTTTTACACTACCCCGGTAGGCAGCTGAAAGGCACCACAAAACTTGTTCTACCTGCTTTCTGGGCTGAGATGGGGAACGGCTGAATTTTGGACTCAGCTGGTGACAAAATGTTCCAAACACACCCCATGCACACCTCCACCGGGGAAGGTGCCAGAAACGAGTTCTGTTGGTAGTTTTTACAGTACCCCGGTAGGCAGCTGAAAGGCACCACAAAACTTGTTCTATCTGCTTTCTGGGCTGAGATGGGGAACGGCTGAATTTTGGACTCGGCTGGTAACAAAATGTTCCAAACACACCCCATGCACAGCTCCACCGGCAAAGGTGCCAGAAACGAGTTCTGTTGGTAGTTTTTACACTACCCCGGTAGGCAGCTGAAAGGCACCACAAAACTTGTTCTACCTGCTTTCTGGGCTGAGATGGGGAACGGCTGAATTTTGGACTCAGCTGGTGACAAAATGTTCCAAACACACCCCATGCACACCTCCACCGGCAAAGGTGCCAGAAACGAGGTCTGTTGGTAGTTTTTACACTACCCCGGTAGGCAGCTGAAAGGCACCACAAAACTTGTTCTACCTGCTTTCTGGGCTGAGATGGGGAATCGCTGAATTTTGGACTCGGCTGGTAACAAAATGTTCCAAACACACCCCATGCACAACTCCTCCGGCAAAGGTGCCAGAAACGAGTTCTGTTGGTAGTTTTTACACTACCCCGGTAGGCAAGAGAAAGGCACCACAAAACTTGTTCTACCTGCTTTCTGGGCTGAGATGGAGAATCGCTGAATTTTGGACTCGGCTGGTGACAAAATGTTCCAAACACACCCCATGCACACCTCCACCGGCAAAGGTGCCAGAAACGAGTTCTGTTGGTAGTTTTTACACTACCCCAGTAGGCAAGAGAAAGGCACCACAAAACTTGTTCTACCTGCTTTCTGGGCTGAGATGGAGAATCGCTGAATTTTGGACTCGGCTGGTGACAAAATGTTCCAAACACACCCCATGCACAACTCCACCGGGGAAGGTGCCAGAAACGAGGTCTGTTGGTAGTTTTTACACTACCCCGGTAGGCAGCTGAAAGGCACCACAAAACTTGTTCTACCTGCTTTCTGGGCTTAGATGGGGAATCGCTGAATTTTGGACTCGGCTGGTGACAAAATGTTCCAAACACACCCCATGCACAACTCCTCCGGGGAAGGTGCCAGAAACGAGTTCTGTTGGTAGTTTTTACAGTACCCCGGTAGGCAGCTGAAAGGCACCACAAAACTTGTTCTATCTGCTTTCTGGGCTGAGATGGGGAACGGCTGAATTTTGGACTCGGCTGGTAACAAAATGTTCCAAACACACCCCATGCACAGCTCCACCGGCAAAGGTGCCAGAAACGAGTTCTGTTGGTAGTTTTTACACTACCCCGGTAGGCAGCTGAAAGGCACCACAAAACTTGTTCTACCTGCTTTCTGGGCTGAGATGGGGAACGGCTGAATTTTGGACTCAGCTGGTGACAAAATGTTCCAAACACACCCCATGCACACCTCCACCGGCAAAGGTGCCAGAAACGAGGTCTGTTGGTAGTTTTTACACTACCCCGGTAGGCAGCTGAAAGGCACCACAAAACTTGTTCTACCTGCTTTCTGGGCTGAGATGGGGAATCGCTGAATTTTGGACTCGGCTGGTAACAAAATGTTCCAAACACACCCCATGCACAACTCCTCCGGCAAAGGTGCCAGAAACGAGTTCTGTTGGTAGTTTTTACACTACCCCGGTAGGCAAGAGAAAGGCACCACAAAACTTGTTCTACCTGCTTTCTGGGCTGAGATGGAGAATCGCTGAATTTTGGACTCGGCTGGTGACAAAATGTTCCAAACACACCCCATGCACAGCTCCACCGGCAAAGGTGCCAGAAACGAGTTCTGTTGGTAGTTTTTACACTACCCCAGTAGGCAAGAGAAAGGCACCACAAAACTTGTTCTACCTGCTTTCTGGGCTGAGATGGAGAATCGCTGAATTTTGGACTCGGCTGGTGACAAAATGTTCCAAACACACCCCATGCACAACTCCACCGGGGAAGGTGCCAGAAACGAGGTCTGTTGGTAGTTTTTACACTACCCCGGTAGGCAGCTGAAAGGCACCACAAAACTTGTTCTACCTGCTTTCTGGGCTGAGATGGGGAACAGCTGAATTTTGGACTCAGCTGGTGACAAAATGTTCCAAACACACCCCATGCACAACTCCTCCGGCAAAGGTGCCAGAAACGAGTTCTGTTGGTAGTTTTTACACTACCCCGGTAGGCAGCTGAAAGGCACCACAAAACTTGTTCTATCTGCTTTCTGGGCTGAGATGGGGAACGGCTGAATTTTGGACTCGGCTGGTAACAAAATGTTCCAAACACACCCCATGCACAGCTCCACCGGCAAAGGTGCCAGAAACGAGTTCTGTTGGTAGTTTTTACACTACCCCGGTAGGCAGCTGAAAGGCACCACAAAACTTGTTCTACCTGCTTTCTGGGCTGAGATGGGGAACGGCTGAATTTTGGACTCAGCTGGTGACAAAATGTTCCAAACACACCCCATGCACACCTCCACCGGCAAAGGTGCCAGAAACGAGGTCTGTTGGTAGTTTTTACACTACCCCGGTAGGCAGCTGAAAGGCACCACAAAACTTGTTCTACCTGCTTTCTGGGCTGAGATGGGGAATCGCTGAATTTTGGACTCGGCTGGTAACAAAATGTTCCAAACACACCCCATGCACAACTCCTCCGGCAAAGGTGCCAGAAATGAGTTCTGTTGGTAGTTTTTACACTACCCCGGTAGGCAAGAGAAAGGCACCACAAAACTTGTTCTACCTGCTTTCTGGGCTGAGATGGAGAATCGCTGAATTTTGGACTCGGCTGGTGACAAAATGTTCCAAACACACCCCATGCACAACTCCACCGGGGAAGGTGCCAGAAACGAGTTCTGTTGGTAGTTTTTACACTACCCCGGTAGGCAGCTGAAAGGCACCACAAAACTTGTTCTACCTGCTTTCTGGGTGAGATGGCTATCAGCTGAATTTTGGACTCGGCTGGCTACAAAATGTTCCAAACACACCCCATGCACAACTCCACCGGGGAAGGTGCCAGAAATGAATTCTGTTGGTAGTTTTTACACTACCCCGGTAGGCAGCTGAAAGGCACCACAAAACTTGTTCTACCTGCTTTCTGGGCTGAGATGGGGAACGGCTGAATTTTGGACTCGGCTGGTGAAAAAATTTTCCAAACACACCCCATGCACACCTCCACCGGGGAAGGTGCCAGAAACGAGTTCTGTTGGTAGTTTTTACACTACCCCGGTAGGCAGCTGAAAGGCACCAGAAAACTTGTTCTACCTTCTTTCTGGGCTGAGATGGGGAACGGCTGAATTTTGGACTCGGCTGGTAACAAAATGTTCCAAACACACCCCATGCACAACTCCACCGGGGAAGGTGCCAGAAACGAGTTCTGTTGGTAGTTTTTACACTACCCCGGTAGGCAGCTGAAAGGCACCAGAAAACTTGTTCTACCTGCTTTCTGGGCTGAGATGGGGAACAGCTGAATTTTGGACTCAGCTGGTGACAAAATGTTCCAAACACACCCCATGCACACCTCCACTGGCAAAGGTGCCAGAAACGAGTTCTGTTGGTAGTTTTTACAGTACCCCGGTAGGCAGCTGAAAGGCACCACAAAACTTGTTCTACCTGCTTTCTGGGTGAGATGGGGAACAGCTGAATTTTGGACTCGGCTGGTTACAAAATGTTCCAAACACACCCCATGCACAACTCCACCGGGGAAGGTGCCAGAAACGAGTTCTGTTGGTAGTTTTTACAGTACCCCGGTAAGCAGCTGAAAGGCACCACAAAACTTGTTCTACCTGCTTTCTGGGCTGAGATGGGGAACAGCTGAATTTTGGACTCGGCTGGTGACAAAATGTTCCAAACACACCCCATGCACAACTCCACCGGCAAAGGTGCCAGAAACGAGGTCTGTTGGTAGTTTTTACAGTACCCCGGTAGGCAGCTGAAAGGCACCACAAAACTTGTTCTACCTGCTTTCTGGGCTGAGATGGGGAATCGCTGAATTTTGGACTCGGCTGGTAACAAAATGTTCCAAACACACCCCATGCACAGCTCCACCGGGGAAGGTGCCAGAAACGAGTTCTGTTGGTAGTTTTTACACTACCCCGGTAGGCAGCTGAAAGGCACCACAAAAGTTGTTCTACCTGCTTTCTGGGCTGAGATGGGGAACGGCTGAATTTTGGACTCGGCTGCAGACAAAATGTTCCAAACACACCCCATGCACAACTCCACCGAGGAAGGTGCCAGAAACGAGTTCTGTTGGTAGTTTTTACAGTACCCCGGTAGGCAGCTGAAAGGAACCACAAAACTTGTTCTACCTGCTTTCTGGGCTGAGATGGGGAATCGCTGAATTTTGGACTCGGCTGGTAACAAAATGTTCCAAACACACCCCATGCACAACTCCTCCGGCAAAGGTGCCAGAAACGAGTTCTGTTGGTAGTTTTTACACTACCCCGGTAGGCAAGAGAAAGGCACCACAAAACTTGTTCTACCTGCTTTCTGGGCTGAGATGGAGAATCGCTGAATTTTGGACTCGGCTGGTGACAAAATGTTCCAAACACACCCCATGCACACCTCCACCGGGGAAGGTGCCAGAAACGAGTTCTGTTGGTAGTTTTTACACTACCCCGGTAGGCAGCTGAAAGGCACCAGAAAACTTGTTCTACCTGCTTTCTGGGCTGAGATGGGGAACGGCTGAATTTTGGACTCGGCTGGTGACAAAATGTTCCAAACACACCCCATGCACAACTCCACCGGGGAAGGTGCCAGAAACGAGTTCTGTTGGTAGTTTTTACACTACCCCGGTAGGCAGCTGAAAGGCACCACAAAAGTTGTTCTACCTGCTTTCTGGGCTGAGATGGGGAACGGCTGAATTTTGGACTCGGCTGGTAACAAAATGTTCCAAACACACCCCATGCACAGCTCCACCGGCAAAGGTGCCAGAAACGAGTTCTGTTGGTAGTTTTTACACTACCCCGGTAGGCAGCTGAAAGGCACCACAAAACTTGTTCTACCTGCTTTCTGGGCTGAGATGGGGAACGGCTGAATTTTGGACTCAGCTGGTGACAAAATGTTCCAAACACACCCCATGCACACCTCCACCGGGGAAGGTGCCAGAAACGAGTTCTGTTGGTAGTTTTTACACTACCCCGGTAGGCAGCTGAAAGGCACCACAAAACTTGTTCTACCTGCTTTCTGGGCTGAGATGGGGAATCGCTGAATTTTGGACTCGGCTGGTAACAAAATGTTCCAAACACACCCCATGCACAACTCCTCCGGCAAAGGTGCCAGAAACGAGTTCTGTTGGTAGTTTTTACACTACCCCGGTAGGCAAGAGAAAGGCACCACAAAACTTGTTCTACCTGCTTTCTGGGCTGAGATGGAGAATCGCTGAATTTTGGACTCGGCTGGTGACAAAATGTTCCAAACACACCCCATGCACAACTCCACCGGGGAAGGTGCCAGAAACGAGTTCTGTTGGTAGTTTTTACACTACCCCGGTAGGCAGCTGAAAGGCACCACAAAACTTGTTCTACCTGCTTTCTGAGCTGAGATGGGGAACGGCTGAATTTTGGACTCGGCTGGTAACAAAATGTTCCAAACACACCCCATGCACAACTCCACCGGGGAAGGTGCCAGAAACGAGTTCTGTTGGTAGTTTTTACACTACCCCGGTAGGCAGCTGAAAGGCACCACAAAACTTGTTCTACCTGCTTTCTGGGCTGAGATGGGGATGAGCTGAATTTTGGACTCAGCTGGTGACAAAATGTTCCAAACACACCCCATGCACACCTCCACTGGCAAAGGTGCCAGAAACGAGTTCTGTTGGTAGTTTTTACACTACCCCGGTAGGCAGCTGAAAGGCACCACAAAACTTGTTCTACCTGCTTTCTGGGCTGAGATGGGGAACAGCTGAATTTTGGACTCAGCTGGTGACAAAATGTTCCAAACACACCCCATGCACACCTCCACTGGCAAAGGTGCCAGAAATGAGTTCTATTGGTAGTTTTTACACTACCCCGGTAGGCAGCTGAAAGGCACCACAAAACTTGTTCTACCTGCTTTCTGGGCTGAGTTGGGGAATCGCTGAATTTTGGACTCGGCTGGTAACAAAATGTTCCAAACACACCCGATGCACACCTCCACTGGCAAAGGTGCCAGAAACGAGTTCTGTTGGTAGTTTTTACACTACCCCGGTAGGCAAGAGAAAGGCACCTCAAAAGTTGTTCTACCTGCTTTCTGGGCTGAGATGGAGAATCGCTGAATTTTGGACTCGGCTGCAGACAAAATGTTCCAAACACACCCCATGCACAGCTCCACCGGCAAAGGTGCCAGAAACGAGTTCTGTTGGTAGTTTTTACACTACCCCGGTAGGCAGCTGAAAGGCACCACAAAACTAGTTCTACCTGCTTTCTGGGCTGAGATGGGGAACGGCTGAATTTTGGACTCGGCTGGTTACAAAATGTTCCAAACACACCCCATGCACAGCTCCACCGGCAAAGGTGCCAGAAACGAGTTCTGTTGGTAGTTTTTACACTACCCCGGTAGGCAGCTGAAAGGCACCACAAAACTTGTTCTACCTGCTTTCTGGGCTGAGATGGGGAACGGCTGAATTTTGGACTCGGCTGCAGACAAAATGTTCCAAACACACCCCATGCACAACTCCACCGGGGAAGGTGCCAGAAACGAGTTCTGTTGGTAGTTTTTACACTACCCCGGTAGGCAGCTGAAAGGCACCACAAAAGTTTTTCTACCTGCTTTCTGGGCTGAGATGGGGAACAGCTGAATTTTGGACTCGGCTGCAGACAAAATGTTTCAAACACACCCGATGCACACCTCCACTGGCAAAGGTGCCAGAAACGAGTTCTGTTGGTAGTTTTTACACTACCCCGGTAGGCAGCTGAAAGGCACCACAAAAGTTGTTCTACCTGCTTTCCGGGGTGAGATGGGGAATCGCTGAATTTTGGACTCGGCTGCTGACAAAATGTTCCAAACACACCCCATGCACAACTCCACCGGGGAAGGTGCCAGAAACGAGTTCTGTTGGTAGTTTTTACACTACCCCGGTAGGCAAGAGAAAGGCACCACAAAACTTGTTCTACCTGCTTTCTGGGCTGAGATGGGGAACGGCTGAATTTTGGACTCGGCTGGTTACAAAATGTTCCAAACACACCCCATGCACAGCTCCACCGGCAAAGGTGCCAGAAACGAGTTCTGTTGGTAGTTTTTACACTACCCCGGTAGGCAGCTGAAAGGCACCACAAAACTTGTTCTACCTGCTTTCTGGGCTGAGATGGGGAACGGCTGAATTTTGGACTCGGCTGGTGACAAAATGTTCCAAACACACCCCATGCACAACTCCACCGGGGAAGGTGCCAGAAACGAGTTCTGTTGGTAGTTTTTACACTACCCCAGTAGGCAGCTGAAAGGCACCACAAAAGTTTTTCTACCTGCTTTCTGGGCTTAGATGGGGATCAGCTGAATTTTGGACTCGGCTGCTGACAAAATGTTCCAAACACACCCCATGCACAACTCCACCGGGGAAGGTGCCAGAAACGAGTTCTGTTGGTAGTTTTTACACTACCCCGGTAGGCAGCTGAAAGGCACCACAAAACTTGTTCTACCTGCTTTCTGGGCTAGGATGGGGAACGGCTGAATTTTGGACTCGGCTGGTAACAAAATGTTCCAAACACACCCCATGCACAGCTCCACCGGGGAAGGTGCCAGAAAGGAGTTCTCTTGGTATTTTTACAGTGCTCCGGGAGGCAGCTGAAAGGCACCACAAAACTTGTTGTACCTGCTTTCTGGGCTGAGATGGGGAACGGCTGAATTTTGGACTCGGCTGGTAACAAAATGTTCCAAACACACCCCATGCACAGCTCCACCGGCAAAGGTGCCAGAAACGAGTTCTGTTGGTAGTTTTTACACTACCCCGGTAGGCAGCTGAAAGGCACCACAAAACTTGTTCTACCTGCTTTCTGGGCTGAGATGGGGAATCGCTGAATTTTGGACTCGGCTGGTAACAAAATGTTCCAAACACACCCCATGCACAGCTCCACCGGCAAAGGTGCCAGAAACGAGTTCTGTTGGTAGTTTTTACACTACCCCGGTAGGCAGCTGAAAGGCACCACAAAACTTGTTCTACCTGCTTTCTGGGCTGAGATGGGGAACGGCTGAATTTTGGACTCGGCTGCAGACAAAATGTTCCAAACACACCCCATGCACAACTCCACCGAGGAAGGTGCCAGAAACGAGTTCTGTTGGTAGTTTTTACACTACCCCGGTAGGCAGCTGAAAGGCACCACAAAACTTGTTCTACCTGCTTTCTGGGCTGAGATGAGGAACGGCTGAATTTTGGACTCGGCTGGTAACAAAATGTTCCAAACACACCCCATGCACAACTCCACCGGGGAAGGTGCCAGAAACGAGTTCTGTTGGTAGTTTTTACACTACCCCGGTAGGCAGCTGAAAGGCACCACAAAAGTTGTTCTACCTGCTTTCTGGGCTGAGATGGGGAACAGCTGAATTTTGGACTCAGCTGGTGACAAAATGTTCCAAACACACCCCATGCACACCTCCACTGGCAAAGGTGCCAGAAATGAGTTCTATTGGTAGTTTTTACACTACCCCGGTAGGCAGCTGAAAGGCACCACAAAACTTGTTCTACCTGCTTTCTGGGCTGAGTTGGGGAATCGCTGAATTTTGGACTCGGCTGGTAACAAAATGTTCCAAACACACCCGATGCACACCTCCACTGGCAAAGGTGCCAGAAACGAGTTCTGTTGGTAGTTTTTACACTACCCCGGTAGGCAGCTGAAAGGCACCACAAAACTTGTTCTACCTGCTTTCTGGGCTGAGATGGGGAACGGCTGAATTTTGGACTCGACTGGTGACAAAATGTTCTAAACACACCCCATGCACAGCTCCACCGGGGAAGGTGCCAGAAACGAGTTCTGTTGGTAGTTTTTACACTACCCCGGTAGGCAGCTGAAAGGCACCACAAAACTTGTTCTACCTGCTTTCTGGGCTGAGATGGGGAACGGCTGAATTTTGGACTCGGCTGCAGACAAAATGTTCCAAACACACCCCATGCACAGCTCCACCGGCAAAGGTGCCAGAAACGAGTTCTGTTGGTAGTTTTTACACTACCCCGGTAGGCAGCTGAAAGGCACGACAAAACTAGTTCTACCTGCTTTCTGGGCTGAGATGGGGAACGGCTGAATTTTGGACTCGGCTGGTTACAAAATGTTCCAAACACACCCCATGCACAGCTCCACCGGCAAAGGTGCCAGAAACGAGTTCTGTTGGTAGTTTTTACACTACCCCGGTAGGCAGCTGAAAGGCACCACAAAACTTGTTCTACCTGCTTTCTGGGCTGAGATGGGGAACGGCTGAATTTTGGACTCGGCTGCAGACAAAATGTTCCAAACACACCCCATGCACAACTCCACCGGGGAAGGTGCCAGAAACGAGTTCTGTTGGTAGTTTTTACACTACCCCGGTAGGCAGCTGAAAGGCACCACAAAAGTTTTTCTACCTGCTTTCTGGGCTGAGATGGGGAACAGCTGAATTTTGGACTCGGCTGCAGACAAAATGTTTCAAACACACCCGATGCACACCTCCACTGGCAAAGGTGCCAGAAACGAGTTCTGTTGGTAGTTTTTACACTACCCCGGTAGGCAGCTGAAAGGCACCACAAAAGTTGTTCTACCTGCTTTCCGGGGTGAGATGGGGAATCGCTGAATTTTGGACTCGGCTGCTGACAAAATGTTCCAAACACACCCCATGCACAACTCCACCGGGGAAGGTGCCAGAAACGAGTTCTGTTGGTAGTTTTTACACTACCCCGGTAGGCAAGAGAAAGGCACCACAAAACTTGTTCTACCTGCTTTCTGGGCTGAGATGGGGAACGGCTGAATTTTGGACTCGGCTGGTTACAAAATGTTCCAAACACACCCCATGCACAGCTCCACCGGCAAAGGTGCCAGAAACGAGTTCTGTTGGTAGTTTTTACACTACCCCGGTAGGCAGCTGAAAGGCACCACAAAACTTGTTCTACCTGCTTTCTGGGCTGAGATGGGGAACGGCTGAATTTTGGACTCGGCTGGTGACAAAATGTTCCAAACACACCCCATGCACAACTCCACCGGGGAAGGTGCCAGAAACGAGTTCTGTTGGTAGTTTTTACACTACCCCAGTAGGCAGCTGAAAGGCACCACAAAAGTTTTTCTACCTGCTTTCTGGGCTTAGATGGGGATCAGCTGAATTTTGGACTCGGCTGCTGACAAAATGTTCCAAACACACCCCATGCACAACTCCACCGGGGAAGGTGCCAGAAACGAGGTCTGTTGGTAGTTTTTACAGTACCCCGGTAGGCAGCTGAAAGGCACCACAAAACTTGTTCTACCTGCTTTCTGGGCTAGGATGGGGAACGGCTGAATTTTGGACTCGGCTGGTAACAAAATGTTCCAAACACACCCCATGCACAGCTCCACCGGGGAAGGTGCCAGAAAGGAGTTCTCTTGGTATTTTTACAGTGCTCCGGGAGGCAGCTGAAAGGCACCACAAAACTTGTTGTACCTGCTTTCTGGGCTGAGATGGGGAACGGCTGAATTTTGGACTCGGCTGGTAACAAAATGTTCCAAACACACCCCATGCACAGCTCCACCGGCAAAGGTGCCAGAAACGAGTTCTGTTGGTAGTTTTTACACTACCCCGGTAGGCAGCTGAAAGGCACCACAAAACTTGTTCTACCTGCTTTCTGGGCTGAGATGGGGAATCGCTGAATTTTGGACTCGGCTGGTAACAAAATGTTCCAAACACACCCCATGCACAGCTCCACCGGCAAAGGTGCCAGAAACGAGTTCTGTTGGTAGTTTTTACACTACCCCGGTAGGCAGCTGAAAGGCACCACAAAACTTGTTCTACCTGCTTTCTGGGCTGAGATGGGGAACGGCTGAATTTTGGACTCGGCTGCAGACAAAATGTTCCAAACACACCCCATGCACAACTCCACCGAGGAAGGTGCCAGAAACGAGTTCTGTTGGTAGTTTTTACACTACCCCGGTAGGCAGCTGAAAGGCACCACAAAACTTGTTCTACCTGCTTTCTGGGCTGAGATGAGGAACGGCTGAATTTTGGACTCGGCTGGTAACAAAATGTTCCAAACACACCCCATGCACAACTCCACCGGGGAAGGTGCCAGAAACGAGTTCTGTTGGTAGTTTTTACACTACCCCGGTAGGCAGCTGAAAGGCACCACAAAACTTGTTCTACCTGCTTTCTGGGCTGAGATGGGGAACGGCTGAATTTTGGACTCGGCTGGTAACAAAATGTTCCAAACACACCCCATGTACAACTCCACCGGGGAAGGTGCCAGAAACGAGTTCTGTTGGTAGTTTTTACACTACCCCGGTAGGCAGCTGAAAGGCACCACAAAACTTGTTCTACCTGCTTTCTGGGCTGAGATGGGGAATCGCTGAATTTTGGACTCGGCTGGTGACAAAATGTTCCAAACACACCCCATGCACAACTCCTCCGGGGAAGGTGCCAGACAGGAGTTCTCCTGGTAGTTTTTACACTACCCCGGTAGGCAAGAGAAAGGCACCACAAAACTTGTTCTACCTGCTTATTGGGCTGAGATGGAGAATCGCTGAATTTTGGACTTGGCTGGTGACAAAATGTTCCAAACACACCCCATGCACAACTCCACCGGGGAAGGTGCCAGAAACGAGTTCTGTTGGTAGTTTTTACAGTACCCCAGTAGGCAGCTGAAAGGCACCACAAAAGTTTTTCTACCTGCTTTCTGGGCTTAGATGGGGATCAGCTGAATTTTGGACTCGGCTGCTGACAAAATGTTCCAAACACACCCCATGCACAACTCCACCGGGGAAGGTGCCAGAAACGAGTTCTGTTGGTAGTTTTTACAGTACCCCGGTAGGCAGCTGAAAGGCACCACAAAACTTGTTCTACCTGCTTTCTGGGCTAGGATGGGGAATCGCTGAATTTTGGACTCGGCTGGTGACAAAATGTTCCAAACACACCCCATGGACAACTCCACCGGGGAAGGTGCCAGAAAGGAGTTCTCTTGGTATTTTTACAGTGCTCCGGGAGGCAGCTGAAAGGCACCACAAAACTTGTTGTACCTGCTTTCTGGGCTGAGATGGGGATCAGCTGAATTTTGGACTCGGCTGGTTACAAAATGTTCCAAACACACCCCATGCACAGCTCCACCGGCAAAGGTGCCAGAAACGAGTTCTGTTTGTAGTTTTTACACTACCCCGGTAGGCAGCTGAAAGGCACCACAAAACTTGTTCTACCTGCTTTCTGGGCTGAGATGGGGAATCGCTGAATTTTGGACTCGGCTGGTAACAAAATGTTCCAAACACACCCCATGCACAGCTCCACCGGCAAAGGTGCCAGAAACGAGTTCTGTTGGTAGTTTTTACACTACCCCGGTAGGCAGCTGAAAGGCACCACAAAAGTTTTTCTACCTGCTTTCTGGGCTGAGATGGGGAACGGCTGAGTTTTGGACTCGGCTGCTGACAAAATGTTCCAAACACACCCCATGCACAGCTCCACCGGCAAAGGTGCCAGAAACGAGTTCTGTTGGTAGTTTTTACACTACCCCGGTAGGCAAGAGAAAGGCACCACAAAACTTGTTCTACCTGCTTTCTGGGCTGAGCTGGGGAACGGCTGAATTTTGGACTCGGCTGGTGACAAAATGTTCCAAACACACCCCATGCACACCTCCACTGGCAAAGGTGCCAGAAACGAGTTCTGTTGGTAGTTTTTACACTACCCCGGTAGGCAGATGAAAGGCACCACAAAACTTGTTCTACCTGCTTTCTGGGCTGAGATGGGGAATCGCTGAATTTTGGAGTCGGCTGCTGACAAAATGTTCCAAACACACCCCATGCACAACTCCTCCGGGGAAGGTGCCAGAAAGGAGTTCTGTTGGTAGTTTTTACACTACCCCGGTAGGCAGCTGAAAGGCACCACAAAACTTGTTCTACCTGCTTTCTGGGCTGAGATGGGGAACGGCTGAATTTTGGACTCGACTGGTGACAAAATGTTCTAAACACACCCCATGCACAGCTCCACCGGGGAAGGTGCCAGAAACGAGTTCTGTTGGTAGTTTTTACACTACCCCGGTAGGCAGCTGAAAGGCACCACAAAACTTGTTCTACCTGCTTTCTGGGCTGAGATGGGGAACGGCTGAATTTTGGACTCGGCTGCAGACAAAATGTTCCAAACACACCCCATGCACAGCTCCACCGGCAAAGGTGCCAGAAACGAGTTCTGTTGGTAGTTTTTACACTACCCCGGTAGGCAGCTGAAAGGCACGACAAAACTAGTTCTACCTGCTTTCTGGGCTGAGATGGGGAACGGCTGAATTTTGGACTCGGCTGGTTACAAAATGTTCCAAACACACCCCATGCACAGCTCCACCGGCAAAGGTGCCAGAAACGAGTTCTGTTGGTAGTTTTTACACTACCCCGGTAGGCAGCTGAAAGGCACCACAAAACTTGTTCTACCTGCTTTCTGGGCTGAGATGGGGAACGGCTGAATTTTGGACTCGGCTGCAGACAAAATGTTCCAAACACACCCCATGCACAACTCCACCGGGGAAGGTGCCAGAAACGAGTTCTGTTGGTAGTTTTTACACTACCCCGGTAGGCAGCTGAAAGGCACCACAAAAGTTTTTCTACCTGCTTTCTGGGCTGAGATGGGGAACAGCTGAATTTTGGACTCGGCTGCAGACAAAATGTTTCAAACACACCCGATGCACACCTCCACTGGCAAAGGTGCCAGAAACGAGTTCTGTTGGTAGTTTTTACACTACCCCGGTAGGCAGCTGAAAGGCACCACAAAAGTTGTTCTACCTGCTTTCCGGGGTGAGATGGGGAATCGCTGAATTTTGGACTCGGCTGCTGACAAAATGTTCCAAACACACCCCATGCACAACTCCACCGGGGAAGGTGCCAGAAACGAGTTCTGTTGGTAGTTTTTACACTACCCCGGTAGGCAAGAGAAAGGCACCACAAAACTTGTTCTACCTGCTTTCTGGGCTGAGATGGGGAACGGCTGAATTTTGGACTCGGCTGGTTACAAAATGTTCCAAACACACCCCATGCACAGCTCCACCGGCAAAGGTGCCAGAAACGAGTTCTGTTGGTAGTTTTTACACTACCCCGGTAGGCAGCTGAAAGGCACCACAAAACTTGTTCTACCTGCTTTCTGGGCTGAGATGGGGAACGGCTGAATTTTGGACTCGGCTGGTGACAAAATGTTCCAAACACACCCCATGCACAACTCCACCGGGGAAGGTGCCAGAAACGAGTTCTGTTGGTAGTTTTTACACTACCCCAGTAGGCAGCTGAAAGGCACCACAAAAGTTTTTCTACCTGCTTTCTGGGCTTAGATGGGGATCAGCTGAATTTTGGACTCGGCTGCTGACAAAATGTTCCAAACACACCCCATGCACAACTCCACCGGGGAAGGTGCCAGAAACGAGGTCTGTTGGTAGTTTTTACAGTACCCCGGTAGGCAGCTGAAAGGCACCACAAAACTTGTTCTACCTGCTTTCTGGGCTAGGATGGGGAACGGCTGAATTTTGGACTCGGCTGGTAACAAAATGTTCCAAACACACCCCATGCACAGCTCCACCGGGGAAGGTGCCAGAAAGGAGTTCTCTTGGTATTTTTACAGTGCTCCGGGAGGCAGCTGAAAGGCACCACAAAACTTGTTGTACCTGCTTTCTGGGCTGAGATGGGGAACGGCTGAATTTTGGACTCGGCTGGTAACAAAATGTTCCAAACACACCCCATGCACAGCTCCACCGGCAAAGGTGCCAGAAACGAGTTCTGTTGGTAGTTTTTACACTACCCCGGTAGGCAGCTGAAAGGCACCACAAAACTTGTTCTACCTGCTTTCTGGGCTGAGATGGGGAATCGCTGAATTTTGGACTCGGCTGGTAACAAAATGTTCCAAACACACCCCATGCACAGCTCCACCGGCAAAGGTGCCAGAAACGAGTTCTGTTGGTAGTTTTTACACTACCCCGGTAGGCAGCTGAAAGGCACCACAAAACTTGTTCTACCTGCTTTCTGGGCTGAGATGGGGAACGGCTGAATTTTGGACTCGGCTGCAGACAAAATGTTCCAAACACACCCCATGCACAACTCCACCGAGGAAGGTGCCAGAAACGAGTTCTGTTGGTAGTTTTTACACTACCCCGGTAGGCAGCTGAAAGGCACCACAAAACTTGTTCTACCTGCTTTCTGGGCTGAGATGAGGAACGGCTGAATTTTGGACTCGGCTGGTAACAAAATGTTCCAAACACACCCCATGCACAACTCCACCGGGGAAGGTGCCAGAAACGAGTTCTGTTGGTAGTTTTTACACTACCCCGGTAGGCAGCTGAAAGGCACCACAAAACTTGTTCTACCTGCTTTCTGGGCTGAGATGGGGAACGGCTGAATTTTGGACTCGGCTGGTAACAAAATGTTCCAAACACACCCCATGTACAACTCCACCGGGGAAGGTGCCAGAAACGAGTTCTGTTGGTAGTTTTTACACTACCCCGGTAGGCAGCTGAAAGGCACCACAAAACTTGTTCTACCTGCTTTCTGGGCTGAGATGGGGAATCGCTGAATTTTGGACTCGGCTGGTGACAAAATGTTCCAAACACACCCCATGCACAACTCCTCCGGGGAAGGTGCCAGACAGGAGTTCTCCTGGTAGTTTTTACACTACCCCGGTAGGCAAGAGAAAGGCACCACAAAACTTGTTCTACCTGCTTATTGGGCTGAGATGGAGAATCGCTGAATTTTGGACTTGGCTGGTGACAAAATGTTCCAAACACACCCCATGCACAACTCCACCGGGGAAGGTGCCAGAAACGAGTTCTGTTGGTAGTTTTTACAGTACCCCAGTAGGCAGCTGAAAGGCACCACAAAAGTTTTTCTACCTGCTTTCTGGGCTTAGATGGGGATCAGCTGAATTTTGGACTCGGCTGCTGACAAAATGTTCCAAACACACCCCATGCACAACTCCACCGGGGAAGGTGCCAGAAACGAGTTCTGTTGGTAGTTTTTACAGTACCCCGGTAGGCAGCTGAAAGGCACCACAAAACTTGTTCTACCTGCTTTCTGGGCTAGGATGGGGAATCGCTGAATTTTGGACTCGGCTGGTGACAAAATGTTCCAAACACACCCCATGGACAACTCCACCGGGGAAGGTGCCAGAAAGGAGTTCTCTTGGTATTTTTACAGTGCTCCGGGAGGCAGCTGAAAGGCACCACAAAACTTGTTGTACCTGCTTTCTGGGCTGAGATGGGGATCAGCTGAATTTTGGACTCGGCTGGTTACAAAATGTTCCAAACACACCCCATGCACAGCTCCACCGGCAAAGGTGCCAGAAACGAGTTCTGTTTGTAGTTTTTACACTACCCCGGTAGGCAGCTGAAAGGCACCACAAAACTTGTTCTACCTGCTTTCTGGGCTGAGATGGGGAATCGCTGAATTTTGGACTCGGCTGGTAACAAAATGTTCCAAACACACCCCATGCACAGCTCCACCGGCAAAGGTGCCAGAAACGAGTTCTGTTGGTAGTTTTTACACTACCCCGGTAGGCAGCTGAAAGGCACCACAAAAGTTTTTCTACCTGCTTTCTGGGCTGAGATGGGGAACGGCTGAGTTTTGGACTCGGCTGCTGACAAAATGTTCCAAACACACCCCATGCACAGCTCCACCGGCAAAGGTGCCAGAAACGAGTTCTGTTGGTAGTTTTTACACTACCCCGGTAGGCAAGAGAAAGGCACCACAAAACTTGTTCTACCTGCTTTCTGGGCTGAGCTGGGGAACGGCTGAATTTTGGACTCGGCTGGTGACAAAATGTTCCAAACACACCCCATGCACACCTCCACTGGCAAAGGTGCCAGAAACGAGTTCTGTTGGTAGTTTTTACACTACCCCGGTAGGCAGATGAAAGGCACCACAAAACTTGTTCTACCTGCTTTCTGGGCTGAGATGGGGAATCGCTGAATTTTGGAGTCGGCTGCTGACAAAATGTTCCAAACACACCCCATGCACAACTCCTCCGGGGAAGGTGCCAGAAAGGAGTTCTGTTGGTAGTTTTTACACTACCCCGGTAGGCAGCTGAAAGGCACCACAAAACTTGTTCTACCTGCTTTCTGGGCTGAGATGGGGAATCGCTGAATTTTGGACTCGGCTGGTGACAAAATGTTCCAAACACACCCCATGCACAGCTCCACCGGGGAAGGTGCCAGAAACGAGTTCTGTTGGTAGTTTTTACAGTACCCCAGTAGGCAGCTGAAAGGCACCACAAAACTTGTTCTACCTGCTTTCTGGGCTGAGATGGGGAACGGCTGAGTTTTGGACTCGGCTGCTGACAAAATGTTCCAAACACCCCATGCACAACTCCACCGGGGAAGGTGCCAGAAACGAGTTCTGTTGGTAGTTTTTACACTACCCCGGTAGGCAAGAGAAAGGCACCACAAAACTTGTTCTACCTGCTTTCTGGGCTGAGATGGAGAATCGCTGAATTTTGGACTCGGCTGCTGACAAAATGTTCCAAACACACCCCATGCACAACTCCACCGGGGAAGGTGCCAGAAACGAGTTGTCTTGGTAGTTTTTACAGTACCCCGGTAGGCAGCTGAAAGGCACCACAAAACTTGTTCTACCTGCTTTCTGGGCTTAGATGGGGATCAGCTGAATTTTGGACTCGGCTGGTGACAAAATGTTCCAAACACACCCCATGCACAACTCCACCGGGGAAGGTGCCAGAAACGAGTTCTGTTGGTAGTTTTTACACTACCCCGGTAGGCAGATGAAAGGCACCACAAAACTTGTTCTACCTGCTTTCTGGGCTGAGATGGGGAATCGCTGAATTTTGGAGTCGGCTGCTGACAAAATGTTCCAAACACACCCCATGCACAACTCCTCCGGGGAAGGTGCCAGAAACGAGGTCTGTTGGTAGTTTTTACACTACCCCGGTAGGCAGCTGAAAGGCACCACAAAACTTGTTCTACCTGCTTTCTGGGCTGAGATGGGGAATCGCTGAATTTTGGACTCGGCTGGTGACAAAATGTTCCAAACACACCCCATGCACAGCTCCACCGGCAAAGGTGCCAGAAACGAGTTCTGTTTGTAGTTTTTACACTACCCCGGTAGGCAGCTGAAAGGCACCACAAAACTTGTTCTACCTGCTTTCTGGGCTGAGATGGGGAATCGCTGAATTTTGGACTCGGCTGGTAACAAAATGTTCCAAACACACCCCATGCACAGCTCCACCGGCAAAGGTGCCAGAAACGAGTTCTGTTGGTAGTTTTTACACTACCCCGGTAGGCAGCTGAAAGGCACCACAAAACTTGTTCTACCTGCTTTCTGGGCTGAGATGGGGAACGGCTGAATTTTGGACTCGGCTGCAGACAAAATGTTCCAAACACACCCCATGCACACCTCCACTGGCAAAGGTGCCAGAAACGAGTTCTGTTGGTAGTTTTTACACTACCCCGGTAGGCAGCTGAAAGGCACCACAAAACTTGTTCTACCTGCTTTCTGGGCTGAGATGAGGAACGGCTGAATTTTGGACTCGGCTGGTAACAAAATGTTCCAAACACACCCCATGCACAACTCCACCGGGGAAGGTGCCAGAAACGAGTTCTGTTGGTAGTTTTTACAGTACCCCGGTAGGCAGCTGAAAGGCACCACAAAACTTTTTCTACCTGCTTTCTGGGCTGAGATGGGGAACAGCAGAATTTTGGACTCGGCTGCTGACAAAATGTTCCAAACACACCCCATGCACAACTCCTCCGGCAAAGGTGCCAGAAACGAGTTCTGTTGGTAGTTTTTACACTACCCCGGTAGGCAAGAGAAAGGCACCACAAAACTTGTTCTACCTGCTTTCTGGGCTGAGATGGAGAATCGCTGAATTTTGGAGTCGGCTGCTGACAAAATGTTCCAAACACACCCCATGCACAACTCCTCCGGGGAAGGTGCCAGAAAGGAGTTCTGTTGGTAGTTTTTACACTACCCCGGTAGGCAGCTGAAAGGCACCACAAAACTTGTTCTACCTGCTTTCTGGGCTGAGATGGGGAATCACTGAATTTTGGACTCGGCTGGTGACAAAATGTTCCAAACACACCCCATGCACAGCTCCACCGGGGAAGGTGCCAGAAACGAGTTCTGTTGGTAGTTTTTACAGTACCCCAGTAGGCAGCTGAAAGGCACCACAAAACTTGTTCTACCTGCTTTCTGGGCTGAGATGGGGAACGGCTGAGTTTTGGACTCGGCTGCTGACAAAATGTTCCAAACACCCCATGCACAACTCCACCGGGGAAGGTGCCAGAAACGAGTTCTGTTGGTAGTTTTTACACTACCCCGGTAGGCAAGAGAAAGGCACCACAAAACTTGTTCTACCTGCTTTCTGGGCTGAGATGGAGAATCGCTGAATTTTGGACTCGGCTGGTGACAAAATGTTCCAAACACACCCCATGCACAACTCCACCGGGGAAGGTGCCAGAAACGAGTTCTGTTGGTAGTTTTTACACTACCCCGGTAGGCAAGAGAAAGGCACCACAAAACTTGTTCTACCTGCTTTCTGGGCTGAGATGGAGAATCGCTGAATTTTGGACTCGGCTGCTGACAAAATGTTCCAAACACACCCCATGCACAACTCCACCGGCAAAGGTGCCAGAAACGAGTTCTGTTGGTAGTTTTTACACTACCCCGGTAGGCAGCTGAAAGGCACCACAAAACTTGTTCTACCTGCTTTCTGGGCTGAGATGGGGAACGGCTGAATTTTGGACTCGGCTGCTGACAAAATGTTCCAAACACACCCCATGCACAACTCCACCGGGGAAGGTGCCAGAAACGAGTTCTGTTGGTAGTTTTTACACTACCCCGGTAGGCAGATGAAAGGCACCACAAAACTTGTTCTACCTGCTTTCTGGGCTGAGATGGGGAATCGCTGAATTTTGGACTCGGCTGGTGACAAAATGTTCCAAACACACCCCATGCACAACTCCTCCGGGGAAGGTGCCAGAAAGGAGTTCTGTTGGTAGTTTTTACAGTACCCCAGTAGGCAGCTGAAAGGCACCACAAAACTTGTTCTACCTGCTTTCTGGGCTGAGATGGGGAACGGCTGAGTTTTGGACTCGGCTGCTGACAAAATGTTCCAAACACCCCATGCACAACTCCACCGGGGAAGGTGCCAGAAACGAGGTCTGTTGGTAGTTTTTACAGTACCCCGGTAGGCAGCTGAAAGGCACCACAAAACTTGTTCTACCTGCTTTCTGGGCTAGGATGGGGAACGGCTGAATTTTGGACTCGGCTGGTAACAAAATGTTCCAAACACACCCCATGCACAGCTCCACCGGGGAAGGTGCCAGAAAGGAGTTCTCTTGGTATTTTTACAGTGCTCCGGGAGGCAGCTGAAAGGCACCACAAAACTTGTTGTACCTGCTTTCTGGGCTGAGATGGGGAACGGCTGAATTTTGGACTCGGCTGGTAACAAAATGTTCCAAACACACCCCATGCACAGCTCCACCGGCAAAGGTGCCAGAAACGAGTTCTGTTGGTAGTTTTTACACTACCCCGGTAGGCAGCTGAAAGGCACCACAAAACTTGTTCTACCTGCTTTCTGGGCTGAGATGGGGAACGGCTGAATTTTGGACTCGGCTGGTAACAAAATGTTCCAAACACACCCCATGCACAGCTCCACCGGCAAAGGTGCCAGAAACGAGTTCTGTTGGTAGTTTTTACACTACCCCGGTAGGCAGCTGAAAGGCACCACAAAACTTGTTCTACCTGCTTTCTGGGCTGAGATGGGGAACGGCTGAATTTTGGACTCGGCTGCAGACAAAATGTTCCAAACACACCCAATGCACAACTCCTCCGAGGAAGGTGCCAGAAACGAGTTCTGTTGGTAGTTTTTACACTACCCCGGTAGGCAGCTGAAAGGCACCACAAAACTTGTTCTACCTGCTTTCTGGGCTGAGATGAGGAACGGCTGAATTTTGGACTCGGCTGGTAACAAAATGTTCCAAACACACCCCATGCACAACTCCACCGGGGAAGGTGCCAGAAACGAGTTCTGTTGGTAGTTTTTACACTACCCCGGTAGGCAGCTGAAAGGCACCACAAAACTTGTTCTACCTGCTTTCTGGGCTGAGATGGGGAACGGCTGAATTTTGGACTCGGCTGGTAACAAAATGTTCCAAACACACCCCATGTACAACTCCACCGGGGAAGGTGCCAGAAACGAGTTCTGTTGGTAGTTTTTACACTACCCCGGTAGGCAGCTGAAAGGCACCACAAAACTTGTTCTACCTGCTTTCTGGGCTGAGATGGGGAATCGCTGAATTTTGGACTCGGCTGGTGACAAAATGTTCCAAACACACCCCATGCACAACTCCTCCGGGGAAGGTGCCAGACAGGAGTTCTCCTGGTAGTTTTTACACTACCCCGGTAGGCAAGAGAAAGGCACCACAAAACTTGTTCTACCTGCTTATTGGGCTGAGATGGAGAATCGCTGAATTTTGGACTTGGCTGGTGACAAAATGTTCCAAACACACCCCATGCACAACTCCACCGGGGAAGGTGCCAGAAACGAGTTCTGTTGGTAGTTTTTACAGTACCCCAGTAGGCAGCTGAAAGGCACCACAAAAGTTTTTCTACCTGCTTTCTGGGCTTAGATGGGGATCAGCTGAATTTTGGACTCGGCTGCTGACAAAATGTTCCAAACACACCCCATGCACAACTCCACCGGGGAAGGTGCCAGAAACGAGTTCTGTTGGTAGTTTTTACAGTACCCCGGTAGGCAGCTGAAAGGCACCACAAAACTTGTTCTACCTGCTCTCTGGGCTAGGATGGGGAATCGCTGAATTTTGGACTCGGCTGGTGACAAAATGTTCTAAACACACCCCATGGACAACTCCACCGGGGAAGGTGCCAGAAAGGAGTTCTCTTGGTATTTTTACAGTGCTCCGGGAGGCAGCTGAAAGGCACCACAAAACTTGTTGTACCTGCTTTCTGGGCTGAGATGGGGATCAGCTGAATTTTGGACTCGGCTGGTTACAAAATGTTCCAAACACACCCCATGCACAGCTCCACCGGCAAAGGTGCCAGAAACGAGTTCTGTTTGTAGTTTTTACACTACCCCGGTAGGCAGCTGAAAGGCACCACAAAACTTGTTCTACCTGCTTTCTGGGCTGAGATGGGGAATCGCTGAATTTTGGACTCGGCTGGTAACAAAATGTTCCAAACACACCCCATGCACAGCTCCACCGGCAAAGGTGCCAGAAACGAGTTCTGTTGGTAGTTTTTACACTACCCCGGTAGGCAGCTGAAAGGCACCACAAAAGTTTTTCTACCTGCTTTCTGGGCTGAGATGGGGAACAGCAGAATTTTGGACTCGGCTGGTGACAAAATGTTCCAAACACACCCCATGCACACCTCCACTGGCAAAGGTGCCAGAAACGAGTTCTGTTGGTAGTTTTTACACTACCCCGGTAGGCAAGAGAAAGGCACCAGAAAACTTGTTCTACCTGCTTTCTGGGCTGAGATGGGGAATCGCTGAATTTTGGACTCGGCTGGTAACAAAATGTTCCAAACACACCCCATGCACAACTCCACCGGGGAAGGTGCCAGAAACGAGTTCTGTTGGTAGTTTTTACACTACCCCGGTAGGCAGCTGAAAGGCACCACAAAACTTGTTCTACCTGCTTTCTGGGCTGAGATGGGGAATCGCTGAATTTTGGACTCGGCTGGTGACAAAATGTTCCAAACACACCCCATGCACAGCTCCACCGGGGAAGGTGCCAGAAACGAGTTCTGTTGGTAGTTTTTACAGTACCCCAGTAGGCAGCTGAAAGGCACCACAAAACTTGTTCTACCTGCTTTCTGGGCTGAGATGGGGAACGGCTGAGTTTTGGACTCGGCTGCTGACAAAATGTTCCAAACACCCCATGCACAACTCCACCGGGGAAGGTGCCAGAAACGAGTTCTGTTGGTAGTTTTTACACTACCCCGGTAGGCAAGAGAAAGGCACCACAAAACTTGTTCTACCTGCTTTCTGGGCTGAGATGGAGAATCGCTGAATTTTGGACTCGGCTGGTGACAAAATGTTCCAAACACACCCCATGCACAGCTCCACCGGCAAAGGTGCCAGAAACGAGTTCTGTTGGTAGTTTTTACAGTACCCCAGTAGGCAGCTGAAAGGCACCACAAAACTTGTTCTACCTGCTTTCTGGGCTGAGATGGGGATCAGCTGAATTTTGGACTCGGCTGCTGACAAAATGTTCCAAACACACCCCATGCACAACTCCACCGGGGAAGGTGCCAGAAACGAGTTCTGTTGGTAGTTTTTACACTACCCCGGTAGGCAGATGAAAGGCACCACAAAACTTGTTCTACCTGCTTTCTGGGCTGAGATGGGGAATCGCTGAATTTTGGAGTCGGCTGCTGACAAAATGTTCCAAACACACCCCATGCACAACTCCTCCGGGGAAGGTGCCAGAAACGAGGTCTGTTGGTAGTTTTTACACTACCCCGGTAGGCAGCTGAAAGGCACCACAAAACTTGTTCTACCTGCTTTCTGGGCTGAGATGGGGAATCGCTGAATTTTGGACTCGGCTGGTGACAAAATGTTCCAAACACACCCCATGCACAGCTCCACCGGCAAAGGTGCCAGAAACGAGTTCTGTTTGTAGTTTTTACACTACCCCGGTAGGCAGCTGAAAGGCACCACAAAACTTGTTCTACCTGCTTTCTGGGCTGAGATGGGGAATCGCTGAATTTTGGACTCGGCTGCTGACAAAATGTTCCAAACACACCCCATGCACAACTCCTCCGGGGAAGGTGCCAGAAACGAGTTCTGTTGGTAGTTTTTACACTACCCCGGTAGGCAGCTGAAAGGCACCACAAAACTTGTTCTACCTGCTTTCTGGGCTGAGATGGGGAACGGCTGAATTTTGGACTCGGCTGCAGACAAAATGTTCCAAACACACCCCATGCACACCTCCACTGGCAAAGGTGCCAGAAAGGAGTTCTGTTGGTAGTTTTTACACTACCCCGGTAGGCAGCTGAAAGGCACCACAAAACTTGTTCTACCTGCTTTCTGGGCTGAGATGAGGAACGGCTGAATTTTGGACTCGGCTGGTAACAAAATGTTCCAAACACACCCCATGCACAACTCCACCGGGGAAGGTGCCAGAAATGAGTTCTGTTGGTAGTTTTTACAGTACCCCGGTAGGCAGCTGAAAGGCACCACAAAAGTTTTTCTACCTGCTTTCTGGGCTGAGATGGGGAACAGCAGAATTTTGGACTCGGCTGCTGACAAAATGTTCCAAACACACCCCATGCACAACTCCTCCGGCAAAGGTGCCAGAAACGAGTTCTGTTGGTAGTTTTTACACTACCCCGGTAGGCAAGAGAAAGGCACCACAAAACTTGTTCTACCTGCTTTCTGGGCTGAGATGGAGAATCGCTGAATTTTGGAGTCGGCTGCTGACAAAATGTTCTAAACACACCCCATGCACAACTCCTCCGGGGAAGGTGCCAGAAAGGAGTTCTGTTGGTAGTTTTTACACTACCCCGGTAGGCAGCTGAAAGGCACCACAAAACTTGTTCTACCTGCTTTCTGGGCTGAGATGGGGAATCACTGAATTTTGGACTCGGCTGCTGACAAAATGTTCCAAACACACCCCATGCACAACTCCACCGGGGAAGGTGCCAGAAACGAGTTCTGTTGGTAGTTTTTACAGTACCCCAGTAGGCAGCTGAAAGGCACCACAAAACTTGTTCTACCTGCTTTCTGGGCTGAGATGGGGAACGGCTGAGTTTTGGACTCGGCTGCTGACAAAATGTTCCAAACACCCCATGCACAACTCCACCGGGGAAGGTGCCAGAAACGAGTTCTGTTGGTAGTTTTTACACTACCCCGGTAGGCAAGAGAAAGGCACCACAAAACTTGTTCTACCTGCTTTCTGGGCTGAGATGGAGAATCGCTGAATTTTGGACTCGGCTGGTGACAAAATGTTCCAAACACACCCCATGCACAACTCCACCGGGGAAGGTGCCAGAAACGAGTTCTGTTGGTAGTTTTTACACTACCCCGGTAGGCAAGAGAAAGGCACCACAAAACTTGTTCTACCTGCTTTCTGGGCTGAGATGGAGAATCGCTGAATTTTGGACTCGGCTGCTGACAAAATGTTCCAAACACACCCCATGCACAACTCCACCGGCAAAGGTGCCAGAAACGAGTTCTGTTGGTAGTTTTTACACTACCCCGGTAGGCAGCTGAAAGGCACCACAAAACTTGTTCTACCTGCTTTCTGGGCTGAGATGGGGAACGGCTGAATTTTGGACTCGGCTGCTGACAAAATGTTCCAAACACACCCCATGCACAACTCCACCGGGGAAGGTGCCAGAAACGAGTTCTGTTGGTAGTTTTTACACTACCCCGGTAGGCAGATGAAAGGCACCACAAAACTTGTTCTACCTGCTTTCTGGGCTGAGATGGGGAATCGCTGAATTTTCGACTCGGCTGCTGACAAAATGTTCCAAACACACCCCATGCACAACTCCTCCGGGGAAGGTGCCAGAAAGGAGTTCTGTTGGTAGTTTTTACACTACCCCGGTAGGCAGCTGAAAGGCACCACAAAACTTGTTCTACCTGCTTTCTGGGCTGAGATGGGGAATCGCTGAATTTTGGACTCGGCTGGTGACAAAATGTTCCAAACACACCCCATGCACAGCTCCACCGGGGAAGGTGCCAGAAACGAGTTCTGTTGGTAGTTTTTACAGTACCCCAGTAGGCAGCTGAAAGGCACCACAAAACTTGTTCTACCTGCTTTCTGGGCTGAGATGGGGAACGGCTGAGTTTTGGACTCGGCTGCTGACAAAATGTTCCAAACACCCCATGCACAACTCCACCGGGGAAGGTGCCAGAAACGAGTTCTGTTGGTAGTTTTTACACTACCCCGGTAGGCAAGAGAAAGGCACCACAAAACTTGTTCTACCTGCTTTCTGGGCTGAGATGGAGAATCGCTGAATTTTGGACTCGGCTGCTGACAAAATGTTCCAAACACACCCCATGCACAACTCCACCGGGGAAGGTGCCAGAAACGAGTTCTGTTGGTAGTTTTTACACTACCCCGGTAGGCAAGAGAAAGGCACCACAAAACTTGTTCTACCTGCTTTCTGGGCTGAGATGGAGAATCGCTGAATTTTGGACTCGGCTGCTGACAAAATGTTCCAAACACACCCCATGCACAACTCCACCGGGGAAGGTGCCAGAAACGAGTTGTCTTGGTAGTTTTTACACTACCCCGGTAGGCAGCTGAAAGGCACCACAAAACTTGTTCTACCTGCTTTCTGGGCTTAGATGGGGATCAGCTGAATTTTGGACTCGGCTGCTGACAAAATGTTCCAAACACACCCCATGCACAACTCCACCGGGGAAGGTGCCAGAAACGAGTTCTGTTGGTAGTTTTTACACTACCCCGGTAGGCAGCTGAAAGGCACCACAAAACTTGTTGTACCTGCTTTCTGGGCTGAGATGGGGAACGGCTGAATTTTTTACTCGGCTGGTAACAAAATGTTCTAAACACACCCCATGCACAGCTCCACCGGGGAAGGTGCCAGAAACGAGTTCTGTTCGTAGTTTTTACACTACCCCGGTAGGCAGCTGAAAGGCACCACAAAACTTGTTCTACCTGCTTTCTGGGCTGAGATGGGGAACGGCTGAATTTTGGACTCAGCTGGTGACAAAATGTTCCAAACACACCCCATGCACACCTCCACTGGCAAAGGTGCCAGAAACGAGTTCTGTTGGTAGTTTTTACACTACCCCGGTAGGCAGCTGAAAGGCACCACAAAACTTGTTCTACCTGCTTTCTGGGCTGAGATGGGGAATCGCTGAATTTTGGACTCGGCTGGTAACAAAATGTTCCAAACACACCCCATGCACAACTCCTCCGGCAAAGGTGCCAGAACCGAGTTCTGTTGGTAGTTTTTACACTACCCCGGTAGGCAAGAGAAAGGCACCACAAAACTTGTTCTACCTGCTTTCTGGGCTGAGACGGAGAATCGCTGAATTTTGGACTCGGCTGGTGACAAAATGTTCCAAACACACCCCATGCACAACTCCACCGGGGAAGGTGCCAGAAACGAGTTCTGTTGGTAGTTTTTACACTACCCCGGTAGGCAGCTGAAAGGCACCAGAAAACTTGTTCTACCTGCTTTCTGGGCTGAGATGGGGAACGGCTGAATTTTGGACTCAGCTGGTGACAAAATGTTCCAAACACACCCCATGCACACCTCCACCGGGGAAGGTGCCAGAAACGAGTTCTGTTGGTAGTTTTTACACTACCCCGGTAGGCAGCTGAAAGGCACCACAAAACTTGTTGTACCTGCTTTCTGGGCTGAGATGGGGAACGGCTGAATTTTGGACTCGGCTGGTGACAAAATGTTCCAAACACACCCCATGCACACCTCCACTGGCAAAGGTGCCAGAAACGAGTTCTGTTGGTAGTTTTTACACTACCCCGGTAGGCAGCTTAAAGGCACCACAAAACTTGTTCTACCTGCTTTCTGGGCTGAGATGGGGAACGGCTGAATTTTGGACTCGGCTGGTGACAAAATGTTCCAAACACACCCCATGCACACCTCCACCGGCAAAGGTGCCAGAAACGAGGTCTGTTGGTAGTTTTTACACTACCCCGGTAGGCAGCTGAAACGCACCACAAAACTTGTTCTACCTGCTTTCTGGGCTGAGATGGGGAATCGCTGAATTTTGGACTCGGCTGGTAACAAAATGTTCCAAACACACCCCATGCACAACTCCTCCGGCAAAGGTGCCAGAAACGAGTTCTGTTTGTAGTTTTTACACTACCCCGGTAGGCAAGAGAAAGGCACCACAAAACTTGTTCTACCTGCTTTCTGGGCTGAGATGGAGAATCGCTGAATTTTGGACTCGGCTGGTGACAAAATGTTCCAAACACACCCCATGCACAACTCCACCGGGGAAGGTGCCAGAAACGAGTTCTGTTGGTAGTTTTTACACTACCCCGGTAGGCAGCTGAAAGGCACCACAAAACTTGTTCTACCTGCTTTCTGGGCTGAGATGGGGAACGGCTGAATTTTGGACTCGGCTGGTAACAAAATGTTCCAAACACACCCCATGCACAACTCCACCGGGGAAGGTGCCAGAAACGAGTTCTGTTGGTAGTTTTTACACTACCCCGGTAGGCAGCTGAAAGGCACCACAAAACTTGTTCTACCTGCTTTCTGGGCTGAGATGGGGAACAGCTGAATTTTGGACTCAGCTGGTGACAAAATGTTCCAAACACACCCCATGCACACCTCCACTGGCAAAGGTGCCAGAAACGAGTTCTGTTGGTAGTTTTTACACTACCCCGGTAGGCAGCTGAAAGGCACCACAAAACTTGTTCTACCTGCTTTCTGGGTGAGATGGGGATCAGCTGAATTTTGGACTCGGCTGCTGACAAAATGTTCCAAACACACCCCATGCACAGCTCCACCGGCAAAGGTGCCAGAAACGAGTTCTGTTGGTAGTTTTTACACTACCCCGGTAGGCAAGAGAAAGGCACCACAAAACTTGTTCTACCTGCTTTCTGGGCTGAGATGGAGAATCGCTGAATTTTGGACTCGGCTGCTGACAAAATGTTCCAAACACACCCCATGCACAACTCCACCGGGGAAGGTGCCAGAAACGAGTTCTGTTGGTAGTTTTTACACTACCCCGGTAGGCAGCTGAAAGGCACCACAAAACTTGTTCTACCTGCTTTCTGGGCTGAGATGGGGAACAGCTGAATTTTGGACTCAGCTGGTGACAAAATGTTCCAAACACACCCCATGCACACCTCCACCGGGGAAGGTGCCAGAAACGAGTTCTGTTTGTAGTTTTTACACTACCCCGGTAGGCAGCTGAAAGGCACCACAAAACTTGTTCTACCTGCTTTCTGGGCTGAGATGGGGAACGGCTGAATTTTGGACTCGGCTGGTAACAAAATGTTCCAAACACACCCCATGCACAACTCCACCGGGGAAGGTGCCAGAAACGAGTTCTGTTGGTAGTTTTTACACTACCCCAGTAGGCAGCTGAAAGGCACCACAAAACTTGTTCTACCTGCTTTCTGGGCTGAGATGGGGAACGGCTGAATTTTGGACTCAGCTGGTGACAAAATGTTCCAAACACACCCCATGCACACCTCCACTGGCAAAGGTGCCAGAAACGAGTTCTGTTGGTAGTTTTTACACTACCCCGGTAGGCAGCTGAAAGGCACCACAAAACTTGTTCTACCTGCTTTCTGGGCTGAGATGGGGAATCGCTGAATTTTGGACTCGGCTGGTAACAAAATGTTCCAAACACACCCCATGCACAACTCCTCCGGCAAAGGTGCCAGAAACGAGTTCTGTTGGTAGTTTTTACACTACCCCGGTAGGCAAGAGAAAGGCACCACAAAACTTGTTCTACCTGCTTTCTGGGCTGAGATGGAGAATCGCTGAATTTTGGACTCGGCTGGTGACAAAATGTTCCAAACACACCCCATGCACAACTCCACCGGGGAAGGTGCCAGAAACGAGTTCTGTTGGTAGTTTTTACACTACCCCGGTAGGCAGCCGAAAGGCACCACAAAACTTGTTCTACCTGCTTTCTGGGCTGAGATGGGGAACGGCTGAATTTTGGACTCAGCTGGTGACAAAATGTTCCAAACACACCCCATGGACACCTCCACCGGGGAAGGTGCCAGAAACGAGTTCTGTTGGTAGTTTTTACACTACCCCGGTAGGCAAGAGAAAGGCACCACAAAACTTGTTCTACCTGCTTTCTGGGCTGAGATGGGGAACGGCTGAATTTTGGACTCGGCTGGTGACAAAATGTTCCAAACACACCCCATGCACAACTCCACCGGGGAAGGTGCCAGAAACGAGTTCTGTTGGTAGTTTTTACACTACCCCGGTAGGCAGCTGAAAGGCACCACAAAACTTGTTCTACCTGCTTTCTGGGCTGAGATGGGGAACGGCTGAATTTTGGACTCGGCTGGTGACAAAATGTTCCAAACACACCCCATGCACAACTCCACCGGAGAAGGTGCCAGAAACGAGTTCTGTTGGTAGTTTTTACAGTACCCCGGTAGGCAGCTGAAAGGCACCACAAAACTTGTTCTACCTGCTTTCTGGGCTGAGATGGGGAACGGCTGAATTTTGGACTCGGCTGGTGAAAAAATTTTCCAAACACACCCCATGCACACCTCCACTGGCAAAGGTGCCAGAAACGAGGTCTGTTGGTAGTTTTTACACTACCCCGGTAGGCAGCTGAAAGGCACCACAAAACTTGTTCTACCTGCTTTCTGGGCTGAGATGGGGAATCGCTGAATTTTGGACTCGGCTGGTAACAAAATGTTCCAAACACACCCCATGCACAACTCCTCCGGCAAAGGTGCCAGAAACGAGTTCTGTTTGTAGTTTTTACACTACCCCGGTAGGCAAGAGAAAGGCACCACAAAACTTGTTCTACCTGCTTTCTGGGCTGAGATGGAGAATCGCTGAATTTTGGACTCGGCTGGTGACAAAATGTTCCAAACACACCCCATGCACAACTCCACCGGGGAAGGTGCCAGAAACGAGTTCTGTTGGTAGTTTTTACACTACCCCGGTAGGCAGCTGAAAGGCACCACAAAACTTGTTCTACCTGCTTTCTGGGCTGAGATGGGGAACGGCTGAATTTTGGACTCGGCTGGTAACAAAATGTTCCAAACACACCCCATGCACAACTCCACCGGGGAAGGTGCCAGAAACGAGTTCTGTTGGTAGTTTTTACACTACCCCGGTAGGCAGCTGAAAGGCACCAGAAAACTTGTTCTACCTGCTTTCTGGGCTGAGATGGGGAACAGCTGAATTTTGGACTCAGCTGGTGACAAAATGTTCCAAACACACCCCATGCACACCTCCACTGGCAAAGGTGCCAGAAACGAGTTCTGTTGGTAGTTTTTACACTACCCCGGTAGGCAGCTGAAAGGCACCACAAAACTTGTTCTACCTGCTTTCTGGGTGAGATGGGGATCAGCTCAATTTTGGACTCGGCTGGTTACAAAATGTTCCAAACACACCCCATGCACAACTCCACCGGGGAAGGTGCCAGAAACGAATTCTGTTGGTAGTTTTTACACTACCCCGGTAGGCAAGAGAAAGGCACCACAAAACTTGTTCTACCTGCTTTCTGGGCTGAGATGGAGAATCGCTGAATTTTGGACTCGGCTGCTGACAAAATGTTCCAAACACACCCCATGCACAACTCCACCGGGGAAGGTGCCAGAAACGAGTTCTGTTTGTAGTTTTTACACTACCCCGGTAGGCAAGAGAAAGGCACCACAAAACTTGTTCTACCTGCTTTCTGGGCTGAGATGGAGAATCGCTGAATTTTGGACTCGGCTGCTGACAAAATGTTCCAAACACACCCCATGCACAACTCCACCGGGGAAGGTGCCAGAAACGAGTTGTCTTGGTAGTTTTTACAGTACCCCGGTAGGCAGCTGAAAGGCACCACAAAACTTGTTCTACCTGCTTTCTGGGCTTAGATGGGGATCAGCTGAATTTTGGACTCGGCTGCTGACAAAATGTTCCAAACACACCCCATGCACAACTCCACCGGGGAAGGTGCCAGAAACGAGTTCTGTTGGTAGTTTTTACACTACCCCGGTAGGCAGCTGAAAGGCACCACAAAACTTGTTGTACCTGCTTTCTGGGCTGAGATGGGGAACGGCTGAATTTTTTACTCGGCTGGTAACAAAATGTTCTAAACACACCCCATGCACAACTCCACCGGGGAAGGTGCCAGAAACGAGTTCTGTTCGTAGTTTTTACACTACCCCGGTAGGCAGCTGAAAGGCACCACAAAACTTGTTCTACCTGCTTTCTGGGCTGAGATGGGGAACGGCTGAATTTTGGACTCAGCTGGTGACAAAATGTTCCAAACACACCCCATGCACACCTCCACTGGCAAAGGTGCCAGAAACGAGTTCTGTTGGTAGTTTTTACACTACCCCGGTAGGCAGCTGAAAGGCACCACAAAACTTGTTCTACCTGCTTTCTGGGCTGAGATGGGGAATCGCTGAATTTTGGACTCGGCTGGTAACAAAATGTTCCAAACACACCCCATGCACAACTCCTCCGGCAAAGGTGCCAGAAACGAGTTCTGTTGGTAGTTTTTACACTACCCCGGTAGGCAGCTGAAAGGCACCACAAAACTTGTTCTACCTGCTTTCTGGGCTGAGATGGAGAATCGCTGAATTTTGGACTCGGCTGGTGACAAAATGTTCCAAACACACCCCATGCACAACTCCACCGGGGAAGGTGCCAGAAACGAGTTCTGTTGGTAGTTTTTACACTACCCCGGTAGGCAGCTGAAAGGCACCACAAAACTTGTTCTACCTGCTTTCTGGGCTGAGATGGGGAACGGCTGAATTTTGGACTCAGCTGGTGACAAAATGTTCCAAACACACCCCATGCACACCTCCACCGGGGAAGGTGCCAGAAACGAGTTCTGTTGGTAGTTTTTACACTACCCCGGTAGGCAGCTGAAAGGCACCACAAAACTTGTTCTACCTGCTTTCTGGGCTGAGATGGGGAACGGCTGAATTTTGGACTCGGCTGGTGACAAAATGTTCCAAACACACCCCATGCACAACTCCACCGGGGAAGGTGCCAGAAACGAGTTCTGTTGGTAGTTTTTACACTACCCCGGTAGGCAGCTGAAAGGCACCACAAAACTTGTTCTACCTGCTTTCTGGGCTGAGATGGGGAACGGCTGAATTTTTGACTCGGCTGGTGACAAAATGTTCCAAACACACCCCATGCACAACTCCACCGGAGAAGGTGCCAGAAACGAGTTCTGTTGGTAGTTTTTACAGTACCCCGGTAGGCAGCTGAAAGGCACCACAAAAGTTGTTCTACCTGCTTTCTGGGCTGAGATGGGGAACGGCTGAATTTTGGACTCAGCTGGTGACAAAATGTTCCAAACACACCCCATGCACACCTCCACCGGGGAAGGTGCCAGAAACGAGTTCTGTTGGTAGTTTTTACACTACCCCGGTAGGCAGCTGAAAGGCACCACAAAACTTGTTCTACCTGCTTTCTGGGCTGAGATGGGGAACGGCTGAATTTTGGACTCGGCTGGTGACAAAATGTTCCAAACACACCCCATGCACAACTCCACCGGGGAAGGTGCCAGAAACGAGTTCTGTTGGTAGTTTTTACACTACCCCGGTAGGCAGCTGAAAGGCACCACAAAACTTGTTCTACCTGCTTTCTGGGCTGAGATGGGGAACGGCTGAATTTTGGACTCGGCTGGTGACAAAATGTTCCAAACACACCCCATGCACACCTCCACCGGAGAAGGTGCCAGAAACGAGTTCTGTTGGTAGTTTTTACAGTACCCCGGTAGGCAGCTGAAAGGCACCACAAAAGTTGTTCTACCTGCTTTCTGGGCTGAGATGGGGAACGGCTGAATTTTGGACTCGGCTGGTAACAAAATGTTCCAAACACACCCCATGCACAGCTCCACCGGCAAAGGTGCCAGAAACGAGTTCTGTTGGTAGTTTTTACACTACCCCGGTAGGCAGCTGAAAGGCACCACAAAACTTGTTCTACCTGCTTTCTGGGCTGAGATGGGGAACGGCTGAATTTTGGACTCAGCTGGTGACAAAATGTTCCAAACACACCCCATGCACACCTCCACCGGGGAAGGTGCCAGAAACGAGTTCTGTTGGTAGTTTTTACACTACCCCGGTAGGCAGCTGAAAGGCACCACAAAAGTTGTTCTACCTGCTTTCTGGGCTGAGATGGGGAATCGCTGAATTTTGGACTCGGCTGGTAACAAAATGTTCCAAACACACCCCATGCACAACTCCTCCGGCAAAGGTGCCAGAAACGAGTTCTGTTGGTAGTTTTTACACTACCCCGGTAGGCAAGAGAAAGGCACCACAAAACTTGTTCTACCTGCTTTCTGGGCTGAGATGGGGAACGGCTGAATTTTGGACTCGGCTGCTGACAAAATGTTCCAAACACACCCCATGCACAACTCCACCGGGGAAGGTGCCAGAAACGAGTTCTGTTGGTAGTTTTTACACTACCCCGGTAGGCAGCTGAAAGGCACCACAAAACTTGTTCTACCTGCTTTCTGGGCTGAGATGGGGAACGGCTGAATTTTGGACTCGGCTGGTAACAAAATGTTCCAAACACACCCCATGCACAGCTCCACCGGCAAAGGTGCCAGAAACGAGTTCTGTTGGTAGTTTTTACAGTACCCCAGTAGGCAGCTGAAAGGCACCACAAAACTTGTTCTACCTGCTTTCTGGGCTGAGATGGGGAACAGCTGAATTTTGGACTCAGCTGGTGACAAAATGTTCCAAACACACCCCATGCACACCTCCACTGGCAAAGGTGCCAGAAACGAGTTCTGTTGGTAGTTTTTACACTACCCCGGTAGGCAGCTGAAAGGCACCACAAAACTTGTTCTACCTGCTTTCTGGGTGAGATGGGGATCAGCTGAATTTTGGACTCGGCTGGTTACAAAATGTTCCAAACACACCCCATGCACAACTCCACCGGGGAAGGTGCCAGAAACGAATTCTGTTGGTAGTTTTTACACTACCCCGGTAGGCAGCTGAAAGGCACCACAAAAGTTTTTCTACCTGCTTTCTGGGCTTAGATGGGGAATCGCTGAATTTTGGACTCGGCTGGTGACAGAATGTTCCAAACACACCCCATGCACACCTCCACCGGGGAAGGTGCCAGAAACGAGTTCTGTTGGTAGTTTTTACACTACCCCGGTAGGCAGCTGAAAGGCACCACAAAACTTGTTCTACCTGCTTTCTGGGCTGAGATGGGGAATCGCTGAATTTTGGACTCGGCTGCTGACAAAATGTTCCAAACACACCCCATGCACAACTCCACCGGGGAAGGTGCCAGAAACGAGTTCTGTTGGTAGTTTTTACACTACCCCGGTAGGCAGCTGAAAGGCACCAGAAAACTTGTTCTACCTGCTTTCTGTGCTGAGATGGGGAACGGCTGAATTTTGGACTCAGCTGGTGACAAAATGTTCCAAACACACCCCATGCACACCTCCACCGGGGAAGGTGCCAGAAACAAGTTCTGTTGGTAGTTTTTACACTACCCCGGTAGGCAGCTGAAAGGCACCACAAAACTTGTTCTACCTGCTTTCTGGGCTGAGATGGGGAATCGCTGAATTTTGGACTCGGCTGGTGACAAAATGTTCCAAACACACCCCATGCACAACTCCACCGGAGAAGGTGCCAGAAACGAGTTCCGTTGGTAGTTTTTACAGTACCCCGGTAGGCAGCTGAAAGGCACCACAAAACTTGTTCTACCTGCTTTCTGGGCTGAGATGGGG